>NC_060179.1:50523240-50862819 GCF_021184085.1 Oncorhynchus gorbuscha
GTGACAGTTGATCTTCCACTCACCTTTTCCACCCCTTGTCTCAATTTTCCTCCCTCTTTCTCTATCTTCCCCCTCTGCCCCCCCCCCTCTCTCTCTCTCTCTCTCTCTCTCTCTCTCTCTCTCAACCAGACCTATGTGCAGAGTCAGTGGGAACACAATCCCTTCCAGGGCAGAGACAGTCCCAGTTACACTAACACTGGGCAGTGGAGGGGAGAACCTCTGCCATTATCCACAACAGAGTTGTCCATGATAAAGAGAAGAGGGTGAAAAGCAGTTTGATACGACGCGTGTTTCTGTAGTATGCACATTTAATTTAAAAATGGCCAGCTGTTGCCGTTAGGCGACAGCTGCGTTGAAGGCCTAACTGATCTCAGCTGTGTGTGTGCGTGTACGAGTGTGTGTGACTGTTATACAGACCTTTTCTGAATGCTTAAACACTAACAGTGATTCTTGAAGCACTATCTCTGAAACCATTAACACTGAATGCACGTGCTCTGCTTCACGCTCAGTTTTGTCATTTTATGACCCACTTTTTGCAATGTGTGCGGCTTTTTACAATGTGTGCGGCTATTAGTCAAAACGGCGTCCTTCACCATCACGCAATCCTAGGCCCATACAACACTGCACACATTATCACATTTCTGGACACCCTCCACAACAGACTAATTCCTGATGACCAGGGGCCAGAGCAGCCCAGGTACATTATCATTTGGGACAATGTTAGTTTTCACCGGGCTGCTGTGGTCCGCAATTGGTTCACAGGTCACCCACTTTCATCTCACTCAATCTCCCCCATACTCTCTGTTCTTGAATCCTATTGAAGAATTCTTCTCTGCATGGTGTTGGAAGGTGTGTGATCGCCAGCCCCACCAACGCATACCCCTTAACCCATCTACAGGCAATGGAGGAGACTTGTGGAGACATGGATCAGGGGTCATGCCAGGCCTGGATACGGCACTCCAGGCGATACTTCCCTAGCTCAAGACAACATCGCATGTGATGTGGGTGAAGTCTTATGGCCAGACCCACAAAGAAGGCGAGGCGTAGCTGAATTTTTTTCTGTATTTTTTTTCTAGCAAAAATGTTTTTGTTTTCTCTTTCTGTGCTTTTGTTGTTTGAGGAGTGTTAGAACATTTTGAGATTCAAAAAAACTTTTCCCCCTTATTTGTATTGATATTGTGTTATGTTCGGAATACACATCCATACTTTACACATGTTGATACCTGTATGTGTGTTTACTACATGTAAGACAACACTTTACTGTAAACTGCTATGCCCTGCACACAGAAAAAGAAAAAGCCACAAGTGTTTTTCATTTATACTATCAGTGGGTAGTTGGTGCTTCGTGTGCTTTTTCAAATGATGGTTTGTGTGTACTGTATTGATGCAAAAACACATTTTTTAGAAAAAGAGTTTGAAGAGTTTTGCAAGAATTGTTTGCTTTTGCAAGAGATGTATAATGTTTTGCTGTTTTGGTGTAAGGTTTTGTGGTTAGTGTGTAGAGTTTTGCAAAAAAATAGCCTATAGTTTCAAAGATAGTGCCAAAGCAATCAGAAAAAACGGCAATAATTGCAAGCCTCACATTCTTTGCAGAAACTCAAATGCCTTGTCCTCTAGCCCCCTCTAGTGGAATGTTTCCTCAAGATATAAAACGTGTCCTTGTATTCTCTCTATCAGTTATACGAACCATTCCTGTCCCTTCTTTTATCCGTCTCCCTGCTTCCCCAGGTGGGTCCGGTGAGAGCACAAGTTCAGCCCTCCTGGCAGTGAAACGTATCGGAGCATTCTTCTTCCTTGTTGTGGACCTGGCCACTCTCGGGGGTTACTTGGGAGTCCCGGAACTGGCCCCATCCTGACCTTTTGACCTACTGTATGACTAATCACACTGACATATTCAATGAGCGATGGGTGCATGAGACACTGAGGTATTGCTCCTTGCTTATAATTCTGGATCAAATACACTATGAAAACAAACATGTTGACATAAATTGCTCCCCCTGATATTGGGGAATTCATAACACCCTGTAAAAATGACATTTTATTCTATTCATCTGTTTTGCTTGTCTCCAATGTTCCCATCTACTGTATGCAATCAAGAATGACCAACCCTTCCCATGCATAGCGATATGTCACTGTGCCAAAGATGTTTTGTAACAATAGGAGAGTTGAGGGGATGACACACCGTCCATGTTGGGCTCACATAGCAAGACAGTCAGACTGTACCACCATTGTGTGTCTTTTGATAATAAAAGGTAGATTTTAGGACAGAAATAGACATTCCATGTATTATTGCCATTCATTTTGTACGTCTAGCAAGTTGTCCATCAACTAATAGCAAGTTGTCCATCAACTAACCTAGTGGTTTAAATCATCCAACGTGAGATGTCCGTCCTATGAAATAATCTTACTAGAGTGACACTGCAGTGTTGTACTACATACACATTCCCCTAATTGTTGCGTGTCTTTGTGTTACAGGGATCTGATAGGATCCAATGTATAAAAAGGGAGAGCTAATCAGTGGAAGAGGTGTATCTTTCTTCTTGCAGTTGTGTGTGTGAACCGCTTACAGAGAGTAGTGATAGCAGTAACGGATGAGAACCCCGAGGGGACAAATGCTCCCTCCTGTCCTTGCATCCCACAATGCACATTTCTCCCAGCATGGCCAATTTGAATTGTGTTCACCTCATCACAAATACCTGAGCCACCTGCACTGTTTGTACAGACACACTATATATGATGGAAAACAGAATTGATGCCTACCTACAGTCATTTTATCTGATTACATCTGCTGATTTTGCTATTTGTAGATAAAAACAATAACATTTGGGTGCAGCGGTAGGATGTGACTGCACCTGTGTGCCAGAAGATGGCACTGACCATTTATGACCACTTCTGTGATAAGTTACCACTTTGAACAATTTGATAAGTCGCCACTGTGAAAAATGCCCTTGTTTTTCTACGTAGCTGTGAAGGTGAGTGAGTGTTGTTTGTCTGTCTGTACAGGTAGAAGTGGGCCATCCAGATGGTGGTAACGCTACATTGATGTGTGAAGGTCCAGACTGTGAGCATCTGCTGCCTCTAATGAGGACTAATAGCCATGCCAGCGGGACCGGACAGCCTCATGCCCCTCACAGTCCAAACAAGAAACACAAGGAAGTTACAAGACATTTTATACTGTCTCAGCATAAGACTATATTAGAACATGATTGTGCCAATGGGCAATTTTCACATATGAAGAGATTCAAATACAATTTTACAGTTTTTTACAATCACTTTGGCACTAATTTCGAAATCTTGATGTCATTTTTCAAAACTCTAGACACAAAAACTCACAACCAATGATCAAAAAAGCTATTTTTTCAAAACTCTAACATTTTTTCCAATTGCTTGGATACAGTACACATAAAGCTAAGATCATTTGTTCATTGAACTAAAATCACCTGTTCAAAATGACACAACATAATATCAAAGTATTGCCATTTCAAAATGCAATTAACACATTACATCTGAAATGACTGTCTATTCATTTCATTACAATGATCTAACTATCAATTGATACAACTGCTCAAAATGATAAGTAACTGTTGCATTACTCTTAATGGGGTAGCAAGTTTTAAGTTCCTCGGCATACACATCACAGACAAACTGAATTGGTCCACCCACACAGACAGCATCGTGAAGAAGGCGCAGCAGCGCCTCTTCAACCTCAGGAGGCTGAAGAAATTTGGCTTGTCACCAAAAGCACTCACAAACTTCTACAGATGCACAATCGAGAACATCCTGGCAGGCTGTATCACCGCCTGGTACGGCAACTGCTCCGCCCACAACCGTAAGGCTCTCCAGAGGGTAGTGAGGTCTGCACAACGCATCACCGGGGGCAAACTACCTGCCCTCCAGGACACCTACACCACCCGATGTTACAGGAAGGCCATAAAGATCATCAAGGACAATAACCACCCGAGCCACTGCATGTTCACCCCGCTATCATCCAGAAGGCGAGGTCAGTACAGAGTATGTAAACAAAGTGGCACAGTTAAAGTGGCTAGTGATACATGTATTACATAAAGATGCAGTAGATGATATAGAGTACAGTATATACATCTACATATGAGATGAATAATGTAGGGTATGTAAATATTATATTAGGTAGCATTGTTTAAAGTGGCTAGTGATATATTTTACATCATTTCCCATCAATTCCCATTATTAAAGTGGCTGGAGTTGAGTCAGTGTGTTGGCAGCAGCCACTCAATGTTGGTGGTGGCTGTTTAACAGTCTGATGGCCTTGAGATAGAAGCTATTTTTCAGTCTCTCGGTCCCAGCTTTGATGCCCCCGGTGATGCGTTGTGCAGACCTCACTACCCTCTGGAGAGCCTTACAGTTGTGGGTGGAGCAGTTGCCGTACCAGGCGGTGATACAGCCCGACACGATGCTCTCGATTGTGCATCTGTAGAAGTTTGTGAGTGCTTTTATGTATATACTGTACTCGATACCATCTACTGCATCTTGCCTATGCCGCTCTGTACCATCACTCATTCATATATCTTTATGTACATATTCTTTATTCCCTTACACTTGTGTGTATAAGACAGTAGTTTTGGAATTGTTAGTTAGATTACTTGTTGGTTATTACTGCATTGTCGGAACTAGAAGCACAAGCATTTCGCTACACTCGCATTAACGTCTGCTAACCATGTGTATGTGACAAATAAAATTTGATTTGATTTGATTTAATGCATAGTTTTATGGAAACTGACAAACAATATTCCATGTTTAGATCATGAAAGTTTCAGGATAACGAGATCCATTGACACCAATTACCGTGGAACATGAACCAATTGGACTACATTATCTATGGATGTAATATTTCATCATCATTCTTCATCAGGCACTGCTTCTATGGTCCCATGTACCACTTTTCCAGACCATGTTTTCTGATTTGACATTACTGTACACTCACCGGCCACCTTATTAGGTACACCTATCTAGTACTGGGTAGGACCCCCTTTTGCCTCCACAACAGCCTGAATTATTCACAGTGTTGTACGTTAAGAGATGCCCTTCTGCACACCACTGTTTTAAACAGCTGTTATTTGAGCATTTGTGGCCTTTCTGTTAGCTTGAATGAGTCTGGACAGTCTCTTCTGACCTCTCTCATTAACAAGGTGGTTTTGCCGACAGAACTCCCGCTCACTGAATGTGTTTCGTTTATCGCACCATTCTCTGTAAACTCTAGAGACTGTACTGCGTAAGCATCCCAGGAAGGCAGCTGTTTCTGAGATGCTGGAATCACCATCTATTCATCAACAATCATACCACGGTCAAAGTTGCTTAGATTACGCATCTTGCCCATTCTAATGTTTGGTCGAACAACATCTAAAGCTCTCTACTCTATATACTCTACATATTGAGTTGCAGGCAGCCACATGATTCGCTGTTCGAATGTAACCTTCCTTGATGAGCTAAATCAGGTCTGTAGAGCTGATGGTGTGACCTATGTCATTGTGTGGGATAATGTCAGGTTCCACCATGCTCAAATGGTGCAAGCATGGTTTCAGGCCCATCCACGATTTACCACCCTTTACTTACCCCCATACTCTCCTTTCCTTAACCCGATTGAGGATTTTTTTCTCCACATGGAGGTGGAAGGTATATGAACAAGCCGCCCTTCTCCAGGCCATGGATGACGCATGCAATGACATCACGGCAGACCAGTGTCAGGCCTGGATTCGCCCAAAGATTCTTCCCAAGATATTTGGCTAATGAAAACATCCATTGTGATGTGGATGAGATGAGAACCTGTGGCCAAATCCACAAGACAGTTTTGATGGAAATATAGAAGTACAGTAATCTATCCTTTGTTTTGCTTTTTACAGTAAGCCTGGTGAGGAACACTGCAGTGATGTTTTACAGTAAGCCTGGTGAGGAACACTGCAGTGATGTTTTACAGTAAGCCTGGTGAGGAACACTGCAGTTGACCTTTAACTGTTTTTTCTTTTTTTGTAGCTAATTATTTTTGCTTTGATTCAAAGAAACCTATGTTGTGATTTTATTGTATTTCATCACTAAATTTCATATTTTGTTCAATGATTCCACTGTGTCTGTAGTATTCTCTCTACGAGTCCTTTTACATTGATGTATTTACGTGTAGTAGCATAATGAAACATGTATCACATATTTTGTACTACAATATGTAATGATTGTACGAACAACTACACAGTGAAACTATTGGTATCTTGTGTGTGGATGATCTAAATGAATGTTCCTATGGTATTTCATGATAAATTAGTTATTTGAACCGATGATTCTGCAAGTGCAAGGTTTCTTTAAAGATATGAATGCACAATGCAATGTTTTGAACATTGGACAGCCTGTGTTACAAGTGATGACCGTTTTGAGTTTTGTTCTGGTTCTGAAAATAGTGCCAAAGTGATTGTAAAAAACTGTAATTGTCACATGCTTGGTAAACAACAGGTGTAGACTAACAGTGAAATGCTTACTTACCAGCCCGTCCCAACAATGAATAAACCAATAGAAAATTATTAGAATAATTGAAAAAACATTTGTAACACAAGGAATAAATACATTCACAATGAGCAATGATAGCGTGACTATATACACGGGGTACCAGTGCCAAGTCGATTTGCAGGGGTACAAAGTAATTGAGGTAGACACAGTGGGGCATAAAAGTATTTAGTCAGCCACCAATTCTGCAAGTTCTCCCACTTAAAAAGATGAGAGGCCTGTAATGTTCATCATAGGTACACTTAAACTATGACAGACAAAAAAATCCAGAAAATCACTTTGTAGGATTTTTAATTTATTTATTTGCAAATTATGGTGGAAAATAAATATTTGGTCAATAACAAAAGTTTATCTCAATACTTTGTTATATACCCTTTGTCGGCAATGACAGAGGTCAAACGTTTTCTGTAATTCTTCACAAGGTTTTCACACACTGTTGCTGGTATTTTGGCCCATTGCTCCATGCAGATCTCCTCTAGAGCAGTGATGTTTTGGGGCTGTTGCTGGGCAACACGGACTTTCAACTCCCTCCAAAGATTTTCTATGGGGTTGAGATCTGGAGACTGGCTAGGCCACTCCAGGACCTTGAAATGCTTCTTACGAAGCCACTCTTTCGTTGCCCGGGCTGTGTGTTTGGGATCATTGTAGTGCTGAAAGACCCAGCCATGTTTCATCTTCAATGCCCTTGCTGATTGAAGGAGGTTTTCACTCAAAATCTCACGATACATGGCCCCATTCATTCTTTCCTTTACACGGTCGCCCTGGTCCCTTTGCAGAAAAACAACCCCAAAGCATGATGTTTCCATCCCCATTCTTCACAGTAGGTATGCTGGTCTGGATGCCACTCAGTTGAGTTTTTACCAAAAAGTTATATTTTGGTTTTATCTGACCATGTGACATTCTCCTAGTCTTCTTCTGGATCATCCAAATGCTCTCTAGCAAACTTCAGACGGGCCTGGACATGTCCTGGCGTAAGCAGGGGGACACGTCTGGCACTGCAGGATTTGAGTCCCTGGTGGCATAGTGTGTTACTGATGCTAGGCTTTGTTACTTTGGTCCCAGCTCTCTGCAGGTCATTCACTAGATCCCCCCATGTGGTTCTGGGATTTTTCACCGTTCTTGTGATTATTTTGACCCCCCAGGGTGAGATCTTGCGTGGAGCCCCAGATCGAGGGAGATTATCAGTGGTCGTGTGTGTCTTCCATTTCCTAATAATTGCTCCCACAGTTGATTTCTTCAAACCAAGCTGCTTACCTATTGCAGATTCAGTCTTCCCAGCCTGGTGCAGGTCTACAATTTTGTTTCTGGTGTCCTTTGACAGCTCTTTGGTCTTGGCCATAGTGGAGTTTGGAGTGTGACTGTTTGAGGTTGTGGACAGGTGTTTTTTATACTGATAACAAGTTCAAACAGGTGCCATTAATACAGGTAACGAGTGGAGGACAGAGGAGCCTCTTAAAGAAGAAGTTACAGGTCTGTGAGAGCCAGAAATCTTGCTTGTTTGTTATTGACCAAATACTTATTTTCCACCATAATTTGCAAATAAATTCATTAAAAATCCTACAATGTGATTTTCTGGATGTTTTTTCTCGTTTTGTCTGTCATAGTTGAAGTGTACCTATGATGAAAATTACGTGGGAGAACTTGCACAATTGGTGGCTGACTAAATACTTTTTTGCCCCACTGTATGTACATATAGGTAACGTGACTAGGCAACAGGGTAGATAATAGAGAGTAGCAGAAGCATATGTGGTGAGTGTGGAGGTGTTTAAGTGTGTGTGTGTGTGTGTGTGTGTGTGTGTGTGTGTGTGTGTGTGTGTGTGTGTGTGTGTGTGTGTGTGTGTGTGTGTGTGCGTGCGTGCGTGCGTGCGTGCGTGCGTGCGTGCGTGCGTGTGTGCGTGTGTGTGTGTGTGCATAGAGTCAAAATAATTAGTGCACATGGACTCACGAGTCACATACAAATGAATAGGACAGGTGAATAGTCTATATGAAAACGAACAGTGTTGTGACCATAAAATCACATAATGTTTCACAGGCATTATGCTATTCATATGATGTTGACATAAACCATAGTAGCCTTTGTTGTTATGGTAGATTGTGTCCCATCGTACCCAAACCCACAGGACAAGCAATGCCTTTCAACCGGTATTATTGGAATAGAACCTTAAGCTATAGCAGGTTTAAATTAAAAGATGACTGTGGAATACATTCTTATCTGTCAGTCTATGTGAATCACTCAGGAAGTGGATAGGCCACTTGTGGTTATATAAAGTACTTGATATTCATCACCAGGAATAAACGGTAAGGACAGAACATTACACTCTAAATATAATGTCCACTTGAAATAAAGGGAGCCTAATGAATCATGTTTGACTTTACTGTAAGTGGCGTGGGTTGTGTGTGATTGAACTACTTCATTTCAACTCGCCTGACACAGTAAGGTGTGAGTTCAAGTAGGCAACTGGCTGGGAAGTGCAACCATCCAGTTTTTCTTCACCTTTACATAACTGTCTATAGAAGACGTAGATATACACTTAGTATACAAAACATCAAGAACACCTGCACTTGCCATGACATAGACTGATTAAGTGAATCCAGGTGAAAGCCATGATCCCTTATTGATGTCACTTGTTAAATCCACTTCAATCAGTGTAGATGAACGGGAGGAGACTGGTTGAAGAAGGATTTTTAAGCCTTGAGACAATTGATTGTGTATGTGTGCCACTGAGAGGGTGAATGGACAAAACAAAATATTCAGGTGAACAGGGTAGGTGCCAGGCGCCCTAGTTTGTGTCATGAACTGCAACACTGCTGAGGGTTTTCCACGCTCAACAGTTTCCCAATGTGTGGTCGAGAATGGTCCAACACCCAAAGGACATCCAGCCAACGTGACACAACTGTGGAAAGCATTGGAGTCAACATGGGCCAGCATCCCTGTGGAACGCTTTGAACATCTTGTAGTTGGAGATGCCATATACCCCGATGAATTGAGGCTGTTCTGAGGGCAAAATGGTGGGGTGCAACTCAATATTTGGAAGGTATTCCAAATGTTTGATAGACTCAGTGTATTGTGATCACCAAACATGTGCATTTTTGCACATGTGAATACTTTTTGCATCACTGACTACTGTACACCACAAAAACAACCCACTGTACTTTAAACGCACAAACGCTCCCACCAGTAGTAGCGATGCTTCCCTGCTCCGCAAGATGCGCGAACTAAACACCATATTGTGCTTACCTTCCGTTATTGGTGTGAACCGTGCGCCATATAGGGTAAGGTAGAGCGAGCCAGCGAGCGAGAGAGAGCTGTCAAGTCTGTTTAGATTTCTGCATAAGCACTGTTTGAACTGGCAGGATATTCATTCACCAATGGTAATTGCGCTCAACGGACAAGGAAAGCTATACACTCGCATGTGCACTTATCATTTAAAACGACGCGGATATGTCTACAGTCATGATTTTTACGCACCGGTGAAGCGTATTTTTTTTCATATCATAGATTATTCAAAAGAACAAAGGATATTGTCAGATCAGTGAACACCATATTTATAGCCTAGTTATTGCACAAGTAATTATATACAACAGGCGGGAATTCCGTTAAAAGTCAAATATGTCCAGGAAAAAGGCAGTGAAAGGCAAGGGAAGCTCCAAAAGCCCGACTGCATCTCCGAACAAGAGCAAAGACAGCGGGAAAAGTGGTAAAGGGGTCGGAGCCGGGGCTCCATCCAACGGATTGGTATATCCGAGCCGCCCCTCACTCAGCAACAGTAGGGAGTTTTATGATATCACTTTTAAGGTAAGACTTTTTACGCACACATATTGTCAATATTCTCCCATCTCCAGTTGGCCACATCAGTCACTCAAATAGGCTACTTCAACGTTGATGTGCCACTCAGGGTACAGTGACAGACAGTGTGACTCGAGCCTTTTGGCGCCCCTAAGCGATATTTGGTTCTTAATATTTGGTTTGGTTTTAACATCCTACAAACCAGCTTGTAAAACATAAAATGAAAGAAAATTAAACACATCAACACGGTCAAAAAGTGGCATGATGTAATTGGGAGTTCCACTCTGATGCACGCTCCAAAACATATATAAAAGCGCGGCATCGCCAATTCATAGTGTTGAATTCGGAAGTTTACATACACTTAGGTTGGAGTCATTTATTAAAACTTGTTTTTCAACCACTCCACAAATTTCTTGACAACAAGCTATAGTTTTGGCAAGTTGGGTAGGCTGTCATTGTAAATAGGAATTTGTTCTTAACTGACTTGGCTAGTTAAATACATGTTAAATAAAATATAAAAAAATGTAACTTCCAACTTCAACTGTAAATCCATCAGACATGGACAACTGCATCAACTTGTTTGATAAACTGCTACAGAAGGCCGGACAGGCCATTGATAAGGAGGCCGGCCGACCCCTAGAGAGCCTTGCTGATACCATGGGCTCGTGGGGCCGTCCTGGAGAAGAAGAAGAGAAAGAGGAAGAAGAGCTCAGGACCTGTGGATTTTAGCTCAGAGTCCACTGCCGCCTGCACTGGACCCAGCGCGTCTCCAGAGACCTCTGGGATAGGCCTGATTCCAGAGATCTGGCAGATGATTAAGGACCTGCTGAAGCTCACTCCAGAGACCCTCCTAAATATTGAGACCTCTACGGGCAAATTACCTGCCAGTGAAAAAACAGATCTCTTAACACCCTTCTTCAAGACATAAGTTTTATTCAATTACATTCATTTATTTTGATTACACCAGTGTCTCTCAATTATTATATATATATATATATATATATATATATATATATATATATATATATACATACAATGCATTTGGAAAGTATTCAGACATCAGTGTCAAATTTAATAAAAAACATTAATCAGCAATCTACACACAATACCCCATTATGACAAAGTGAAGACAGGTGTTAAGAAATTTGTGTTTGCAAATTTATGAAAAATTTGAAACAGAAAGTATTCAGACCGTTTGCTATGAGACTCAAAATTCAGGTCAGGTGCATCCTGTTTCCATTGATCATCCGTGAGATGTTTCTACAACTTGATTGGAGTCCACCTGTGGTAATTTCAATTGATTGGACATGATTTGGAAAGGCACACCTGTCTATATAAGGTCCCACTGTTTACGTTGCATTTCAGAGCAAAAACCAAGCCATGAGGTCAAAGGAATTGTCCGTAGAGCTTCGAGACAGGATTGTGTCGAGGCACAGATCTGAGGAAGGGTATCAAAACATTTCTACAGCATTGAAGGTCCCCAAGAACACAGTGGCCTTCATCATTCTTAAATGTAAGAAATTTGGAACCACAAAGTCTCTTCCTAGAGCTGGCTGCCCAGCCAAACGGAGCAAACGGGGGAGAAGGTCCTTGGTCCGATGGTCACTCTGACAGAGCTCTAGAGGTCCTCTGTGGAGATGGGAGAACCTTCCAGAAGGACACACATCTCTGCAGCACTCCACCAATCAGGCCTTTATGGTAGAGTGGCCAGACGGAAGCCACTCCTCAGTAAAAAGCACATGACAGCCTGCTTGGAGTTTGTAAAAAGGCACCTAAAGACTCTCAGACCATGAGAAACAAGGCTTGATGAAACCAAGATTAAACTCGTTGGCCTGAATGCCAAGCTTCACGTCTGGAGGAAACGTGGCACAGGACTTGAACTCAATCAAACATCTCTGGAGAGACCTGAAAATTGCTGTGCAGCAACTCTCCCCATCCAACCTGATAGAGCTTGAGAGGATCTGTGTGTGAAGAATGGGAGAAACTCCCCAAATACAGGTGTGCCAAGCTTGTCATGTCATTCCCCAAAAGACTCAAGGCTGTAGTCGCTGCCAAAGATGCTTCAACAAACTACTGAGTAAAGGGCCTGAATACTTATGTAAATGTGATATTTCAGATTGTTAAAAAAAAAATTTGCAAACTTTTCTTAAAACCTTTTTTTTCATATATTCAGTATATACAGTATATATATAAATACACTGCTCAAAAAAATAAAGGGAACACTTAAACAACACAATGTAACTCCAAGTCAATCACACTTCTGTGAAATCAAACTGTCCACTTAGGAAGCAACACTGACTGACAATAAATTTCACATGCTGTTGTGCAAATGGAATAGACAACAGGTGGAAATTATAGGCAATTAGCAAGACACCCCCAATAAAGGAGTGGTTCTGCAGGTGGGGACCACAGACCACTTCTCAGTTCCTATGCTTCCTGGCTGATGTTTTGGTCACTTTTGAATGCTGGCGGTGCTTTCACTCTAGTGGTAGCATGAGACGGAGTCTACAACCCACACAAGTGGCTCAGGTAGTGCAGCTCATCCAGGATGGCACATCAATGCGATCTGTGGCAAGAAGGTTTGCTGTGTCTGTCAGCGTAGTGTCCAGAGCATGGAGGCGCTACCAGAAGACAGTACATCAGGAGACGTGGAGGAGGCCGTAGGAGGGCAACAACCCAGCAACAGGACCGCTACCTCTGCCTTTGTGCAAGGAGAAGCAGGAGGAGCACTGCCAGAGCCCTGCAAAATGACCTCCAGCAGGCCACAAATGTGCATGTGTCTGCTCAAACGGTCAGAAACAGACTCCATGAGGGTGGTATGAGGGCCCGACGTCCACAGGTGGGGGTTGTGCTTACAGCCCAACACCGTGCAGGACGTTTTTCATTTGCCAGAGAACACCAAGATTGGCAAATTCGCCACTGGCGCCCTGTGCTCTTCACAGATGAAAGCAGGTTCACACTGAGCACATGTGACAGACGTGACAGTCTGGAGACGCCTTGGAGAACGTACTTCTGCCTTCAACATCCTCCAGCATGACCGGTTTGGCGGTGGGTTAGTCATGGTGTGGGGTGGCATTTCTTTGGGGGGCTGCACAGCCCTCCATGTGCTCGCCTGACTGCTATTAGGTACCGAGATGAGATCCTCAGACCCCTTGTGAGACTATATGCTGGTGCAGTTGGCCCTGGTTTCCTCCTAATGCAAGACAATGCTAGACCTCATGTGGCTGGAGTGTGTCAGCAGTTCCTGCAAGAGGAAGGCATTGATGCTATGGACTGGCTGTCATGTTTTGTCTTAGATTGTCTTGTCATTATGCTTTCCCTTCTGTTCGTTTCCCCCTGCTGGTCTTATTAGGTTCGTTCCCTTTTTCTATCCCTCTCTCTCCCCCTCCCTCTCTCTCCTCTCTCTATCGTTCCGTTCCTGCTCCCAGCTGTTCCTATTCCCCTAATCAATCATTTAGTCTTCCCACACCTGTTCCCTATTCTTTTCCCTGATTAGAGTCCCTATTTCTCTCCTTGTTTTCCGTTCCTGCCCTGTCGGATCCTTGTCTATTGTTCACCGTGCTGTGTCTATGTATTGCCCTGTCGTGTCGTGTTTCCCTCAGATGCTGCGTGGTGAGCAGGTGTCTGAGTCTGCTACGTTCAAGTGCCTTCCCGAGGCAACCTGCAGTTCTTGATCAAGTCTCCAGTCTGTTCTCGTCATTACGAGTAGTATTATGCCTTTTGTTTGTAAAGTAACTTTACTGGATTAAAAACTCTGTTTTCGCCAAGTCGCTTTTGGGTCCTCATTCACCTGCATAACAGAAGGATCCGACCAAGGAATGGACCCAGCGACTACAGATGCTCGTAACACTGCCGTCGAGATCCAAGGAGCCATGCTCGGCAGACACGAGCAGGAATTGTCTGCTGCTCGCCATGCCGTGGAGAACCTGGCCGCTCAGGTTTCCGACCTCTCTGGACAGTTCCAGAGTCTTCGTCTCGTGCCACCTGTTACTTCCTGGCCTGCCGAGCCTCCGGAACCTAGGGTTAATAACCCACCTTGCTACTCCGGGCAGCCCACGGAGTGCCGCTCCTTTCTCACCCAGTGTGATATTGTGTTCTCTCTCCAACCCAACACATACTCTAGCGAGAGAGCTCGGGTTGCTTACGTCATTTCACTCCTTACTGGCCGGGCTCGAGAGTGGGGCACAGCTATCTGGGAGGCAAGGGCTGATTGTTCTAACAATTACCAGAACTTTAAAGAGGAGATGATTCGGGTTTTTGACCGTTCAGTTTTTGGTAGGGAGGCTTCTAGGGCCCTGGCTTCCCTATGCCAAGGTGATCGATCCATAACGGATTACTCTATAGAGTTTCGCACTCTTGCTGCCTCTAGTGACTGGAACGAGCCGGCGCTGCTCGCTCGTTTTCTGGAGGGACTCCACGCAGTGGTCAAAGATGAGATTCTCTCTCGGGAGGTTCCTTCCAGTGTGGACTCTTTGATTGCTCTCGCCATCCGCATAGAACGACGGGTAGATCTTCGTCACCAAGCTCGTGGAAGAGAGCTCGCGTCAACGGTGTTTCCCTGCTCCGCATCGCAACCATCTCCCTCCTCTGGCTCAGAGACTGAGCCCATGCAGCTGGGAGGTATTCGCATCTCGACCAAGGAGAGGGAACGGAGGATCACCAACCGCCTGTGCCTCTATTGCGGATTTGATGGACATTTTGTCAATTCATGTCCAGTAAAGGCCAGAGCTCATCAGTAAGCGGAGGGCTACTGGTGAGCGCTACTACTCAGGTCTCTTCATCTAGATCCTGTACTACTATGTCGGTCCATCTACGCTGGACCGGTTCGGGTGCTACATGCAGTGCCTTGATTGACTCTGGGGCTGAGGGTTGTTTCATGGACGAAGCATGGGCTCGGAAACATGACATTCCTTTCAGACAGTTAGACAAGCCTACGCCCATGTTTGCCTTAGATGGTAGTCATCTTCCCAGTATCAGATTTGAGACACTACCTTTAACTCTCACAGTATCTGGTAACCACAGTGAGACTATTTCTTTTTTGATTTTTCGTTCACCTTTTACACCTGTTGTTTTGGGTCATCCCTGGCTAGTATGTCATAATCCTTCTATTAATTGGTCTAGTAATTCTATCCTATCCTGGAACGTTTCTTGTCATGTGAAGTGTTTAATGTCTGCCATCCCTCCCATTTCTTCTGTCCCCACTTCTCAGGAGGAACCTGGCAATTTGACAGGAGTGCCGGAGGAATATCATGATCTGCGCACGGTCTTCAGTCGGTCCCGAGCCAACTCCCTTCCTCCTCACCGGTCGTATGATTGTAGTATTGATCTCCTTCCGGGGACCACTCCTCCTCGGGGTAGACTATACTCTCTGTCGGCTCCCGAACGTAAGGCTCTCGAGGATTATTTATCTGTGTCTCTTGACGCCGGTACCATAGTGCCTTCTTCCTCTCCGGCCGGGGCGGGGTTCTTTTTGTTAAGAAGAAGGACGGTACTCTGCGCCCCTGCGTGGATTATCGAGGGCTGAATGACATAACGGTTAAGAATCGTTATCCGCTTCCCCTTATGTCATCAGCCTTCGAGATTCTGCAGGGAGCCAGGTGCTTTACTAAGTTGGACCTTCGTAACGCTTACCATCTCGTGCGCATCAGAGAGGGGGACGAGTGGAAAACGGCGTTTAACACTCCGTTAGGGCATTTTGAGTACCGGGTTCTGCCGTTTGGTCTCGCCAATGCGCCAGCTGTTTTTCAGGCATTAGTTAATGATGTTCTGAGAGACATGCTGAACATCTTTGTTTTTGTCTATCTTGACGATATCCTGATTTTTTCACCGTCACTCGAGATTCATGTTCAGCACGTTCGACGTGTTCTACAGCGCCTTTTAGAGAATTGTCTCTACGTAAAGGCTGAGAAGTGCTCTTTTCATGTCTCCTCCGTTACTTTTCTCGGTTCCGTTATTTCCGCTGAAGGAATTCAGATGGATTCCGCTAAGGTCCAAGCTGTCAGTGATTGGCCCGTTCCAAGGTCACGTGTCGAGTTGCAGCGCTTTTTAGGTTTCGCTAATTTCTATCGGCGTTTCATTCGTAATTTCGGTCAAGTTGCTGCCCCTCTCACAGCTCTTACTTCTGTCAAGACGTGTTTTAAGTGGTCCGGTTCCGCCCAGGGAGCTTTTGATCTTCTAAAAGAACGTTTTACGTCCGCTCCTATCCTCGTTACTCCTGACGTCACTAGACAATTCATTGTCGAGGTTGACGCTTCAGAGGTAGGCGTGGGAGCCATTCTATCCCAGCGCTTCCAGTCTGACGATAAGGTTCATCCTTGCGCTTATTTTTCTCATCGCCTGTCGCCATCTGAGCGCAACTATGATGTGGGTAACCGTGAACTGCTCGCCATCCGCTTAGCCCTAGGCGAATGGCGACAGTGGTTGGAGGGGGCGACCGTTCCTTTTGTCGTTTGGACAGACCATAAGAACCTTGAGTACATCCGTTCTGCCAAACGACTTAATGCCCGTCAAGCTCGTTGGGCGTTGTTTTTCGCTCGTTTCGAGTTTGTGATTTCTTACCGTCCGGGTAGCAAAAACACCAAGCCTGATGCCTTATCCCGTCTGTTTAGTTCTTCTGTGGCTTCTACTGATCCCGAGGGGATTCTTCCTTATGGGCGTGTTGTCGGGTTGACAGTCTGGGGAATTGAAAGACAGGTTAAGCAAGCACTCACGCACACTGCGTCGCCGCGCGCTTGTCCTAGTAACCTCCTTTTCGTTCCTGTTTCCACTCGTCTGGCTGTTCTTCAGTGGGCTCACTCTGCCAAGTTAGCTGGTCATCCCGGTGTTCGAGGCACTCTTGCGTCTATTCGCCAGCGCTTTTGGTGGCCGACTCAGGAGCGTGACACGCGCCGTTTCGTGGCTGCTTGTTCGGACTGCGCGCAGACTAAGTCGGGTAACTCTCCTCCTGCCGGTCGTCTCAGACCGCTCCCCATTCCTTCTCGACCATGGTCTCACATCGCCCTAGACTTCATTACCGGTCTGCCTTTGTCTGCGGGGAAGACTGTGATTCTTACGGTTGTCGATAGGTTCTCTAAGGCGGCACATTTCATTCCCCTCGCTAAACTTCCTTCCGCTAAGGAGACGGCACAAATCATTATCGAGAATGTGTTCAGAATTCATGGCCTCCCGTTAGACGCCATTTCAGACAGAGGCCCGCAATTCACGTCACAGTTTTGGAGGGAGTTCTGTCGTTTGATTGGTGCGTCCGTCAGTCTCTCTTCCGGGTTTCATCCCCAGTCTAACGGTCAAGCAGAGAGGGCCAATCAGACGATTGGTCGCATACTACGCAGCCTTTCTTTCAGAAACCCTGCGTCTTGGGCAGAACAGCTCCCCTGGGCAGAATACGCTCACAACTCGCTTCCTTCGTCTGCTACCGGGTTATCTCCGTTTCAGAGTAGTCTGGGTTACCAGCCTCCTCTGTTCTCATCCCAGCTTGCCGAGTCCAGCGTTCCCTCCGCTCAAGCGTTTGTCCAACGTTGTGAGCGCACCTGGAGGAGGGTGAGGTCTGCACTTTGCCGTTACAGGGCACAGACTGTGAGAGCCGCCAATAAACGCAGGATTAAGAGTCCAAGGTATTGTTGCGGCCAGAGAGTGTGGCTTTCCACTCGCAACCTTCCTCTTACGACAGCTTCTCGTAAGTTGACTCCGCGGTTCATTGGTCCGTTCCGTGTCTCCCAGGTCGTCAATCCTGTCGCTGTGCGACTGCTTCTTCCGCGACATCTTCGTCGCGTCCATCCTGTCTTCCATGTCTCCTGTGTCAAGCCCTTTCTTCGCACCCCGTTCGTCTTCCCTCCCCCCTCCCGTCCTTGTCGAGAGCGCACCTATTTACAAGGTACGTAAGATCATGGACATGCGTTCTCGGGGACGGGGTCACCAATACTTAGTGGATTGGGAGGGTTACGGTCCTGAGGAGAGGAGTTGGGTTCCGTCTCGGGACGTGCTGGACCGTTCACTTATTGATGATTTCCTCCGTTGCCGCCAGGATTCCTCTCGAGTGCGCCAGGAGGCGCTCGGTGAGTGGGGGGGTACTGTCATGTTTTGTCTTAGATTGTCTTGTCATTATGCTTTCCCTTCTGTTCGTTTCCCCCTGCTGGTCTTATTAGGTTCGTTCCCTTTTTCTATCCCTCTCTCTCCCCCTCCCTCTCTCTCCTCTCTCTATCGTTCCGTTCCTGCTCCCAGCTGTTCCTATTCCCCTAATCAATCATTTAGTCTTCCCACACCTGTTCCCTATTCTTTTCCCTGATTAGAGTCCCTATTTCTCTCCTTGTTTTCCGTTCCTGCCCTGTCGGATCCTTGTCTATTGTTCACCGTGCTGTGTCTATGTATTGCCCTGTCGTGTCGTGTTTCCCTCAGATGCTGCGTGGTGAGCAGGTGTCTGAGTCTGCTACGTTCAAGTGCCTTCCCGAGGCAACCTGCAGTTCTTGATCAAGTCTCCAGTCTGTTCTCGTCATTACGAGTAGTATTATGCCTTTTGTTTGTAAAGTAACTTTACTGGATTAAAAACTCTGTTTTCGCCAAGTCGCTTTTGGGTCCTCATTCACCTGCATAACACTGGCCCGCCCGTTCCCCAGACCTGAATCCAATTGAGCACATCTGGGACATCATGTCTTGCTCCATCCACCAACGCCACGTTGCACCACAGACTGTCCAGGAGTTGGCGGATGCTTTAGTCCAGGTCTGGGAGGAGATCCCTCAGGAGACCATCTGCCACCTCATCAGGAGCATGCCCAGGCGTTGTAGGGAGGTCATACAGGCACGTGGAGGCAACACACACTACCGAGCCTCATTTTGACTTGTTTTAAGGACATTACATCAAAGTTGGATCAGCCTGTAGTGTGGTTCTCCACTTTAATTTTGAGTGTGACTCCAAATCCAGACCTTCATGGGTTGATACATTTGATTTCCATGGATACTTTTTGTGTGATTTTGTTGTCAGCACATTCAACTATGTAAAGAAAAAAGTATTTAATAAGAATATTTCATTTATTCAAATCTAGGATGTGTTATTTTAGTGTTCCCTTTATTTTTTTAGCAGTGTATATATATATATATATATATATATATGGTTGTTATGGTATTATTTGAATATAAAAGCAAACATTCTGACCAGCATCAATATCATCAAAAGGTTCAAGTAAAGACCTCCCGGGTTAGCTGTGCTAGCTGTGCCACCAGAGACTCTGGGTTCGCGCCCAGGCTCTGTCAGAGCCGGCCTCGACCGGGAGGTCCGTGGGGCGACGCACAATTGGCCTAGCGTCATCCGGATTAGGGAGGTTTTGGTTGGTAGGGATATCCTTCTTTTTATTTTTAAGGTTAAAATAAATCAAGACATTTTAGAACCAAGGCACATGACATTTGCCTAATGATTGTTATGGATGTTTTGTTACATTACACTGCATAATGAACTGGCATTAACAACTGTATTGTCAACTCCTGGGCCACAGCTGTGTCAACAAGGATATGGGAGACAAGCGTGTGCCACTGCCAAAGCAGCACTCAAACATGCACAATGGGACAAGAACAAACACTGACATGCTACGCAGGGCACCACACCATCCCACCCCACACCACATAAGGGATTATGAGCCTGGCATCGGAAAGTACGTCTCATCAATCATTTATACACTCAGATTACTGTAGTAGCTGAACGTGAGTGTTGCCTCTGTATCATGCCTGCGTTGTGCTCATGCCATCTGGTTGTGTGTGTGTGTGGGGGGTGAGGGGTGGAGGGGGGGGGGTGGTGTATGTGGAAAAGTGTCATTTCCAAGGATGCATAGGATCTGGTGTGCATATCTAGGCCAAACCTTTATTTCTCATTATAAACTGGGTGGTTCGAGCAATGAATGCCAATTGGCTGACAAGCATGATATATTAGTATGCCATGGGTATATGGTCTGATATATTATTTTTACTGCTCTAATTATGTTGGTAAACAGTTTTTAATTGCAATAAGGTACCTCTGGGATTTGTGGTATATGACCAATGGCTAAGGGGGGCAGTGTAGCCTAGTGGTTAGAGTGTTGGACTAGTAACCGAAAGGTTGCAAGTTCAAATCCCCAAGCTGACAAGGTACAAATCTGTCATTCTGCCCCTGAACAGGCAGTTAACCCACTGTTCCTAGGCCATCATTGAAAATAAGAATTTGTTCTTAACTGACTTAGACCTAGTTAAATAAAGGTATAAGCCGTGTTGAGTTGTGCATAAAAATAGCCCTTAACAGTGGGATATTGGCCATATACCACACCTCCTTGGGCCTTATTGCTTAAACCTAAACTTACTCTAAAATCAATTCTCAAGTTCTATAGCCTCCACAGCTAAACTGCACTGTGATACTATAATAACCAACTTGAGAACACTGGAAAATTAGCCTAGTATTGCCCCATGCCCCCTCTTCAGTTCCGGTGCCCCCTGTTCTTCCCAGATCGCTCCCATAGGATGCAGACTTCAGTCTTTCTTTTGATGTGAGAGTGAGTGCTTCTCTCAGATGCCAGCTTGTTTACTCTGTAGCTGTGTATTTTTATGTGAACTGAACTCCTGAATTCATTTGTCCCTCTGAGCTGTTTGAGCACAGTCTGAGCTACACTTCCCACGCATATGCAAACAGGCACGCACACGCACACGCACACGCACACGCACACACACACACACACACACACACACACACACACACACACACACACACACACACACACACACACACACACACACACACACACACACACACACACACACACACCCTTCCGAGTCTCCCCTTTATCGTTGATCCTCCTATTCTGGTCTCCCATGGCCTTGACTTACAGTGTTTAATAGAGTGAGTTTGCCACACTAAGAGGGAAAGAAGTCTGAGGTAGACAGTGATTCGTGTCAGATATGGAGGTCTGAAGGCAGGTTAGGTGATTTCTCAGACAGACACAGACTCATTACCCAGACTTAGACAAATCACCTCACTGTGTGTCGTAAAGCTACATGGTGTGGTGATCATTGACCTTCACTACTGAGCACAATGCCATTGGGATTCAGAGGAGATGGAGGTGCTCAGCAGATGGAGATGTATCCGCCGTTTTCTCGGGTCTGTCTTTCGCTTTGTCTCTTTGTCTCCATCCGTCGGTTTCTGTCTCTCTCTCTCTCTCTCTCTCTCTCGTTGTCTCTGTCTCTGTCCGTCTCTCTGTCTCTGTCTGTCTCCATCTCTCTCTTGCTCAAGCGCTCTCTCGCTCTCACTCTGGGTGTACAGGCTGTGTACAAGCCCGACAATGTGGATAATCTTTCAAGGGACCATGAGAACATAAAATGAAGTCATTTGTGTCTCTCTACAGGTGATGCTGGTGGGAGACTCAGGTGTAGGGAAGACTTGCCTGCTGGTTCGCTTCAAGGACGGAGCTTTCTTGGCCGGCAGCTTTATTTCTACTGTGGGCATTGACTTCAGGGTGAGTAGACACCACACTCACACTCTCACTTGCACACACACACCACACCACACATACACGGGATTGATTATTTGAAGAATGCGGAATATGTCCATTGAGAAATCCTGCAGGAACCAAGTAAAGTGCAAAGACTTCAAATGTATAAAAGGATATTCTGGAATTGAAAAGTGGGTTTTTCCTTTTTTAAGATTTCACGAGATCCAATAGCATTTCAGATATTGATTCAAGGCTTCAATATTCTTTAGGTTCAGGACTCCATTGTCATACGTGTTATAGATATATTTCCTTTTGACATTTCCTTTTCTGGTTTACTATTCCATTTACACTAAAATATCTTGGCTCGAAACTGCTGAAAGATCGGAGTGATCGATCAACTGAGAGACAATTAAGGTGTTTATCACTGTCCCTCTGCCATATGAAGACACAGTTTTACCTTTCCACGGCAATAGTATTTAGTCAATTTTGGCTAGATTCAAATCAAAGTTGTCCTTCACATGATCCTTCATTATTTCTAGGATGTGGATGCCAAGCATGTCCACCGGGAAGAAGATGCTAGTCAAGTTCTGTTAACGGGGTTAGTGTAACGGATGTGAAACGTCTAGCTTAGTTAGCGGTGTGCGCTAAATAGCGTTTCAATCGGTTACGTCACTTGCTCTGAGACCTTGAAGTAGTAGTTCCCCTTGCTCTGCAAGGGCCGCGACTTTTGTGGAGCGATGGGTAACGATGCTTCGTGGGTGACTGTTGTCGATGTGTGCAGAAGGTCCCTGGTTCGCGCCCAGGTATGGGCGAGGGGACGGTTTAAAATGATACTGTTACATTAGCGGTTCCTCAAACGGAAAAAAATGATACTCAAATATTGTACTTGCTCCTGTAATGTCTGGTTGGGTGATAATAAATTAAGCCTTTCAAAGGAATGCGGTTTGATGACACTTTTCTTACGATGATTCCCTTGGTTCAACCTAAGAAAAAAAATATTGTACACTTTTCCCATTTTCCCATCCAAGCTGTCCTTGATCTGTGAAAAAAAACATGAATCCTTTCTGCATAAAGGCTCTCAAGCTCATGTTGTCTACTCGGAGGTTCTACTAATGCATTTACATTTGTTTATTCAATTAATTTATCTTTAATTAATACATTTTCCCTCCTAAGATGTTTATTTTTTTCCATGATGACCACTTGGGGCTGTAACTACGTTATGAGGACACCAAGATGGTAATGTTTTCATAAAAAAATAAAACGTATATAGATTTTGTACACAATAAAGAAACAAAATTATGGGTCAACATCTAAATATTGCTCCCAGCGTTGATCAAAGATCAGAATGCTTATATTCTTGATCGGACAGAGCTCCAATCGCACCTGCCTCTTTGCGAATGAGTGGAATTATGAACAGTGATTTGTTCGTTATGTTCACCTGCGTCCTCAGGATTTTTAGCAGCACATTCACCACTCTCTCAAACAGCTAACTCCGCCCTCTCACGGCACGTGAAACAAACTACCCCAGTTCGGAGTCGACTCAAAGTAGGCGTCGACTCAAAGTGTTTGTAGATTTGACTGAGATGAAGGAACCTACAGCAGCCAAGGTGATAATGGCTGGAGTCATTTTTGCTTGTCTTTGCTGTTCTCCAAATTGCATTTTAAATGTTTGTAATTGTATAGAAATTCAGTAAATGAGCTTCAACTTTCAAAAAATGTCCTGAGGGACACTTACCCCTTACGGACCTCACCAAAATTCAAAACCTGGTTACAGCCCTGGTGACCATTGCTTATGGACACTAATACCCTTTTCCATCCAAACTGTACCGCCAGTTCCACCCCTGGGGTTTGTATGTTTTCCCATTTGCTGAAACTACACTGAACAAAAATATAAACACAAAATGCAACAATTTCAAAGATTTGACTAAATTGCACTTACTACAAGGAAATCAGTCAATTGAAATACATTCATGAAGTCCTAATCAATGGATTTCACATAACTGGGAATATAGATATATATCTGTTGGTCACAGAAAACTTTTAAAAAGTAGCGGTGTGGCTCAGAAAACCAGTCAGTCTGGTGTGACCACCATTTGCCTCAAGCAGCGTGACACATCTCCTTCGCATAGGGTTGATCAGGCTGTTGATTGTGGCCTGTGGAATGTTGTCCCACTCTTCTTCAATGGCTATGCGAAGTTGCTGGATATTGGTGGGAACTGGAACACGCTGCCATACGTCGATCCAGAGCATCCCAAACATGCTCAATGGGTGACATGTCTGGTGAGTATGCAGGCCATGGCAGAACTGGGACACTTTCTGGGACACTTTCAGCTTTCAGGAATTGTGTAAAGATCCTTGCGACATGGGGCTATGTATTATCATGCTGAAACATGGCACAACAATGGGCCTCAGGATCTCGTCACAACTGCCCAGTACAGTTGAAACCTGTGATGGTTTCATGGGACCAACACTTTATATGTTGCGTTTATATTTTTGATCAGTATAGTTAAGACATCCTACCTTACTAAAGCCAACTTGTACAGAAGCAGCAACTGAACCTGTTTAAAGCCCGGACAGTTCAGTTCGGTACTTATTACAAGTGGAAAGAGGTCAGTGAGACAGAAGCACAAAGGATCAGTGGTGGAAAAAGTACTCAAATATCATACTTGAGTAAAAGTAAAGAATAGTAGAAAATTACTCAAAGTGAAAGTCACCCAGTAAAATACTACTCGAGTAAAAGTCTAAAAGTATTTGGTTTTAAATATACTTATAGTATCAAAAGTAAATGTAATTGCAAAAATATACTTCAGTATACAAAAGTAAAAGAGAAAGTATAAATCCATTTTATTTACACATAGCCAGGGGCACACTCCAACACAGACACTAATTTATAAACAAAGCGTTTGTGTTTACTGGGTCCGCCAGATCAGAGTCAGTAGGGATGACCAGGGATGTTCTCTTGACAAGCGCGTGAACTGGACCATTTTCCTGTCAAAATGTAATGAGTATTTTTGGGTGTCAGGGAAAATGTATGGAGTAAAAAGTACATTATTTTCTTTAGGAATGTGGTGAAGTAAAAGTAAAAGTAGTCAAAAAAGATAAATAGTAAAGTACAGATACCCCAAAAAACTACTAAGTCTTTTTACTTAAGTACTTTACACCACTGCAAATGATACACACACAGTGACGGAGAGAACAAAAACACTTCTCCTCAATATATCTGTTTATTAACTTTCTCTCCTCCTGTTCCTCCTTCATTTGTTTGGCTTCTTGATGAAACATAATGAGTAAAGTGAATGACTCACAGACAGTTTCAAGTGTGGATGCCCTTGATAACACTCATACACTATATTTATTCTGTGTTTGCACAGCGAGCACACCGATGCCATTAGGATATGAGGAAGGTGGCATGGGCGGCTGGTTGAATTGATTTATCTCTCCCTTCATTGGCAGAGGGAGTCCTGGGTTTATTTTTAATATCAGTCGTTGTCGGTATGTCTCAGGAGTGTGCTTGCTCATGTGTGGGAGCTATTAAACTGGAGTTTACCATTCAGTTTCCTTCCTTCTCCTCTGAGGGAAGGAGAGGGAGAGGGAGAGGGAGAGATCGATGTGTGTTTGTGTTGGGGGCTGAAATGTGTTTCAAACAGTATGTTAGAGAGTGAAGAGAAAGAGTGAATGGGAGAAAGAGGGTGGGATAATGATTGGCAGTAAAACGATTAGACAAAGTGCTAAAAGGCAAAACAATGCACTATATTAGGAGATCGAGAGAGAGAGAGAGAGAGAGAGAGAGAGAGAGAGAGAGAGAGAGAGAGAGAGAGAGAGAGAGAGAGAGAGAGAGAGAGAGAGAGAGAGAGAGAGAGAGAGAGAGAGAGAGAGAGAGAGGCCAATGTTGCTCAGATGTGGGGTTTGGAGTGGCCCTCTTTCAGCTGCCCGTTCTGAGCAGATGTCTTTTCGCTCTATCTCTCTCTATCTCCTCTCTACCTCCCCTCTCTCCCAGCCCCCTAGCCTCTAGTGCTGTATCGCCCAGCAGCAGCAGTACATCAGCTAATCATTAAAGGAGCGGTGCAGTCAGCGAGGAGGCCAGCAGAGCCACAACACCTCTTCCGTGTGTTGTGTAGTGTGACAGGACTCACTGACCAGTGACCACACAGGGACATGGTTAATTGCAATGTGGCAATCTGAGGTGATGTGTGCACAATTAGACCACGCTCTTAACTTGCTCTGCTGGGAGGAGAGGTGGAGATGGAGATGGGAAAAGGATTGAAAATAAATCGCTCATTTTCAAGTGTGTTCTTTTCTCTGAAGAATAGGGTGCTGTTGAATCATTGCCGTCTCAATAAATACGAAAGCACACTCCTAATGATACTGTAGAACTGAAATATTTATTCAAAGATGCATTTAATGATTTATTCATGGTTTTATCATTAAACCCTCCTAGCCTGGAGGTTGGAAAACATGGAGAAGTTTTTTTAAGGAAAAATTTGACTTTTATTGAGGCCATAACAGTTCCTCAAACATATGTCCTTTCAGCAAAGACTTCAACATATAGGCTGTTATCTACAGAAAAGGATGGTGGTTATTGGTAGTTCAAGGCTGTCGTTTATTTTGTGTTTGCTATTTTCTAACGAAGCCTGTGCTATAATTAAGCAATAAGGCATGAGGAGGTGTGGTATATGGTCAATATACCACATCTAAGGGCTTCTCTTAGCACGACGCAACGCGGAGTGCCTGGACACAGTCCTTAGCCGTGGTATATTGGTCCTATATCACAAACTCCCAAGGTGCCTTATTTTTTCATTATAAACTGGTTACCAATGTAATTAGAGCTATAAAAAAAATAATGTTTTGTCATACCCGTGGTATACGGTCTGATATGCCACGGCTTTCAGTCAATCAGCATTCAGAGCTCGAACAACCTAGTTTATAAATGGGTTTAATACATATTGTAAAAGTGCAGCACATTCATACAAGTCTCAGGACATAAAAATGTCAGCCAAGAAAATACATGGCTGTAGTAAACAGGATATAATACTAATAAGCTAGTTGATGCTGTGTTTGCATGTTGGAATATTCATGCTCGCCTTTCACACACATGCACGTCCAAGAAGGTGGAAATTGTACACACACTATACATGACAAAGTATGTGGACATCCCTTCAAATTAGGGGGTTCTGCTATTTCAGCCACACCCGCTACTGACAGGTGTATGAAACCGAGCATAGAGCCATGCAATCTCCATAGACAAACATTGGCAGTAGAATGGCCTTACTGAAGAGCTCAGTGACTTTCAACAACAGCTCAGCCGCGTAGTGGTTGGCCACACAAGCACACAGAACGGGACCGCCGAGTGCTGAAGCGCTTAAGCGCGAAAAAAACGTCTGTGCTCGTTTGCAACACCCACTACCGAGTTCCAAACTGCCTCTGAAAGCAACATTAGCATAATAACTGTTCGTCGGGAGCTTCATGAAATGGGTTTCAAGGGACGAGCAGCCGCACACAAAGATCACCATACGCATTGCCAAGCTTTGGCTGGAGTGGTGTAAAGCTCACTGCCATTGGTCTCCTGAGTGGCGCAGCAGTCTAAGGTACTGCATCTCAGTGCTAGAGGCGACACTACAGACCCTGGTTCGATCCCAGGCTGTATCACAACCGGCTGTGATTGGGAGTCCCATAGGGCTCAATTGACCCAGCGTCGTCCAGGTTAGGGTTTTGCTGGCGTAGGCTGTCATTGTAAATAAGAATTTGCTCTTAACTGACTTGCCTAGTTAAATAAATAAAGATAAAATAAAAATGTAAAATTAGACTCTGGAGCAGTGCGTTCTCTGGTGTGATGAATCACGCTTCACAATCTGGCAGTCCGACAGATGAATCTGGGTTTGGCGGATGCAAGGAAAACGCTACCTGTCCGAATGTATAGTGGCAACTGTAGAGTTTGGTGGAGGAGGAATAATGGTCTGGGGCTGTTTTTCATGGTTCGGGCTAGGCCCCTTATATCCAGGAAAGGGAATTCTTAATGCTACAGTATACAATTACATTCTAGATGATTCTGTGCTTCCAATTGTCGTTCTGCGCCTGAACAAGGCAGTTAACCCACTGTTCCTAGGCCTCCATTGAAAATAAGAATTTGTTCTTAACTGACTAGTTAAATAAAGGTTTTTTAAAAATATGTAGTGAATGTTTATGTCTGGTCGTCACAAAAACAAATGCAAATGATCTGTAACCAATTCTATAAAACGTGCCCAAAGGTGGGGATTTAATCTCACTCCTTTAGAAAATGTTGATTTCTGTAATCAATTCAGGTTTGATTTACATGAATTTATCCTCCTCAACAAAGAGTCTGTGAATTATAATAGATTCCTGTGGGATGCCATGAAAGGGTTCATTAGAAACAATCAGTGGCAACCCGTCATTCAGGGAAGGTAGGGCAGAGCCCCATATTTTTCCTGTTTTGCATGTTATTATGGCATTAATACGTGTCACATATCAATTTGCAAACAATGTAAAACTATATTTTTTAAATCATTGAGTTAATAAAGCCGCATAATACGAATATGGTCTTTTTTTTTATTTATTGAGTAAGGCAGCTCCAAAATGCAAGTGTTTCAGCCTCGCTCAGTGCTTTCTGTGGTGGTGGGGCAGCCAGCAGAAAATACAGAGTCTAAGGGTTGGTAATGATCTATAGTTGCGCTGTGATTGGGTAATGTTCTCTAGTTGCGCCGGGATTGGCTAGGTATTCTGTCACACATGGGGACACTACGTCATCGCTAAATCTAAGGGTAGAGCTCAAAAATTCAAGCCCCTTGGGAGCTGCCATATGGTTACATTAGAAGTGCCAATCCAAGAAGGCTCAAGGTCATTGGCCACAGATAAAATGACATCAAATAACATTATATCTATAGTAGCTTTGATTTGACTGATCATGTCAACATTATACTTTCAAAATCTTAGCTAGCAAGCTAGCAGTCATCATCATGAATCAAGCCGACAATCTATTGGCAAATGATTTTTAGTCCTTGTCATAAGAATGGAAACAATGAATAGAAATTTTAAATAAAATGTATCGGTTCTCATGGTCCATTGGACATAAACATTACACAAAACATTGGAAATCGCAAATTCAACAATGAGTGGTTTGAAATAAATGAGTGGCTAACTGCACGCATGGCAAAGCAATCACTAGCCAGCTATTCAGTGGAGTGGCTGTGTGGTCCCAAGTCTGGCTTTAAGGGTCTCTTTTCCAAGCTTAAAATGATAAACCTTCAACATTGGCCATGCTGTCAAATAACTGTTAACAGAAACTGGGAAATCTGACTTCAGTGAGTTCAGGACAACTGGGAACTTGGGGAAAAACAAACTACGAATGGGAAAATACGTTTTGTAAGTCAGAATTGTAAGTTGGGAACTCAGGCTTCTTTTTAGAGCTACGACCTGACGATCACTGACGTCATCATGATTTTACCTCGTTTTTTCCCGGTGTTCCCAGTTGTCTTGAAAGCACCATAAATCCAGATAATGCCAGACTTTGGTGATAAAGTTTGATGACAAAATTTGCCCACGAAGGACAGCCGCACCACCTTCCTGTTCAAGTGAGCATAGCACAACAAGGTGAGTCCAGAAATGTCTTTTTTAAATTATTTTATTTCACTTTTATTTAACCAGGTAGGCTAGTTGCGAACAAGTTCTCATTTGCAACTGCGACCTGGCCAAAATAAAGCATAGCAGTGTGAACAGACAACACAGAGTTACACATGGAGTAAACAATTAACAAGTCAATAACACAGTAGAAAAAAATGGGCAGTCTATATACAATGTGTGCAAAAGGCATGAGGAGGTAGGTGAATAATACAATTTTGCAGATTAACACTGGAGTGATAAATGATCAGATGGTCATGTACAGGTAGAGATATTGGTGTGCAAAAGAGCAGAAAAGTAAATAAATAAAAAACAGTATAAAAACAGTATGGGAATGAGGTAGGTGAAAATGGGTGGGCTATTTACCAATAGACTATGTACAGCTGCAGCGATCGGTTAGCTGCTCGGATAGCTGATGTTTGAAGTTGGTGAGGGAGATAAAAGTCTCCAACTTCAGCGATTTTTGCAGTTCGTTCCAGTCACAGGCAGCAGAGTACTGGAACGAAAGGCGGCCAAATAAGGTGTTGGCTTTAGGGATGATCAGTGAGATACACCTGCTGGAGCGCGTGCTACGGATGGGTGTTGCCATCGTGACCAGTGAACTGAGATAAGGCGGAGCTTTACCTAGCATGGACTTGTAGATGACCTGGAGCCAGTGGGCCTTGGTCGACGAATATGTAGTGAGGGCCAGCCGACTAGAGCATACAAGTCGCAGTGGTGGGTGGTATAAGGTGCTTTAGTGACAAAACGGATGGCACTGTGATAGACTGCATCCAGTTTGCTGAGTAGAGTGTTGGAAGCCATTTTGTAGATGACATCGCCGAAGTCGAGGATCGGTAGGATAGTCAGTTTTACTAGGGTAAGCTTGGCGGCGTGAGTGAAGGAGGCTTTGTTGCGGAATAGAAAGCCGACTCTTGATTTGATTTTTGATTGGAGATGTTTGATGTGAGTCTGGAAGGAGAGTTTGCAGTCTAGCCAGACACCTAGGTACTTATAGATGTCCACATATTCAAGGTCGGAACCATCCGGGGTGGTGATGCTAGTCGGGCATGCGGGTGCAGGCAGCGATCGGTTGAAAAGCATGCATTTGGTTTTACTCGCGTTTAAGAGCAGTTGGAGGCCACGGAAGGAGTGCTGTATGGCATTGAAGCTCGTTTGGAGGTCAGATAGCACAGTGTCCAATGACGGGCCAAAAGTATATAGAATGGTGTCGTCTGCGTAGAGGTGGATCAGGGAATCGCCCGCAGCAAGAGCAACATCATTGATATATACAGAGAAACGAGTCGGCCCGAGAATTGAACCCTGTGGCACCCCCATAGACTGCCAGAGGACCGGACAGCATGCCCTCCGATTTGACACACTGAACTCTGTCTGCAAAGTAATTGTATTCTGCTGCCTAAATGATGTAATATGCCAGGGGGATATGTATACTGTATACTGTAGCTAAGGAAGTAATACTTAGTGAATGTTGTGTAGTTAGCTGTTAGTAGCCCATGTGCCTCACCCTAATAATTTGGTCTATTTTCCCCTCTTAATTTTGCCTACTGTTCTGACTTGGTGGTACACATGTAGCCTGTTTTAGAGACATGTAATCATGGAATATTGTAAGCGCTTTCATTGTCTGCTTATATGCCCCCTTTATTTATCCTGCAGTTCTGACTTGGTGTAGAGTACATTTCAAAAGTGCTGAACAAATAGTTATATTGACTACGTCCTAGGTCGCTCATGAATGTCTTAATCGAAATTACGGATTGCATCTTATCTGCTTGTCGTCCCCTTATTCCATAGTTTGTACATCCCAATTGTCAGTAGAAACCACATTTGTTTAAGCAAGTCAACCATATCAGCTACACTACCGGTCAAAAGTTTTAGAACACCTACTCATTCAACGGTTTTTATTTCAACTATTTTCTACATTGTAGAATAATAGTGAAGACAGATTCTTCAGTCTTGATGACAGCTTTGCACACACTTGGCATTCTCTCAACCAGCTTCATGAGGTAGTCACCTGGAATGCATTTTAATTAACAGGTGTGCCTTCTTAATAGTTAATTTGTGGAATATCTTCCCTCCTCACAAAACCATCAAGCGCTATGATGAAATTAAATAAAGAAAAATCATTGAATGAGTAGGTTTTGTAGAACTTTTGACCGGTAGTGTATGTTTTTTTAAAGGCAGTAAATGGGGTAGAATGAACTGTTTCGCTGCCAGACAAGTGTCCGTTGATAGCCAGGTGTAGTAGTGGTAAGGTGTTGGGACTGCTGTTGGGACTCTGCTGTTGGGACAGCTTTATGTAGGCCCGAACCGTTTTTGGGCACCGTTTGTCACCGTTATAGTGCAGTTAATGTTTTATTTAGTGTTGTGTTGTGGCTTTGCTGGCATGCATCCCCCCCAAATTCTGGGGGGGTTTGCCCCACCAAGATTTACATGCTAAAATCACCACTGGAAGCAATACAATAGCAATAGCATCAACAACAACAAAAATGACCCTAACTTGAGTTAATTTCTCAATAACTCGTCAACAGCAAAACAGTTTCTCTGCCGAGAAGGAGAGAGAATTATTGATAATCAAATCTGAGTTCAATTCCTTACTCTGATTAAAAGCGGAATTTTGAATTCATAGAGTCCGACAAACTGATTATCTGGACGGTCATAGGCCTAGCTTCCTCTTAGCTAGTAAATTACGCAATAATGCAATATTACGCAATAATGATAGTCTTGCTGACATTGTTTCTATTCGTTCTGACGATGGTGCTCTTTTGCGTGATTCAACATCAATCAATTTACAATTTAAACATTACAATGAAAGGTTATACAGTTCTGAAGTACAATGAAAGGTTATACAGTTCTGAAGTACAATGAAAGGTTATACAGTTCTGAAGTACAAAATACCTCAGGCAGCATGAGACCCTTTTTTGAGGGCTTGAATCTACAGCAACTCTCCTCCTATGATGCACAGATGACCTATAACCTATAATGCTCAATGAACTGCATGATGATGCATTGGAAGATATGAACCAAGGTAAATCCCCAGGATGGGATGGCATCCCACGGGAGTTTGAATTCTCTGTTACATAAAAAAGGTAAAGACCCAACTCTCTGCTCAAGTCATTGGCCTCTCTACCTCATTATAACAGTGACATGAAATTGCCAAGATTCTAGGAAAACGTCTTGAAAACATTTTTACCCAAACTAGTTCATCCTGATCAAACAGGTTTTGTCGAACATAGATTGGCGACAGACAATCGGAGACGTCTCCTACATATCGTACACATTACACCCATGTTGACACCAATGCTTCCCACAGTTGTGTCAAGTTGGCTGGATGACCTTTGGGTGGTGGACCATTCTTTATACACACAGGAAACTGTTGAGCGTGAAAAACCCAACAGCGTTGACGTTCTTGACACACTCAAACTGGTGCGCCTGGCACCTACTACCGGACCCTGTTCAAAGGCACATACATCTTTTGTCTTGCCCATTCATCCTCTGAATAAAACCAAATGCACAATCCGTGTCTCAATTTTCTCAAGGCTTAAAAAGTATTCTTTAACCAGTCTCCTCTCATTCACCTACACTGATTGAAATGGATTTAACAAGTGACATGAATAACTTTCACCTGGATTCACTTGGTCAGTCTTTGTCATGGAAAGAGCAGAAGTTCCTAATGTTTTGTACACTCAGTGCAGTTGTCCTTGTCACTTTGGTTTTTGCTTGGTCAACATGGTCTTTGCTTGAATCTAACATGAGACCGAATGTCCCTAGTTCACGTTGCATGTGCCCTTTTCTCTTGACACAGTATTGAATTGTTCCGTCCCTGGTGGTGCAGCATGTGTCAGCTTAGCCTTGTGTTAATGCTAACGCCAAACCAGTGTGGCCTTTTCTCTTATCGGCCAGACAAGCAGAGAGGACACAATTAAAGGTCCAGGAACAGAGGAGCGACCGCCCGAGCAACATGGCTTATAGTCAGCCTTATCTTTATTAGGCTTCTGCTACGGCAGTAACTGTCTGTCTGTCTGTCTGTCTGTCTGTCTGTCTGTCTGTCTGTCTGTCTGTCTGTCTGTCTGTCTGTCTGTCTGTCTGTCTGTCTGTCTGTCTGTCTGTCTGTCTGTCTGTCTGTCTGTCTGTCTGTCTGTCTGTCTGTCTGTCTGTCTGTCTGTCTGTCTGTCTGTCTGTCTGTCTGTCTGTCTGTCTGTCTGTCTGTGTCTGTCTGTCTGTCTGTCTGAGTTACCTCAGTGTGAATACGGACAGACTGTTCATTCTGCAGATGCATTGTTCCGTATCAGATCTGTGTGTGTTGTCTTGCCAACTCTTTTGAGAGAGCTGAGAGCTGTAAACAATATAATTGCAGACACATAGCTACAGACTCGACTTGATTATGCATTCTCAAACAAAGGCTACTAATTTTCTACACCCTGAGGGTTTGTCAACGTTCATTTCACATAGAAATAGGTGAGCCGTTTGCAAGCTTCACGCGTGTGGGGAAGCTTCGGAAAGCCTGAGATGTGTGAGTAAAACACATTCCCAGGTCACAATAGGGAAAACGCCAGAACCTGCAGATTACCAAGACCAAGGTTTCACTATGTTTGCATAAGCATTCATTACTATTCAACTTTCCCCCTTTCCATATGTTTATTTCTTCTGATCTGCTCTGCTCCTGTTTTGGGGTGTGCTAATGTATTCCTGTAGCACACCCAGAACCGAGTTTCGGAAACCCTGCTACACAATGCCTGTGCATTACAGGTTAATTATAATAAAGGAATAGTTTAACAAACCCTGTTATATAGGACTATAGGACAGGCCAAGGAGAGGTGACTCAATGGGCTGTGATGACACACACACCTGAAGCCGCGGAGGCTGTTGTTAGGTCCGCGTTACCTTGACAACGGCTCTACTTGTCCTATTTGTTATGCACAGTGAGGTGTACTGCCATAGAAATGGAATCCATTGAATGATATTTCGATGTGTACTACACTTTGTTGCTTGGCTAGCTGGCTGGTCCTCCTGTGTGGCGAGATGTCAATTGTTACCTGTGATTGGAGCTACATTCGCCTGCATAAGAAACCTTTTATTTTCCTCGTGTTTCTCCCAAGATGCTTGCAGCTTATGCAGCAGCTTGTGCTATGTCAGAGCACGGGAGAGATAACGATTGTTAAATCCAATTCCAGTCCAAATCTCTTAAATTACCAGGTAAATACCAGACTGAAAGAGGGCTGTCATATTAAGCCTTACCAATCTCTGTTGGGCAGGATGTGCCATCCTAAAGGGATAACAGTATAGGGGAGACATCTGGATGAGAAGCATGGCGTGTAAAGCTTAGATCTGTGGGGTGAGGTGCGTCGCCCCTCCCTAGGGTCCAGGAATGCTCCGGTCAGGGTCTTTGTGGGGTGGTTAGTATGCAGGTTGGCACGGTAGAAAGACATCGCCACCTGGCACATGCTCTGTTCAAAGGAAAGCTTTTCGAAAAGCACACGTCAGGTCACAAGCCACTTCTCGCCATAAGGCAGGTGATGTGTCTCTGGGAGTACAATGTCCCCGGGGGAGGATGGTTGAACCGGAGGAGGAAGGACATGTTTAATAAGTTCTTTTGACCCATTTTGTTGCCAAAACGTGTTTTAATTGGCGTCAACAAGGCCAGTCAGTGAGTCCTAGTGACTCAAAGTGATCAGCTTAGTGTGTGGGTGAGGAAACATGACAGTTAAGAGTGTGTCAAGCACTCTGAATCACGTGAAAATGTGACTCAGACACAGCCTGCCTGGCACAGCATGGCGTCGGGTCCCGAACACTTCTGGGAGAAGTGGCATTTCTATATCCCCATGTTGTTGCCCTGAAGTCATACAGAGTGTTTGCTACCTCCTGCCCCCGATGTGTCACCCATTCAACGGCCTCAAACAAGCCCCCTTGCCACCTGAGGATGCCGCTAGGAGTGTTTGGTCCCCAGCAGGTTGCCATACGCTCCATCTCCCATCTCTGTTTGTAGAGTCAGGTGAGTGTGTTGTCCTGGGTGGATATGATGAGCTGAGGCTAAACACTGGCCGTGTCCGAAAATCCATATTTGCGTCCTAAATATTAGGCCATTTGAGTATGCAAAAATAAAATATGTATAGTATGTGAATTTAGTATTAGTATAGTATGTGAATCTAGTATTCTTTAAATGCCAGGATGTTATACTCATTTTTGTTCATCTAGAAGAATTTGAGGTGCACTTTCCCGCACTGCATTGGAAGAGGTGGTATGTGAGTGATAGGCCCTAGTTCTCTTCAAGTAGCCAAACAACAAAACACTGCATTGGAAGAGGTGGGATGTGAGTGATAGGCCCTAGTTCTCTTCAAGTAGCCAAACAACAAAACACTGCATTGGAAGAGGTGGGATGTGAGTGATAGGCCCTAGTTCTCTTCAAGTAGCCAAACAACAAAACACTACATTGGAAGACGTGGGATGCGAGTGATAGGCCCTAGTTCTCTTCAAGTAGCCAAACAACAAAACACTGCATTGGAAGAGGTGGGATGTGAGTGATAGGCCCTAGTTCTCTTCAAGTAGCCAAACAACAAAACACTGCATTGGAAAAGGTGGGATGTGAGTGATAGGCCCTAGTTCTCTTCAAGTAGCCAAACAACAAAACACTGCATTGGAAGAGGTGGGATGTGAGTGATAGGCCCTAGTTCTCTTCAAGTAGCCAAACAACAAAACACTACATTGGAAGAGGTGGGATGTGAGTGATAGGCCCTAGTTCTCTTCAAGTAGCCAAACAACAAAACACTACATTGGAAGAGGTGGGATGTGAGTGATAGGCCCTAGTTCTCTTCAAGTAGCCAAACAACAAAACAAGGTTACTTATTTGGGAAGTTTTTGAAATGTATTTTTACCCAAAGTGGATTTCTGTTTTCTCATTGAAAAGTGTTTCTTATTCTCTTGGCCTTTGTCGGAGCTTTTGAGCTAAACACTAAACCATCTTTTGATTTCTGAATGTGTCGGTACCAGGGGACCAATGTGGGACCAATGTGGCTGCGTTATTGTTGTCATGTTAATCAGGCCTTTTGATTAGAAGATATGGATTTATTTTTTATTTTTGTAGGCTAGGCTACCTATTTTATGATTTAATTTATGGATCAAGCCTTAGTCGTCATTCTCATCTCATTCCCAATGATCAGTGCTTTAGATTATTATGTTGCTGTCCAGCGGGTCTGAATTTGTGACGCAACCCACTGTCCACGTTATTCTGTTCAATAGCATTTTGATTTTAAAAGTTTTGGTGTGTGTACTAGGCAATTTTCAAAAATGTACACAGTGGGGAGAACAAGTATTTGATACACTGCCGAATATGCAAGTTTTCCTACTTACAATGCATGTAGAGGTCTGTCATTTTTTATCATAGGTACACTTCAACTGTGAGAGACGGAATCTAAAGCAAAAATCCAGAAAATCACATTGTATGATTTTTAAGTAATTAATTTACATTTTATTGCATGACAAAGGTATTTGATCACCTACCAACCAGTGAGAATTGCAGCTCTCACAGACCTGTTAGTTTTTCTTTAAGAAGCCCTCCTGTTCTCCACTCATTACCTGTATTAACTGCAGCTGTTTGAACTCGTTACCTGTATAAAAAACACCTGTCCCACACTCAATCAAACAGACTCCAAACTCTCCACAATGGCCAAGACCAGAGAGCTGTGTAAGGACATTAGGGTTAAATTGTAGACCTGCACAAGGCTGGGATGGGCTACAGGACAATATGCAAGCAGCTTGGTGAGAAGGCAACAACTGTTGGCGCAATTATTCGAAAATGGAAGAAGTTCAAGGTGACGATCAATCACCCTCGGTCTGGGGCTCCATGCAAGATCTCACCTTGTGGGGCATCAATGATCATGAGGAAGGTGAGGGAGCCCAGAACTACACGGCAGGACCTGGTCAATGATCTGAAGAGAGCTGGGACCACAGTCTCAAAGAAAACCATTTGTAACACACTACGCCGTCATGGATTTAAATCCTGCAGCGCACACAAGGTCCCCCTGCTCAAGCCAGCACATGTCCGGGCCTGTCTGAAGTTTGCCAATGACCATCTGGATGATCCAGAGGAGGAATGGGAGAAGGCCATGTGGTCTGATGAGACAAACATAGAGCTTTTTGGTCTGAACTCCACTCTCCGTGTTTGGAGGAAGAAGAAGGATGAGTACAACCCAGAGAACACCATCCCAACCATGAAGCATGGAGGTGGAAACATCATTCTTTGGGGATGCTTTTCTTCAAAGGGGACAGGACGACTGCACCATATTGAGGGGAGGATGGATGGGGCCATGTATCGCGAGTTCTTGGCCAACAACCTCCTTCCCTCAGTAAGAGCATTGAAGATGGGTTGTGGCTGGGTCTTCCAGCATGACAACGACCCGAAACACACAGCCAGGGCAACTAAGGAGTGGCTACGTAAGAAGCATCTCAAGGTCCTGGAGTGGCCTTGCCAGTCTCCAGACCTGAACCCAATAGATAATCTTTGGAGGGAGCTGAAAGTCCGTATTGCCCAGCGACAGCCCCGAAACCTGAAGGATCTGGAGAAGGTCTGTATGGAGGAGTGGGCCAAAATCCCTGCTGCAGTGTGTGCAAACCTGGTCAAGAACTACAGGAAACATATGATCTCTGTAATTGCAAACAAAGGTTTCTGTACCAAATATTACGTTGTGCTTTTCTGATGTATCAAATACTTATGTCATGCAATAAAATGCAAATTAGTTACTTAAAAATCATACAATGTGATTTTCTGGATTTTTGTTTTAGATTCCGTCTCTCACAGTTGAAGTGTACCTATGATAAAAATGACAGACCTCTACATGCTTTGTAAGTAGGAAAACCTGCAAAATCGGCAGTGTATCAAATACTTGTTCTCCCCACTGTATATGTTACAGCACTTTGGTTATACTAATAATTATATTGAAATGGAACCAAATGATCTGTTTGTCCTTTTTAAATAGGATAGATGGGCTATATGGTCTACTACGGTATAGGTTCAATGTAATAGTCTGCCTATAACTAGCCTGAGTAGGCCTATAACTCCATTCCTATTCTATTCAGAGTTTAGAGAAATTAATCGAATTGGAAACGAGCTATTGTCAGGCTGGTTGATGTGATGCATGTCTGTTGAATGTGGAAAAATCCACCTGCACTCGGCTCTGCCCCACCTACTATTTACCAAACAGTACATGCTAAATAGTATGTGACGATGCTGAGTACATAGTATGCAGTTTAAGTATGTAGTACGCTGGTATGGATATTCGGACATGGCCCGCTGTGAATGTACATGAGACTTCATTAGGCCTTTATTACCAATGAAGAGGGCTCAGGGGTAGGGCCTGGCTGCCTCAGACAGGTGTACGAACTACATGGAGGAAGAAGGTGTAAGAACTGTCCAAGAGTTGCTAAATCGGTCTGAATATCTGGTCTGAAATTCATGTTCATCTGAATGCGGCTAGGTCGAAATGACGAGGACAGCTCAGGCTGCCGAGGCCTGTGATGATTAGTTGATATTATAGCGTGATCATGGCTGATTAATCGTGCCTTGGAGGAGGGGAGAGAGGGCGGTCTCTGCATCTTTTTCTCTGTGAGAGGAGCAGGTCACCATGCAGCAGGCTCGTTAATTCGATCGCCTAACAAATCTTACCTGCCAACTTCACGCCGATGAAATTGCGTAGAGCAAGTGTCACTGATCTACTACAGCACAAGTAAGGTTCACACACACACACACACACACACACACACACACACACACACACACACACACACACACACACACACACACACACACACACACACACACACACACACACACACACACACACACACACACACACTACTTTTTTTCACACTTCTGATCTACTTTGGAAAAACTGAATGCATTATACCGAAAGGTTCACTGTGAAGAATCTCTCACTGGAAATCAGCAATTCTGTCTCAAACTAGACTGATAGCATGGTAAAAGTCACATCGATCAATGTTAGTGGTAATTGATGTCAAAATCCAGTAAGCTGAATAGCATACATGACAGATGAGTCTCTTCTGTGTTTCCTAATCTAGAACTACATGTCTAACTGTAAACAGCTTGGATGGAGCTGTCTCTTGTGTTACTATAACTGTAGTGATGTCTGTTTTAGGAAGCCTTTTGCCTTTTGGTAGGCCATCATTGTAAATAAGAATTTGTTTAAAAAAAAATCTGATTTGTCTAGTTAAATAAAATAAAATAAACTGGACTGTAGAGTCATTGAAATGGTTCATCTGGTAACTAAACCACCATTTTATCACATTTTAATATTCCGATGCCCTTTTCTCTCTCCCTTCAATATTTGCATTCTCCCCCATCACGTTCACCTTTTCTTTCACGTGTCCTTTATTTATACAGCTGGTCTCATTGACACAAAATCTATCCGGCAAGAGAGACCAGTTCTTCCAATCTCTTTCATTTTGATGAAGGCCCGAAGGGACAGTGACCCTTCTTGGTCATAAACAGTAATAGGTCAGCATATAATCACTGAGCCAGTGACCACTCTCATCACCATGGTGACCTCAGAGGTCACCCCAGCATAGCCCCACTGACCTTTAACCTCTGACTTTTGTCACTTCCTGGTTTTATTATCCTGTGAGGTTCGGCCATAGGCCCCTGTCTGATGAATGCATGAAGCAGGTGAAGAGGAAGAATGAGGGAAAGGATTTCTGCTCTGGAGGGGCCCATCCATTACAGTATATGTTGGTGGGTGGGCCTGGAGACTGGGGAAGCTATTGATCGGTGGTGGAACACTGTAATGTTATGGTAATATTTTCAAGGTTTTGCACTGGACAGTGGTTATTATGGGGTGTCGATCTTCTCGAGATTGTGGATGGTAATCTTGTGATGGCATGGATGCAGGTAGAACATGTTGCATTTTTCGAATGTGTGTAATTGTGTCTGCACATTTGTAGTACTCCCTCACATCCATTCCTTCCCTCCTCTCCTTCTCTTCTCTCCTCTCCTTCTCTTCTCAACTTATTCTCTCCCGTGCAGTCCAATACCAGATGGCTTTTGTCGCTGGCCTGTTGGCCCTCCTTGTCCTGGGCTAACCTGGGCCTGGTCTAGTTCATCATGATCCTGTTGTTATGCTCCGCAGCACACACAAGCACTTGGTAATTGTGCTCGAGTTTGATTTAGGATGTTGCTCTCTAGTCAGAGGTTAAATCTGTGTTTATGCATTCTGCTAGGGTTTGTTAATGGAGCATGCAGCATCTGGGGCTTGAGTGGCACTACGAGAGAATGTCAGTCCCGCTGCCATGCTCCTTAATGTAACTCACCACTACGGCGAGTGCTGTCAGAGGCCAACTGCTGCTACTGCGTCCAGCCAACACATATACGGCGAGACAGAGAGAGCAATGGAAAGAAATAGAGAAAGGGCAGGAGCAGATTAAAAGACAGGAGAGACAGACGGAGCATCACAGATAAAAGGGGCGGTCAGACCAGTGTGAAGCGAGCGAAGAAGAAGGGGAAGAATAAGCTTTTAGAGTAAGACGAGAGGCACAGAGGGAGACAAAGCCAGGATAAGTCGGGTCTTTACTGGGCTCAGGGTTTATGGACCGTGTCCATAGTGGTGCAGGATGCATAGGAGAGATTTCAGATAGATACGCTGTGCAGTTGCTGCATGGTGGATTGTACTTTATAGAATAAAAATAGTGTTTGTGTGTATGCTGTAGATGAGATGTCAGGAGTGTTCTCAATCTTCTACGACTTCATTTTCTCTCCCAGCTCGGCAACATTGAGTGCTAATACAATCAGCCCTGTCTGGCCGGTGGTAATTACCCAAAGTGTTCGTTATTTGATTATGTCTGGCTAATGCCTGCTTGAAGGCAATCTAGGTGATTTATGCAAATGACTGCACCCTATAATAGAGTTTTACAGTGTTGTAATTTCAGTGTCAGAACATGAGATATTTTACTTCAACCTCACAGCATGGGGGTTGCTTCCATGGAAAAATAATACTTAGAATTGGAAAAGAACCTTAGATCACAGCAATTTAACCACACCCTCATGGTTACACTAAATGTTGTCTGCCGTCCTCCCATCACAGACCCATTGACTTGAATAGGGATGTCCATTCTAGTGGTTGTATTTCTATGGTTTCATATCTGTTGTTCTCCGATGGACACCCTACATTTTTCTTTATCTAAGGCAATCAGCTGCAGTAGGAGAATGAGTTTGCACAAAAAAACTCTTTATGAAAGTACATTACATACTTTACTGTATATCATAAGGCCTTTCTTTGAGGGCTTAGTTGTACCCTAACACAGTGGTCTGAAACTCCTGGTTTACAGGCCACATCAAGCCTGCAAGTGACATTATGCTGGCTTGCAAATTGATGTGTAATTATTTTTGGACTGCCAGGGCAGTGATGTAGTCGATTAAGGCAGCCCCCCGCACCTCTCTGATTCAGAGGGGTTGGGTTAAATGTGGAAGACACATTTCGGGTGAATGCATTCAGTTATGCAAATGACTAAGTAACCCATTTCCCCTTTCCCAACCACTTGCAATAGGATTGTGAGTTTCCTCAACATTTGGCTATAGAACTGGACCAGCATACAGTGTTGCCTTCCAAAGGCAAACATGAATTTGTAATTCGACTCAACACATTTTTATACATTCAGCTCACTGTGAGCAAAGTTTGTTGAGTGAACAAACATTCACACTTTAGCTACATTTCTTGTCCTTCTGAAGTCCATCCAACTCACAGAATAACGCTGATTATGCTACAGTGGAAATGCTGGTATTCATCTATACCTCACATCATCCAAATCTGTAAGTATTCAATTGGTGAGGAGTTTTGGCGAAAGGTAGTCCTCAGGAATTCGTACATATTCATAGGAGTGTTGGTCGGGAGTGTGTATGGAGTTTGATTGACAGCTGGCTCTATGTAGCTGGATGTGTATGAAGGGCCTCATGATTAATATTTATTAGAATCCACCTGGCACTGTGTTGAGGGTTTGGTAGTTTATGCCAGTGCTTTGATGTATGTATGTATGTATGTGTGTGTGTGTGTGTGTGTGTGTGTGTGTGTGTGTGTGTGTGTGCGTGCGTGCGTGCGTGTGTTTGCATGTGTTTGCGTGTTTGCGTGTAATAATCAATTCACAGGCATCAATAAACACCCCTAGTCCAAAAAAACAAAATCCTATCAGATTTTGGTACCTATCCTGTAGGATTAGGATACAATCATATAGGAGTCCATTGGGACTGGTTCCAAAATCGGAGAAGATTTTCTTTTGGGTTCTAACGTGATAACGTTGTAGCAGTTGTGGCACAAACCCACAAAGTCATGGGACCAATATTGACATTTTTCCCTCTGTAACGATCTGGGTGTAGTGGGTGCGAAGTCAGGCGCAGGAAACAGAGAGTTCAGGGTAGTGCTCTTTAATGCACAAATGGCGAACATAAGCCATAAGCACGAAACACTGGGCGCTTACAAAAACAAATGCCCCAAAAACGGGGACTAAAACAGTCCAGCAAAACCCACGAACAGGGAAAAAACACGTTCACCTCAAACGTGCACAAATGTCACACAAACAATCCCCCAAAAAAGCAGGTGGGCCACCAGGCTAATAAAGCCCAACTAATCACCAGAATACATAACAGGTGTAACCAATAAACAGACAAGGAGGGGGGAGGAAAAAAAAACAGTGGCAGTTAGTAGGCCGGCGACGACGACCGCCAAGTGCCACCCGAACGGGAAGGGGAACCACCTTCGGTAGGAGTCGTGACGCCCTCATCATGTCCAAAGCTCAACAAATACACCTATAGATGTTTTGAACATTATATGCAAAAAATGTTAATATCGGTCCCATGACTTAAACGGGTTTTGTGCCACAAATGCTAAAACGTTAGCATGTTAAAACCAAAGAATGGATTGCTGTCATACTGTCATGTTTGTCATTTATTATCATGTCTTGTCCCTGTGCTCCCCATTCTGTTCGTTTCCCTCTGCTGGTCTTATTGGGTTCTTTCCCTCTTTCTATCCCTCTCTCTCCCCCTCCCCCTCTCACTCTCTCGCTCTCTCTTCTCTCTATCGTTCCGTTCCTGCTCCCAGCTGTTCCTATTCCCCTAATCATCATTTAGTCTTCCCACACCTGTTCCCGATCCTTTCCCCTGATTAGAGTCCCTATTTATTCCTTTGTGTTCCGTTCCTGTCCCGTCGGTTCCTTGTTTAGTATTCACCATGCTGTGATTGCGTTTCGCCCTGTCCTGTCGTGTTTTTGCTGTGATTGTGTATCGCCCTGTCCTGTCGTGTTTTTTTGCCTTCATCAGATGCTGCGTGTGAGCAGGTGTCTCTGTCTACTACGGCCTGCGCCTACCCGAAGCGACCTGCAGTCTGTGGCCGCTTCTCCAGTTATTCCCCTCTACAGACTAGAGGATTTCTGTTATTCCCTGTTTGGACTTAAATAAACTCTGTTTCTGTTAAGTCGCTTTTGGGTCCTCTTTCACCTGCATGACAGAAGGAACCGACCAAGGAATGGACCCAGCGACTTCAGACGCTCGTTACACTGCCGTCGAGATCCAAGGAGCCATGCTCGGCAGACACGAGCAGGAATTGTCTGCTGCTCGCCATGCCGTGGAGAACCTGGCCGCTCAGGTTTCCGACCTCTCTGGACAGTTCCAGAGTCTACGTCTCGTGCCACCTGTTACTTCCTGGCCTGCCGAGCCTCCAGAACCTAGGGTTAATAACCCACCTTGCTACTCCGGGCAGCCCACTGAGTGCCGCTCCTTTCTCACGCAGTGTGAGATTGTGTTCTCTCTCCAACCCAACACATACTCTAGAGAGAGAGCTCGGGTTGCTTACGTCATTTCACTCCTTACTGGCCGGGCTCGAGAATGGGGCACAGCTATCTGGGAGGCAAGGGCTGATTGCTCTAACAAGTTCCAGAACTTTAAAGAGGAGATGATTCGGGTTTTTGACCGTTCAGTTTTTGGTAGGGAGGCTTCTAGGGCCCTGGCTTCCTTATGCCAAGGTGAACGGTCCATAACGGATTATTCTATTGAGATTCGCACTCTTGCTGCCTCTAGTGAGTGGAACGAGCCGGCGCTGCTCGCTCGTTTTCTGGAGGGACTCCACGCAGTGGTTAAGGATGAGATTCTCTCCCGGGAGGTTCCTTCAGATGTGGACTCTTTGATTGCTCTCGCCATCCGCATAGAACGACGGGTAGATCTTCGTCACCGGGCTCGTGGAAGAGAGCTCGCATCAACGGTGTTTCCCTGCTCCGCATCGCAACCATCTCCCTCCTCTGGCTCAGAGTCTGAGCCCATGCAGCTGGGAGGGATTCGCATCTCGACTAAGGAGAGGGAACGGAGGATCACCAACCGCCTGTGCCTCTATTGCGGAGTTGCTGGACATTTTGTTAATTCATGTCCAGTAAAAGCCAGAGCTCATCTGTAAGCGGAGGGCTACAGGTGAGCGCAACTACTCAAGTCTCTCCATCAAAATCCTGTACTACTTTGTCGGTCCATCTACGCTGGACCGGTTCGGGTGCTACATGTAGTGCCTTGATAGACTCTGGGGCTGAGGGTTGTTTCATGGACGAAGCATGGGTTCGGAAACATGACATTCCTTTCAGAGAGTTAGATAAGCCTACGCCCATGTTCGCCTTAGATGGTAGTCATCTTCCCAGTATCAGATTTGAGACACTACCTTTAACCCTCACAGTATCTGGTAACCACAGTGAGACTATTTCTTTTTTGATTTTTCGTTCACCGTTTACACCTGTTGTTTTGGGTCATCCCTGGCTAGTATGTCATAATCCTTCTATTAATTGGTCTAGTAATTCTATCCTATCCTGGAACGTTTCTTGTCATGTGAAGTGTTTAATGTCTGCCATCCCTCCCGTTTCTTCTGTCCCTACTTCTCAGGAGGAACCTGGCGATTTGACAGGAGTGCCGGAGGAATATCATGATCTGCGCACGGTCTTCAGTCGGTCCCGAGCCAACTCCCTTCCTCCTCACCGGTCGTATGATTGTAGTATTGATCTCCTTCCGGGGACCACTCCTCCTCGAGGTAGACTATACTCTCTGTCGGCTCCCGAACGTAAGGCTCTCGAGGATTATTTGTCTGTGTCTCTTGACGCCGGTACCATAGTGCCTTCTTCTTCTCCGGCCGGGGCGGGGTTCTTTTTGTTAAGAAGAAGGACGGTACTCTGCGCCCTGCGTGGATTATCGAGGGCTGAATGACATAACGGTTAAGAATCGTTATCCGCTTCCCCTTATGTCATCAGCCTTCGAGATTCTGCAGGGAGCCAGGTGCTTTACTAAGTTGGACCTTCGTAACGCTTACCATCTCGTGCGCATCAGAGAGGGGGACGAGTGGAAAACGGCGTTTAACACTCCGTTAGGGCATTTTGAGTACCGGGTTCTGCCGTTCGGTCTCGCCAATGCGCCAGCTGTTTTTCAGGCATTAGTTAATGATGTTCTGAGAGACATGCTGAACATTTTTGTTTTTGTCTATCTTGACGATATCCTGATTTTTTCTCCGTCACTCGAGATTCATGTTCAGCACGTTCGACGTGTTCTACAGCGCCTTTTAGAGAATTGTCTCTACGTAAAGGCTGAGAAGTGCTCTTTTCATGTCTCCTCCGTTACTTTTCTCGGTTCCGTTATTTCCGCTGAAGGCATTCAGATGGATTCCGCTAAGGTCCAAGCTGTCAGTGATTGGCCCGTTCCAAGGTCACGTGTCGAGTTGCAGCGCTTTTAGGTTTCGCTAATTTCTATCGGCGTTTCATTCGTAATTTCGGTCAAGTTGCTGCCCCTCTCACAGCTCTTACTTCTGTCAAGACGTGTTTTAAGTGGTCCGGTTCCGCCCAGGGAGCTTTTGATCTTCTAAAAGAACGTTTACGTCCGCTCCTATCCTCGTTACTCCTGACGTCACTAGACAATTCATTGTCGAGGTTGACGCTTCAGAGGTAGGCGTGGGAGCCATTCTATCCCAGCGCTTCCAGTCTGACGATAAGGTTCATCCTTGCGCTTATTTTTCTCATCGCCTGTCGCCATCTGAGCGCAACTATGATGTGGGTAACCGTGAACTGCTCGCCATCCGCTTAGCCCTAGGCGAATGGCGACAGTGGTTGGAGGGGGCGACCGTTCCTTTTGTCGTTTGGACAGACCATAAGAACCTTGAGTACATCCGTTCTGCCAAACGACTTAATGCCCGTCAAGCTCGTTGGGCGTTGTTTTTCGCTCGTTTCGAGTTTGTGATTTCTTACCGTCCGGGTAGCAAGAACACCAAGCCTGATGCCTTATCCCGTCTGTTTAGTTCTTCTGTGGCTTCTACTGATCCCGAGGGGATTCTTCCTTATGGGCGTGTTGTCGGGTTAACAGTCTGGGGAATTGAAAGACAGGTTAAGCAAGCACTCACGCACACTGCGTCGCCGCGCGCTTGTCCTAGTAACCTCCTTTTCGTTCCTGTTTCCACTCGTCTGGCTGTTCTTCAGTGGGCTCACTCTGCCAAGTTAGCTGGTCATCCCGGTGTTCGAGGCACTCTTGCGTCTATTCGCCAGCGCTTTTGGTGGCCGACTCAGGAGCGTGACACGCGCCGTTTCGTGGCTGCTTGTTCGGACTGCGCGCAGACTAAGTCGGGTAACTCTCCTCCTGCCGGTCGTCTCAGACCGCTCCCCATTCCTTCTCGACCATGGTCTCACATTGCCTTAGACTTCATTACCGGTCTGCCTTTGTCTGCGGGGAAGACTGTGATTCTGACGGTTGTCGATAGGTTCTCTAAGGCGGCACATTTCATTCCCCTCGCTAAACTTCCTTCCGCTAAGGAGACGGCACAAATCATTATTGAGAATGTATTCAGAATTCATGGCCTCCCGTTAGACGCCGTTTCAGACAGAGGCCCGCAATTCACGTCACAGTTTTGGAGGGAGTTCTGTCGTTTGATTGGTGCGTCCGTCAGTCTCTCTTCCGGGTTTCATCCCCAGTCTAACGGTCAAGCAGAGAGGGCCAATCAGACGATTGGTCGCATACTACGCAGCCTTTCTTTCAGAAACCCTGCGTCTTGGGCAGAACAGCTCCCCTGGGCAGAATACGCTCACAATTCGCTTCCTTCGTCTGCTACCGGGTTATCTCCGTTTCAGAGTAGTCTGGGTTACCAGCCTCCTCTGTTCTCATCCCAGCTTGCCGAGTCCAGCGTTCCCTCCGCTCAAGCGTTTGTCCAACGTTGTGAGCGCACCTGGAGGAGGGTGAGGTCTGCACTTTGCCGTTACAGGGCACAGACGGTGAGAGCCGCCAATAAACGCAGGATTAAGAGTCCAAGGTATTGTTGCGGCCAGAGAGTGTGGCTTTCCACTCGCAACCTTCCTCTTACGACAGCTTCTCGTAAGTTGACTCCGCGGTTCATTGGTCCGTTCCGTGTCTCCCAGGTCGTCAATCCTGTCGCTGTGCGACTGCTTCTTCCGCGACATCTTCGTCGCGTCCATCCTGTCTTCCATGTCTCCTGTGTTAAGCCCTTTCTTCGCACCCCCGTTCGTCTTCCCTCCCCCTCCCGTCCTTGTCGAGAGCGCACCTATTTACAAGGTACATAAGATCATGGACATGCGTTCTCGGGGACGGGGTCACCAATACTTAGTGGATTGGGAGGGTTACGGTCCTGAGGAGAGGAGTTGGGTTCCGTCTCGGGACGTGCTGGACCGTTCACTCATCGATGATTTCCTCCGTTGCCGCCAGGATTCCTCCTCGAGTGCGCCAGGAGGCGCTCGGTGAGTGGGGGGTACTGTCATGTTTGTCATTTATTATCATGTCTTGTCCCTGTGCTCCCCATTCTGTTCGTTTCCCTCTGCTGCTCTTATTGGGTTCTTTCCCTCTTTCTATCCCTCTCTCTCCCCCTCCCCTCTCACTCTCTCGCTCTCTCTTCTCTCTATCGTTCCGTTCCTGCTCCCAGCTGTTCCTATTCCCCTAATCATCATTTAGTCTTCCCACACCTGTTCCCGATCCTTTCCCCTGATTAGAGTCCCTATTTATTCCTTTGTGTTCCGTTCCTGTCCCGTCGGTTCCTTGTTTAGTATTCACCATGCTGTGATTGCGTTTCGCCCTGTCCTGTCGTGTTTTTGCTGTGATTGTGTATCGCCCTGTCCTGTCGTGTTTTTTGCCTTCATCAGATGCTGCGTGTGAGCAGGTGTCTCTGTCTACTACGGCCTGCGCCTACCCGAAGCGACCTGCAGTCTGTGGCCGCTTCTCCAGTTATTCCCCTCTACAGACTAGAGGATTTCTGTTATTCCCTGTTTGGACTTAAATAAACTCTGTTTCTGTTAAGTCGCTTTTGGGTCCTCTTTCACCTGCATGACACATACCTTGTCCATAGACTGCTTACAGAGTAAGGAAACCAATATGTCGTTTTGTCATTTGGTTGAACTATCCCTTTAATGGTGTTGTATTGTACTGGAACAAATGACAACAAACTATATTTTAATGGGTTAATCTAAAAATAATGCTCTAAAAATCCTACAAAACCAACAGTGCCTTCGGAATGTATTCAGACCTCCCTTGATAAGGTATTTCAGTTTTTATTTTTAATAAATGTGCCGATAATTCTAAAAACCTGTTTTCGCTTTGTCATAATGGCGTGTAGACTGATGATGGAAAAAATGTTTTTAATCAATTTTGAATCAGGCTGTAACTTAACAAAATGTGGAAAAAGTCAAGGGGTCTGAATACTTCCCGAATGTATTGTTTGGGGTCCAATATGATTACTTTTGAAAAAAGTAGTCCAAAAGGATTCCAATAGGATTCTGATACATTTTACACCAAATCCTATAGGGTTGTGAGAATCCTATAGGATCCAATAGGATTACTTTTGATTTCCAATCGGAAAAAAGTAGTCCAATAGCATTCCGATAGGAATCTGACAGAGGTGAAGAAAAAAAACTATAGGATTCTATTGGAAAAATCACTAATCCGATCAGATATTTTGACTTGGGACAACAGGTGCTCTCACACACAACGGAGGAATGCAGACCCATCCGACTGTCAGGATACACATGCATTGTGGGATGCTGCCAGGGACAGAAGTCTCACTGAATTTGAGACAAATAACAGCGCCACAATCTCCATCACTAATACTAATGACAGCAGCGAGAGAGAAAAAGAAGAGTGTGATAGAATGAGAGTGAGAGAATAAGAAGAGTGTGATAGAATGAGAGTGAGAGAATAAGAAGAGTGTGATAGAATGAGAGTGAGAGAATAAGAAGAGTGTGATAGAATGAGAGTGAGAGAATAAGAAGAGTGTGATAGAATGAGAGTGAGAGAATAAGAAGAGTGTGATAGAATGAGAGTGAGAGAATAAGAAGAGTGTGATAGAATGAGAGTGAGAGAATAAGAAGAGTGTGATAGAATGAGAGTGAGAGAATAAGTGATGAGAGAGAATGGCAGAGGGAGAGAGAGAACGAGAGAGGGAGAGAGAGAATGGCAGAGGGAGAGAGAGAATGGCAGAGGGAGAGAGAGAACGAGAGAGAGAGAAAGAGAGAGAGCAAGAAAGAGTGGGAACGACACAGCGCGATAAGATTAAAGAAGATAGGTCCTGGACTCCACATTACTTCAAAATGAGAGAGAGAGAGAGAGAGAGAGAGAGAGAGAGAGAGAGAGAGAGAGAGAGAGAGAGAGAGAGAGAGAGAGAGAGAGAGAGAGAGAGAGAGAGAGAGAGAGAGAGAGAGAGAGAGAGAGAGAGAGAGAGAGAGCAAGATCAAGGAGAGAGAATGCATGAGGTATGAGACGAGTCTTGGTTCAGGTTTGATAAAATAAGAGCTTCTTCCTCCTTGCAAGGAAGGAAAGAAATTGGTCTCCCACTTCTTAGAAGCTGTTCCTTAATTTCCTTCAGTTTGTGAGGGATGCCACCTGCTTTCATAATGTCACCAGGCTGATAAATATGCATTGGGTGGAAGAGGATGAATATGTAACAGGGTTGGGGAAAGGAGAGGTCCCCCTATCTGTGTCTCATCTGCCTAGGAGACCATGTGTAACTAGGCTGGGTGTGACAGGTAGATTTTAGACGACACATACATGCACACACACACACACGCGCGCCCGCCCATGCTAAAAACACACATGCCACACACACACACACACACACACACACACACACACACACACACACACACACACACACACACACACACACACACACACACACACACACACACACACACACACACACACACACACACACACACACACACACACACACATTATTTTCTATCCCGCTGTGGTCTCGAAGGACTATTGATTATAATATAGTCTGTGAATATACAGCGTGCTGTACGACTTTATTAACATGGGACCCGTGTTCGGTCCAGTGTGTGTGTGAATCACCAGTATGACACGCGCCTTCCCACTCTCCCACTCTGTCTGAAGCCCTCTGTTACCCTCGGATGGTCTGGGTCCACGGCACGGTCATCGTTCATCAGGCTTCAAGTCATACTACTCTAATCTAGGGTAGTCATGTGCAATAACCAATATTATTGTGATACGTCGATATGAAGCGTGTAACATGAACTACACCGTCACAAGTGGCGTTTTCTGTCACGAACCTCCACGAACCAAACTTTAAATGCCACTGTCAAACAGAGAGGCAGCGTTAGTGCAGTCCTCATTCTGGCCTAGCTTCTTTGAAGAAAAACATGTGCATTTCATTTCACTCGCAGATAGTGCGGAGCTTGATCTCCTGGGCGTGCCATCCTATTGCGTGTCATCCTTGGGAAAAATACTGGAGCTTATGTTAATTGTTTTCTATTTATACGGAGCAAATGCACGTTGCATATGGCAATTCTACTGCGTCAAAGCACCCTGTTCCATGCAATATGTATGAAATGCATTGGCAATGAGGAGTGGTAGTGTTGGCAGGCTTTATGTATCTAATTGCGTGTGTTTGTAATGGCAAGAAGAGGGAGTGTGATTGTTGTTTGACTTTAGAATGTTATGCTGACATAGCTCTCTCTCTCTCTCTTCCCCCCTCTCTCCCCTGGCTCTGGTTCGAATGATGCTTCGATATAGTTCTCTCTCTCTGCTCGGCCAGCTAGCCACAGCCAGGGATTTCGTTTTTTGACAGAGGCTGCAAAGGCCTTGTGTCAAAACCAAAAAGAAACGTTGTTTCCTGTTGATTTACAGTTAACCTTCAAACTGCAAATTGACAGCGTGGCTAACAATCATTCACAGCTAGCGTCAGCTAATGCTCCAAAGAGTCTCATTAGCAGTAATACAGTCATATCCCCATAGAGACAGTTTAACAGCAGAGCAGTAACATCAACACCAGGCCACTGAGGTGTAGTAACTGTCGGTCTATCTGTCTTTCTGTCTGCCTCCACTCTAAACCATAGAGGTGCAAGTCGGGACCAAATAAGGTTCTCAAGAGTGATGCCATAGGACAGGAATCATCAACTAGATCCAGCCGGGGGCTGATTGTTTCTTTAGTGGATGGTCAGAGTGCCGGAACATAATGACAAATCATTTGTAGACTGCCAATTGAACGCGCGAATCCCAAACAGGTATATAATATTTTACTAAAACATAATCATTTTCAAACCTGGCTTACATTTGTATATGAACACGTCTCTCTATTATGCGTGTGTAAGGGTTCTCGTCCTCCTCTTCTGAGGAGGAGTAGCGAGATGGATCGGAGGACCAATGCGCAGCGTGGTAAGTGTCCATAATGTTTTTTAATAAAGACAATAGAACACTCGAACAAAACAACAAAAGTTGCCGTGAATATACAAAACCTGAAAACAGTACAGTCTGGACCAAACACTCACACGGAAAACAAACACCCACAACCCAAAAGTGAAACCCAGGCTACCTAAGTATGATTCTCAATCAGGGACAACAATTGACAGCTGCCTCTGATTGAGAACCATACTAGGCCGAACACAGAAACCAACATAGAAAAACAAACAGACTGCCCACCCAACTCACGCCCTGACCAGACTAAAACAAAGATATAATAACAGAACTAAGGTCAGAACGTGACAGCGTGAAAATACTTGGGAACAGATTTCTCAAATTAAAATAACTTTTGAGTGGATTTCCTGGTGTTTTTGCAGTCTTTTATGTAAACCCCCACCATAGGGGAACCGTTGTAGGGTCACTGAAGAAACATAAATGGGATGGTCCTTTGAAGAGCCATACAAAAAGCTAATACCAGAAATGTTTTGGCCCTCCAGGACCGGAAGTAAATAGCGCTAATTTGCATATTTCCCAGTGCCTTTCGAGTATCAATAACACCCATGACTGTGCTTACTAGTGACAGAGAGATGGTTGTTAGATTCATTTTCAGTCCTGTGGTCTTCACCAAGCGAGAGCATATGTGAATTTGTTGTCATTGAAGTTTTATTCATTAAGATAATACAATACATATTTCACAAAGCCTTCTTTTGAGGGAATAGTTCTACCCTAATACAGTGGCCTAAAACACATAGATTACAGGCCACATCAGACCTGCAAATCACATAATCTAACATTTAGAATGTTTTATTCACCCACATTCAGAATGACTGCCAGGGTTGGGAAGATTAAGATATGTGACTACCTTAAATATCTAAAGTGGAACAACCATTTCAGTTATGGGTGCAATAAGTCCAAGTAACAGATTGGAATAGTTTAGAAAAATGTATGTTATTTATACCGAAGAAAAATATAAAACGCAACATGTAAAGTGTTGGTCCTGTGTTTCATGTGCTGAAATAAAATAGAGAAATCTTCCATACCTACAAAGAGCTTCTTTCTCTAAAATGTTGTCCACAAATTTGTTTACATCGCTGTTAGTGAGCAGTTCTCCTTTGCCAAGATAATCCATCCACCTAATAGGTGTGGCATATCAAGAAGCTGATTAAAGAGCATGATCATTACACAGGTGCACCTTGTGCTGAAGACAAAAAACTCCACTCTAAAATATGCAGTTTTGTCACACAACACAACACAGATGTCTCACATTTTGAGGGTGCTGACTGCAGGAATGTGCACCAGAGATTTTGCCAGAGAATGAAAACTTAATTTCTCTACCATAAGCCATAAGCCACCTCCAATGTCGTTTTAGAGAATTTGGCAGTACATCCAACCAGCTTCACAAACGCATGCCATGTGTAACCAAGCCAGCCTAGGACCTCCTCCATTTACATTTACATTACATTTACATTTAAGTCATTTAGCAGACGCTCTTATCCAGAGCGACTTACAAATTGGTGCATTCACCTTATGACATCCAGTGGAACAACCACTTTACAATAGTGCATCTAAATATTTTAAGGGGGGGGGGGGGGTGAGAAGGATTACTTTATCCTATCCTAGGTATTCCTTAAAGAGGTGGGGTTTCAGGTGTCTCCGGAAGGTGGTGATTGACTCCGCTGTCCTGGCGTCGTGAGGGAGTTTGTTCCACCATTGGGGAGCCAGAGCAGCGAACAGTTTTGACTGAGCTGAGCGGGAACTGTACTTCCTCAGTGGTAGGGAGGCGAGCAGGCCAGAGGTGGATGAACGCAGTGCCCTTATTTGGGTGTAGGGCCTGATCAGAGCCTGGAGGTGCTGAGGTGCCGTTCCCCTCACAGCTCCGTAGGCAAGCACCATGGTCTTGTAGCGGATGCGAGCTTCAACTGGAAGCCAGTGGAGAGAGCGGAGGAGCGGGGTGACGTGAGAGAACTTGGGAAGGTTGAACACTAGACGGGCTGCGGCGTTCTGGATGAGTTGTAGGGGTTTAATGGCACAGGCAGGGAGCCCAGCCAACAGCGAGTTGCAGTAATCCAGACGGGAGATGACAAGTGCCTGGATTAGGACCTGCGCCGCTTCCTGTGTGAGGCAGGGTCGTACTATTTACATCTGCGGAATGGTCTGAGACCAGCCACCGGGACAGCTGATGAAACTGTGGGTTTTCGCAACCAAAGGATTTCTGCGCAAATTGTCAGAAACCATCTCAGGGACGCTCATCTGCTTGCTCGTCGTCCTCACCAGGGTCTTGACATGACTGGGGGTTCAGCATCGTAATTGCCTTAAGTGGGCAAATGCTCACCTTTGATGGCCACAGGCATGCTGGAGAAGTGTGCTCTTCACGGTTGAATCCCAGTTTGAACTGTACTGGTCAGATGGCAGACAGCATGTATGGTGTCGTGTGGTTATGCGGATTGCTGATGTCAGAGTGCACCATGGACAACAAACACAATTACATTTTATCGATGGCAATTTGAATGCACAGAGATACTGTGACAAGATGCCCATTGTAGTGCCATTTACCTGCTGCCATTGCTTCATGTTTCCGCATGATAATGTACGGCCCCATGTCGCAAGTATCTGTACACAATTCCTGGAGGCTGAAAATGTCCCAGTTCTTCCATGGCCTGCATACTCACCAGACATGTCACCCATTGAGCACGTTTGGGATGCTCTGGATCGACGTGTACGACAGCTGTGTTCAAGTTCCCGCCAATATCCAGCAACTTCACACAGCCATTGAAGAGGACTGGGACAACATTCCACAGGCCACAACAAACAGCCTGTTCAACTCTATCCGTAGATGTGTCGCGCTGCATGAGGCAAATGGTGGCCATACCAGATACTGACTGGTTTTCTGATCCATTTCTGATCCATCCCAAAAAATGTTTACGAATCTGTGACAAACAGAAGCATATCTGTATTCCCCGTCATGTGAAATCTATAGATCAGGGCCTACTGAATTTATTTCAATTGAATGATTTCCTTATATGACCTGGAACTCCGTTGCGTGTTGCATTTCTATTTTTGTTCAGTGTATATTTGAGTAGCATTAGATGAATTAATGGTTGGTGCAACGTTAGACAGTCTCGTGTTCCAACGTTGTTTCAGTAGCATGGCTCGTTCCTGTTCACACCCATTTGAAGAGCGGAAACACAGTCATTGAAGGAATGAATCTGAGCCTAACACTTATCACCTGTGGAATGCGGGGCTTCCGGCGAGGCACGGATTTCATGTCGCGAGAGCGCGACTCCCCATAGTATGTTCGACTGAAGTTGACTTATTGGACACTGTAACCTGCCCCATGCTGGGCTACCCAAGTTCTAAAGACACCATGTGCTTGATAGTCTGGTAGCCTTGACTGTGACCCTCAATGCCCTTGCATGCATATACATGTGTACGCGCCCTTGCATGCATTTACATGTGTACGCGCCCTTGCATGCATTTACATGTGTACGCGCCCTTGCATGCATATACATGTGTACGCGCCCTTGCATGCATATGCTTGCAATTTACATTTGAGTCATTTAACAGACACTCTTATCCAGAGCGACTTACAGGAGCAATTAGGGTTAAGTGCCTTGATCAAGGGCACATCAACAGATTTTTCACCTAGTCAGCTCGGGGATTCAAACCTTTCGGTTATTGGGCCAACCTCTTAAACGCTAGGCTACCTGCCGCATGCTGATGTGTGTGTGTGTTAGTTTTAGCAGCTGTGTTGGCGGAAACTGCTTAGCCATGGGTGAGAGCTAAGGTGATGGAACACTGTGTAACAACCAGGCAGCAATGAGACATAATTACCCAGCCAGTACAGTTATACAGTACTGATAGCAGCAATCACAGTCAACCTAGTGGGGACACACTTACAAACGCTGAACATGTAAATCACACTAAATCAAGTGTACAGATTCTTCACTTCATCATGTATTGTCTCCAAGCAACCATCTTCATACTGTGCTATAACAACATCACTTTTGTTAAACAATCATTCAAATGTCTTCCTTCTTTGTCATGTTTTGCCAATAGCACCACCTAAAAATCCAGAGACATTATTTTCTGTTTTTCTGTTTGAAAACCAATTATTTTTCTGTCCTTTGTCTTTCAGAATAAAGTGTTGAACATTGATGCGCTGAAGGTCAAGCTGCAGGTAAGACAAATTGCTTTTGGGATTTTATAGTTTTTTAAAATCGTTTTTCATTTTAATGTAATTATTGAATCGTGTGTGTGTGTCTTTCTCTGTGTCTTTCTGTTTGTTTGTGTGTGTGTGCATACGTGCGTACGTACATGCATGTGTTTGCTTGTCTGTCCGCACTGTAACGGAAAACTGTAGTATATATGGTAATTTTGGTTATTATCAACAGGAAAATACTCTGAAATGTTTTACGGTCTATGCTGTAAATTATGGTGCATTGTGGGAAACTGTTGAGGGTGGTGAAAGAAGAATTGCTGTATTTTGAATGGTACCTTTTGACCATAAGTGGGTTTGTTTCTGGCTTATGAACATATTTTGAGGCGTGCCTTGTAAGAGGCTGTACTTGTGGTAACCGTAAGTGAGAATGCTGTACACATTTAACTTGTTTGTGGTTATTGAGCCCCATCAATTTAAAATGTGTAGGGGTCAGATTGGAGTAACAGCAAGTCTTAAACATGAAATGGTTGAGCATTTAGCCTTGTCCTTTTGGTCTGTTTTTCACTGTAGTTGCTGCCAGTTTGGAAGCCTTTGTTAAGGCCTCTAGAAGTGCAAGTGATATAAATGACCAAATATTCATTAATATGCTGTAATTTGTAGACACTTGTTGTAATTTGTAGACACAGCCAACCTGCTTCCATCAATTCCTTGTAAATACAGTAAAGTACAGTGGAAAAAAAAAACTTCCTCATTCATCCATTCATTCAGATAACAGTAGCAATAACTTTTTTTATGGTATAAATCAGTCAATTTTACGGTATTGTACTGTGTCATTGCACAGTACTTGCTTTGATACCATATTTATAGTACAGTAGGTGCACTGTAATATGAAATACAACATTTTTCTTGCAACTGAGCTGACTGTGTGTTGCTGTCAAATTCACAGCAACCCCTTTTCATTTTGTATTTATTTTACCGTTATTTTACCAGGTAAGTTGACTGAGAACATGTTCTCATTTACAGCAACGGCCTGGGGAATAGTTACAGGGGAGAGGAGGGGGAATAAATGAGCCAATTGTAAACAGTCGGTATGTCTGTATCTGTTTGGGTGTATGTCTCTCTCTGTGCTTGTGTGTGTGTGTGTGTGTGCTTGTGTGTGTGTGTGTGCTTGTGCGTGTGTGTGTGTGTGTGTGTGTGAGTATGCCAGATATATGTCAGAGATAGCCAATAAATCAAATCAAATCTAATTTTATTTGTCACATACACATGGTTAGCAGATGTTAATGCGAGTGTAGCAAAATGCTTGTGCTTCTTGTTCCGACAATGCAGTAATAACCAACGAGTAATCTAACCTAACAATTCCACAACTACTAACTTATACACACAAGTATAAAGGGATAAAGAATATGTACATAAAGATATATGAATGAGTGATGGTACAGAATGGCATAGGCAAGATGCAGTAGAAGGTATCGAGTACAGTATATACATATGAGATGAGTAATGTAGGGTATGTAAACATAAAAGTGGCATAGTTTAAAGTGGCTAGTGATACATGTATTACATAAAGATGGCAAGATGCAGTAGATGATATAGAGTACAGTATATACATATGAGATGAGTAATATAGGGTATGTAAACATTATATTAAGTGGCATTAAGTGGCACTCCGTTGTCCCACCGTTGACTTCACTCCTCTCTATGTAAACACGCTGCAGATGTCTCCATCCCCAGACAGTCAGAGATAGGATGACATCAGATCAAATTAGGCTTTAATGAAGTCCATTGTTTATCTCTATCAGGTGATTATCCTCACTGTGGCTCCCTATTTAGTGCACTACTTTTATGGCCTATAGGGTTTTGGTTAAAAGTAGCGCATTATAAAGGAAATATGGTGCCATTTGGGACACAGCCCGGAGACTATCTGGCGATACAGTACTACACTGTCCATTGTCATTATTTAAGCAATAAGGCACGGGGGAGGGGGTATATGGCCAATATACGACGGCTAAGGGCTGTTCTTATGCAGATGCAACACGGAGTGCCTGGATACAGCCCTTAGCCCTTGGATATTGGCCATATTGCTGTTATAAGCTGGTTACCAATATAATTAGTGATTTATCCCACGGCTGTCAGCCAATCAGCATCCAGGGCTCGAACCACCCAGTTTATTATCAGTTTTATACCATGGCATTGTTGCATGCTCGTTTCTAATTGTCTGAAGGGCATTCTAGAGCATTCAGATAATTTGGCAACTACCCAGTTTCCTTGGTTTGGTTACCAAAGCAACTACCCAGTCAACACGGTGGGTTCGGGCCTATTCCGTTTGAGACTCGGGGGACTCGGCATCGACTCGGACTCAGAGGGGCTTCATATGGGCCGAGCTCTTCCCGAGTTCGGCATAATCATATTACTCTGGGTTCCGGCTAATGGTGCTCGGGCCGAATCCATTTCAACATATCTGTCCCGATTAACTCTTTCAGAAGCAGGGCCATATGAGGTTTTTATTCGTCAGGTGAATAATAATTAATGAAGTAATTTCACCTAGAATTTGCTCGGGTCACTTGCAAGCTACATTTAGGCCCATTAGGCTATGAGATGGAGAAGGACCCTAGAGAATCTATGCTTTAAATTAATGTTTTTTTTAAATCCATACTCACACTAATTCTATTAATTTCTGTCCTTCGGCCAATCCTGGCTTAATATAATGGCATTAAGCGATTTTTAGGCATATGCTGTTGGCCACGTTAATTATAGGACGATTTGGGATACATGATCCATGACAGACAAGCACATCTCAGTGTCATAGGCTATAGCCTATTTTTCTATGGTAGACCTCTCTGTCAACGTTGATACATCCTGACAAAATACACCATATGTGTAGCCTAATGTCATTTTCTGGACCTTGTAAACTGTCGAGAATGAACCCATAACTGATCCAAGTGCTTGTATAATCTGGGTTTTATTTTTCAGCATGAAACACAATAGGATGTTGAGCGTTTATACAAATTAGCATTTTACAGCCTAGACAATATTTATGTACTAACAATAAGACATTCATCATTGCACTGTGTTGTTGTAGCCTAGGAGGTAGATCATTTTATTTTCTAATAACGAAGGCCTAATGATATCAATATTGTAGCGTGCCAGTTGACCGCGGAGCACAGCCTATATCTTCCATTTGATAATCTGCTACCTAGGCTGAAGGAGTGATGCAGCCTACAACCATGCATGTTGACTATTTGCAGTAGCCTATTAAACTGTTACACATGTAATCTGTATCCTATTAAAATAGCTAAATCAATAACGCCCATGACAGTCAATGGAAAAAATAATGGCGCTCATAACGTCATGGGTGGGTTCAATTCAGACCACGAACTGAAAATGAATGCATGCATACTATCGCTTTGGATAACAGCATCTGCTTAATGTCACATTTATTATTTTTGCACACCTCATATTTGTGAGACATTGAACATTTCCCTGCATGGAACTTTTGACTGTAGCTATGGGCTGTCTGCGCATTCTGAGAAGACACAAGAACATAAAACAGTGTATCTAAAACGGGTAAGTTATGATTTTTGCTAAACCTGAACATAGACGAAGTTGAATTAAAGACCTCACATCACCAAGTAACCAATGGGCTACTATTTCCTGTCTTTTAAATTTTTAAATTTTTACAAATCTCTGATTGGAATTTTCAACATAGCATATAGCAGCATACATGTATCATCAATTGCCAACATCAATGCTTCCTGAAGTATCCTTCATAGGGATTTAGCATTACCTCTAAAGGAACCAAAAACACACGATTCCGCAGTGGTGGCCTCTGCTGCTCGAACTGTCTGCCTTGCATTTTGAGCTGGCCTTGGCCCGACTTTCCAACGGTTGTTGTGAGAGTCAGTCAGTTGGTTAGCAGTCGAGGCCAGCCGGAGAAGATACCAAACAGTTCAAAATAGGTCATTGTAGCTATTGAATTTGTAGTACTGTATTGCGTCGCTGTCTCTAATTAGTTTGTGATTGTAGCTAGCTTAAATTTTGGACTGTTCATGGTTGTTTCTCCATTAACGTTTCTCCATTAAAGTCAGCTAACATCAATGTTTGCTAGCTATCTTAGCTAACTGTTAGAGCAGAGGTAGCTAGCTAAGTCAATACATTTAGGGTCTAGCCTATGTGATGTTAGGTAGCTAGCTAATAGCTAACTGAGGTAGCTAGTGATTTTGTTTGTAAAACATTGGTAGTCTAGCTAAGACTAGGCAAGAAAGCACCCGGTTAACATAGCTAGTTATCTAAGAGTCAGTTAGCTACGCTAGCTAGCTATGTCCAGTGAGTCACAAAGTTCTAGCTAGTGGTCGAACGCTAGTGGTCTTCTTTCATTGGAAAGCAAATCTATAAAAAAAAACAAGAACATAAACTATAAGTAAAATGGAAAACAACATTCTATAGGTTGAATGATTTGTTTCCAGCTGATCTCATTCTTCACTTGTACCCCATGCGCCAAATACTCAAAATGTGAATCTAAAGGCTGGCACCCTGAGCCTGAGCTGGTGTGGCTGGATAGAAAAGGAGTCAATCTCAAATATGAAAACTGTTCAAAAGGTGTGTATACCTTTGCTAGGCACTGAATACCCATTGATTCTTGAATAAAATAAGTTATACATTCATAGTTTAACTTTTCTTCCCTATCAGAACCAAACACAGGCCTGTTTAACCTCTACAGGTTTAGTGGGACGGTTGAGCTAACGTAGGCTAATGCGATTAGCATGAGGTTGTATGTAAAAATAACATTTCCCAGGACATAGACATACCTGATATTGCCAGAAAGCTTACATTCGTGTTATTAATCTAAATGCACTGTCCAATTTATCACAGTGAAAGAATACCATGCTATTGTTTGAGGAGAGTGCACAGTTATGAACTTGAAAAGTTATTAATAAATCAATTAGCCACATTTGGGCAGTCTTGATACAAAAATTTGAACAGAAATGCAATGGTTCATCTGAAATGTTGCACATACACTGCTGCCATTAGTGGCCAACATCGAAATTGTGCCTGGAATAATACATTATGGCCTTTCTCTTGCATTTCAGAGATGATGGTACAAAAAAATACAAAATATTTTTTTTTTATATTATCTTTTACCAGATCTACTGTTTTATATTCTCCTACATGAATGTCACATTTCCACAAACTTCAAAGTGTTTCCTTTCAAATTATATCAAGAATATACATATCCTTGCATCATGTCCTGAGCTACAGGCAGTTAGATTTGGGTATGTCATTTTAGGCCAGTCCTTGCATCCATAGCTCCTATCTGTTTTTGGTCAATGCTATCCGGGATCCTTGAGCCGTCCCTAACCTAAACCATAGCCCTAAACTTAACCATTACTCTAACCTTACACATAACCAAATCCCTTACCTAACCTTACCTTAAATGGGGTAGGAACATCCAAAGGATGCTGAATAGCAAGGAACATATGATTATCATTTGAGAGCTGTAACTATGAGTACTGGGCAGGGGACACAAGTTAAGAAAGACTGGTGTGAGAGACAGACAGTGGCCTGACCATAGAATCAGGAATTAGAATACTATTATGACATAGATCACAGCACATTTTTATTTTCCCAAGGGAAATTGATCCGAGGTCTTTGCGGCCCGTGGCCCGCCAATTGCCCATCCCTGACATAGAGTCCTGCAATTATGTGCATTGGCCCCTCTTCTCACAAGGAGCAAATTTGCCTCAAGGACCCACAAGGTCTGCCAAGATGGACTTTCCGCCATTTTGCATTTTTGAAAAGCCCTTATATTATATCTCCTCCGGAAGCACAGGGCCGATTTGGATGAAAGTTGATATATGGCATCTATGGACTAAGGTCTTTCAACGCAATATTTTCCAGACTAGTATGTCGAACAACTGACCAATCAACATTTATGTGGGTGTGGTCTGGCACATAAATGCATATAAATCAGACACGGATATTTGTATTGTAACCAAACTTGGTACACATGTTCCAAACCATGTCAAGCACATTCAGATAGACCACATGGTGGGCACATATTTATATCTATTGATCTATTTGACTCAGTGTTGAAATTGAAAACCTCTGTGATTATTGTGTTGTGTTGATGTGCTTCCCATTTGAGGTCTGGATTGTGAATCCTAGGATTTTCTTGTGGTGTCAAAATCGGACTAATTGTTGTAACTATTTCTTTAGCTATTTCTTTGTTTTTTTCGTGATTCAAATGTGCTGTTGGGAGAAACACTTTCGCTTCCAAGGCTACAGATGGAAAGATGGAGAAATTCGTCATGAGGTGGCTGCAGCTTGCAAAGGAGAGGACCAAACACAGCAAGGAAAGGGGGGTTAGACCCAGAGAGACACAGAAATATTTACATACACTCATACATAAACTTTGTAAGTGATAAACACTGACGCTTTGTACATTATCTGGAAATATTGAACGACTTGGTCCTGCCCGAGTTTATTAGTTCCAGATCATTTGGAGAGCGGACACGTTTATCCCGCTTATTCCACGGTTGCCAAAGAAAGCAAGCACACATTTACTGGTAAAAATGACATGTTTTCAAGTAAAATTCATACTATTTCATCCTTCCACTAAACCCGGTTGTTAGTTCTATCGGTTAGGTTACTAGAGAAGCGGACTTGTTGTTCATTCTATTTGTTTGATTGCTGTGCAGGCAGGCAATGTTCTTATCCCTTACTTGCTAGCTAGCCAACTATGGCTAACACAGTCGCTCGCGTCAACGCTGCAGATTGATGTTATTCTAAGTACCTGCAATTTCATTTGTTTAAGCTGTTTTCTAGTGACATTTATATGGATACATCCATGACACTGTATATACGTAGTGCCTGTTGAGGGATGACACCCACACAAAGTAAATTTCATTTATTTTAATAAAAGTTTTAATATCAGAAAATGTATTTTTTTCCATGTTTATGTTATCCGTAGTTTGGTTGATAGCTGCAATATTACTGGCGACATTTAATATGGTATTACTACCTAAATTTAATATAAATACATTTTTAGTGGTGGGGGGGGGTGGAATCGAGTGGATCTTGCCCTAAAATGGCAGCTTTGGTTTAGTTCAGGCTGACAGATCTGGGCCGAATGACTCTGGCCTGGTCTGCACCGTCATTAATTTCGGACTCGGGCCGGATTCGGCTGCCAGACCCCTGGCCAGCAGTTTTTGATCTGTTATGCCGGAATCAGGCCAGATGTGGGCCAGACGTTTGTGCTACCTGGGTACTGTCCTAGCTAGTAAACTTGTTAGTCAGTGGATGTTGAACACATTTCTACCTGCAAATGAACACATTTCTAGAGGTAAATTATAGCCAAGGTATAAAAGGGATAATCAACTTGGGGCTCTATGTTCCCTGGAAAAAAATGCAACTCTGCGGAAGGTGAGGAACACATCTCCCGCGTTGTTCATTGTTTTCCAGAGAATGCATTGTCTCTCATTGATGATCCCTTACCTTTTTGTCAGCCAAAGATTGATATCAGTATTGTGTAATCTGTGATCATAATGCGGCTATAGGAACCGATAGTGTCCATTACTAAGTTCAGACAACAATCACACTTGAATAACTTCTATTCAGAGTGTTTGCGTAGTTCTTTGAAAGTAGAAAAAGTAATCATGATGCACTGGACATGACAGCAATTGCTCAATACTTTTTGTGCTGGATGTGTTGGCTGTCTTTTATGTAACACGTTGTCTATATGAAAATTGACAGAACCTTTGGCACAGCGTTCAGATGAGACAGGGATAGGTATATTATGTTATGTGTGTGTGTATGTGTGTGCGCTTGTTTGTTCACTCGTGTGTGTGTGTGTGTTTGCATGTGTGTGTTCACTCCACAGGAGGTAGGTGACACTTAAAAATTGGGGAGGATGGGCTTGTGATAATGGCTGGAGTGGAATGGTATCAATACATAAAACATACCATTCCATTCACTCCGTTCAATACATGAATATGTGCTGTCCTTCCCTTAGCAGCCTCTACTGGTTCACTGTGTGTATATACTTGTGTGTGTATATACTTGCGTGTCTGCATGTCTATGTTTGTGTGTTTGTGTGTGCATATGTGTGTCCATGCCTGTGTAACCACTGTACACTACATGACCAAAAGCATGTGGACACCTGCTCGTTGAACATCTCATTCCAAAATCATGGGCATTAATATGGAGTTGGTCCCCCATTTGCTGCTGTAACAGCCTCCACTCTTCTGGGAAGGCTTTCCACTAGTTGTTGGAACATTGCTGCTGGACTTACTTCCATTCAGCCACGAGAGCATTAGTAAGGTCAGGTACTGATGTTGGGCGATTAGGCCTGGCTCGCAGCCGGAGTACCAATTCATCCCAAAGGTGTTCGATGGGGTTGAGGTAAGGGCTCTGTGCAGGCCAGTCATGTTCTTCCACACCGATCTTGACAAACCATTTCTGAATGGACCTCGCTTTGTGCACGACGGCATTGCCATGCTGAAACAGGAAAGGGCCTTCCCCAAACCATTTCCACAAAGTTGGAAGCACAGAATTGTCTAGAATGTCATTATATGCTGTAGCATTAATATTTCCCTTCACTGGAACTAAGGGGCCTAGCCCAAACCATAAAAAACAGCTATGGACCATTATTCCTCCACCACCAAACTTTACAGTTGGCACTATGCATTGGGGCAGTTAGCATTCTCCTGGCATCCATCAAACTCAGATTTGTCCGTTGGAATGCCAGATGGTGAAGTTTGATTCATCACTCCAGATAACGTATTTACTCTGTTCCAAAATCCAATCAGGTTGAGCTTCACACCACTCCAGCTGAAGCTTGACATTGCGCATGGTGATCTTAGGCTTGTGTGCTGCTGCTCAGCCATAGAAACCCATTTCATGATGCTCCCAAAGAAAAGTTATTGTGCTGACATTGCTTCCAGAGGCAGGTTGGAACTCGGTAGTGAGCGTTGCAACCCGAGGACAGATGATTTCTACGCAGTGCGCACTTCAGCACTCAGCGGTTCCGTTCTGTGAGGTTGTGTGGCCTACCTCTTTGCGGCTGAGCCGTTGTTGCTTCTAGATGTTTCCACTTCACAATAACAACACTTACAGTTGACTGGGGCAGCTGTAGCAGGGCAGAAATTTGCCATACTTGACTTGTTGGTGCCACGTTGAAAGTCACTGAGCTCTTCAGTAAGGCCATTCTACTGCAAATGTTTGTCTATGGAGATTGCATGGTGGTGTGCTCGATTTTATACACCTGTCAGCAACGGGTGTGAAATAGCCGAATCCACTCATTTGAAGGGGTGTCCACATACTTTAGTCTATATAGTGTATGTATGTTTGTCAGCTCCCTTGCCTCTCTTCCTCGTTACATTATTATTCATGCCCTCAGCCTGTCTCTCATCAGTCAGATAGATAGACTGATGGTGTGTGAGAGAAAGAGCATGCCAAGGAAGGAGCAGCGGTTAACACTGATGAGGCCTGGGCCAGAGAGGAGGGAGGAGGGTTAGGACACCGGCTCTACATCCACTGTCTGTCAACCATCTCTCCATTTCTCACTCTACTGTAACTCAACCAGACAGGCAGAAGCCCTTTTCATGATGGGCAGAGTGCGTGATGTTGCCATTGACTATAATCCAAAGTGGATTATAGTCATTGTGACTATGAATAGACTACAGAAACATTTTCACAGAGAGGAAAATACATTTAATCTACATGATTCATATCCTCGGTTTTGACCAGTTCATTAATTGAGCTGCTGTAGGCCCATTGATGAGTAAGAACAGTCTTTATAGAGTGGGATAATGATGATGTCATATGTCTTCCTCTTCAGATCTGGGACACTGCTGGGCAAGAAAGGTTCCGCAGCGTCACACACGCCTACTACCGTGATGCTCATGGTAAGCTGTGTGTGTGTGTGTTTAAAAAGAACCATACAATATCCTGGCTGCCATCTCCTCCTCCGTTGGTAGACATTGCCTGATGGTTGTTCATCAAGCTGTGTGTGACTTATATTTAAGTGTGTGTGTGTTTGCGTGTGTGTGTGTGTATGTGTTTGTGTATGAGGATTTATATTGCTCTGGTTCTCCTCTGCGTGTGTCCTGGGCACCGCAGGATAGAAGCTAACCCTTGGGTGGGCTGATTAGCCTGCCTCTCACACAGCGGGAGACAGAACACTATAGTTGTCTGTGTGTCTGTGTGTGCATGCAGGTGTGCTATTTCGGGAGCAGGTCCGTCAGGCCCAGACAGATGTGATGCTGTAGGCCGTCCTGATCAGGTGTGGGAGAATGCACACAAACAGGCAGATGCACAGTGATAGAGGAAATCACAGTTAATCATGCCACACCGGGCTTACACAGACAGACAGACAGACAGACACACATACATAAATAAACGACTAATCTATAAGCAGATTGCTGACAGTTTCTCCTCTGCCTGCTGTGAGGCCTGCTGATGTGGAGGTGGTGAGCTGGGCTCCACTCTGTTACACCACTGTAATGAGACTCAGACATGCCTTGTTTTCAAGCTGGAGGGGAGAAGAGTTCAGTTTGGGAAATTGGTGCGCTCATTAGTCATGTCAAGGATCAATGAAGTAAACATGCGACTACTTGAGAAGAGGCTTGATTGTGTGAGGATAAATGAAGTAAACATTCTCCTATTTGAGAAGAGGCTTGATTGTTGTGTCTATACAGTTAAGCTGTGTTGTATTGGTAGTCAAGTGTATTGCAGATCTAGAGAAGAAGTAGATTGTAAAAAGTGTGTAGGTTTGTGTGTGTCAGTGATTTCCCTATATTCAGTTAGTGACGGAATTGCTTTCTTTGTACTGCATATGTTTCTTCTGAGACATGCATTGAAATGGATAGAGTGAGATGATGACAATTAAGCTCTTCTTATTATTATTCATAGTCATATGAACTCATGGAGGCCATTTGCATGTCTCTGCATGCAGTTTGAAGGAAGTTGCTGACTGGCGTTAATGCAATAACAGGAAGTCTATAGGAATGCTAGTTTGCTCGCAAAACTACCTTCGACTTCATTCAAACTGCACGCAGAGGGGGGGGGGGGTCTTCCAACCAAGTGGCTTGACCATTGAAATTAATAGATTATTTTAAATGTGTTGATTTGGAAATCACCCCTTTACCAATATGGAGGTTATTATAGGCATATTCTGTCTATCACCAACTCCAAGATTATTTATAGACATCATAGACACACATTGGCATGTTTAATTTAACAGTACATTTTGTCTTGGCCCCTTAAGTTAGTAACAGCTCTTTAAAAAACAGGTAGACAGCCTGTAAGTACCTTTCTGTTTGTGATTTTAAAATTCTGACAAGTGAGCAATGTTAAATATAAATATTGAAGAAAAGTCAGGGAAGGAGCAGGACGTGACAATTTATTTTGGCAGTTTCATTTGCCCTGATTACTCGTGCTAGGAGACCTGCTGTTAGTCTCCGTTTGTCAGTGCTTGCTGAGGAATACAACTTTTATCATTGCACTTCAGAGTGGCACTGGAGGAATAGAGTGGTCTGTGAGCAAGGTGTGAATTACGGCTTGCAGATACCTGCTTGTGTCACTAATGTCAGCCAAACTGTGGCAGTGGGGCCTGATGTGGGGCTTGATGGAAGGCTTGGCACACACAGGGATAGAGAATAAAAAAGTAACAGGAAGAGAGGATTGTCATGGAACAAAGAAACATAGTTCAGCATTGTTGTTCATTTTATTCAGCCCACCATTAGAGTTGTTTTTCTTCTCAGACAAATGAGTGATGTTTTCAATAAAATACAAATCAAGAATAAAGAACAAAGGAGTGAGTGATTGATAGAGATAAAGAGATAAAATGGAATGGGCTGATTTGGAGTATCACAGTTTGGAGTTCTCTCAGCACTGTCTGTGCAGTTTGGAGTGCCCTCAGCACTGTCGGTGCAGTTTGGAGTGTCCTCAACACTGTAGGTGCAGTTTGGACTGCTCTCAGCACTGTCGGTGCAGTTTGGAGTGCTCTCAGCACTGTCGGTGCAGTTTGGAGTGCTCTCAGCACTGTCGGTGCAGTTTGGAGTGCTCTCAGCACTGTCGGGTCAGTTTGGAGTGCTCTCAGCACTGTCGGTGCAGTTTGGAGTGCTCTCAGCACTGTCGGTGCAGTTTGGAGTGCTCTCAGCACTGTCGGTGCAGTTTGGAGTGCTCTCAGCACTGTCGGTGCAGTTTGGAGTGCTCTCAGCACTGTCGGTGCAGTTTGGAGTGCTCTCAGCACTGCCGGTTCAGTTTGGAGTGCTCTCAGCACTGTCAGTGCAGTTTTCAGCAGTCTAAGCACTGTCAGTGCCCTCCTCCTCACCTCCTCTGGCTTGTTTTCTCATTCTCTCCATCATCTTTAGTTGCTCCACTCCTCTCCTCCCTAATGGCTGCTGATGCATCCTGCTCAACAGCAGCCCCGGGATAAATATCTCATATCTCAGGGGGACCAGGTGCAAGGGAGGAGGAGAGAGAGGCAGATTGAGGAGAGGGAAACAGGGGAAGCAGAGAGAAATGGCGTTGAGAGATGGAAGAAGGAGAGAGAAACAGAGGGAGGAGGAGTTGAGAGATGGAGGAGAGAGAAATTGAAGGGGGAATAGATAAAAACAGGAAGGACAGGGAAATACATGGAGGGAAAGGAAGAACGAGATTGAGATGGAGGGAGGGAGGAGAGAAATTTAGGAAAATAAAAACAAAGCACGACGGGAATTACTTAGTGGGTGACAGGTGGAACATTGAGAGTGTAATCCATCAAACTCATCTCTACAGGCTGCATATTAATTAAGAGTCTAAGTAACATAATAAAAGAATCCCCGTAAAATCGGCCAGTTTAAGCTAGAGAGATCAGCATCTGCGGTGGAAGTCGGCTGAGCTACAGCAATGTTTGTCAGACCATGCGATGTCCCAAAAATCGGCCTTCTCACGAAAATCTCTGTAGCATCCTACAAACTAATATGACCACTCTATGGAAAGATGAGACTCTTATGAACACGATGCTCTATGACCCCCACAAGTGTCACGGGATTCATCCGAAGTCGGTACAGCTGAACTTCTGTCTGTAGCGTCCGGACCGTTTGGGATACACACTAATAGGACCCCACTTTGGAAAGGAGAGACTCTCACGAAAAGATGATGTTTTGCTCTACGACCCCCACAAGTTAACCAGGTAGGCTAGTTGAGAGCAAGTTCTCATTTGCAACTGCGACCTGGCCAAGATAAAGCATAGCAGTGTGAACAGACAACACAGAGTTACACATGGAGTAAACAATTAACAAGTCAATAACACAGTAGAAAAAAAAGAGAGTCTATATACATTGTGTGCAAAAGGCATGAGGAGGTAGGTGAATAATTACAATTCTGCAGATTAACACTGGAGTGATAAATGATCAGATGGTCATGTACAGGTAGAGATATTGGTGTGCAAAAGAGCAGAAAAGTAAATAAATATAAACAGTATGGGGAAGAGTTAGGTAAAATTGGGTGGGCTATTTGAGTAGAGTGTTGGAAGAAATTTTGTAGATGACATCGCCGAAGTCGAGGATCGGAAGGATGGTCAGTTTTACTAGGGTAAGTTTGGCGGCGTGAGTGAAGGAGGCTTTGTTGCGGAATAGAAAGCCGACTCTAGATTTGATTTTCGATTGAAGATGTTTGATATGAGTCTGGAAGGAGAGTTTACAGTCTAGCCAGACACCTAGGTACTTATAGATGTCCACATATTCTAGATCGGAACCATCCAGGGTGGTGATGCTAGTCGGGAGTGCGGGTGCAGGCAGCGAACGGTTGAAAAGCATGCATTTGGTTTTACTAGCGTTTAAGAGCAGTTGGAGGCCACGGAAGGAGTGTTGTATGGCATTGAAGCTCGTTTGGAGGTTAGATAGCACAGTGTCCAAGGACGGGTCAGAAGTATACAGAATGGTGTCGTCTGCGTAGAGGTGGATCAGGGAATCGCCCGCAGCAAGAGCAACATCATTGATATATACAGAGAAAAGAGTCTGCCCGAGAATTGAACCCTGTGGCACCCCCATAGAGACTGCCAGAGGACAGGACAGCATGCCCTCGGATTTGACACACTGAACTCTGTCTGCAAAGTAGTTGGTGAACCAGGCACGGCAGTCATCAGAAAAACCGAGGCTACTGAGTATGCCGATAAGAATATGGTGATTGACAGAGTCGAAAGCCTTGGCAAGGTCGATGAAGACGGCTGCACAGTACTGTCTTTTATCGATGGCGGTTATGATATCGTTTAGTACCTTGAGCGTGGCTGAGGTGCACCCGTGACCGGCTCGGAAACCAGATTGCACAGCGGAGAAGGTACGGTGGGATTCGAGATGGTCAGTGCCCTGTTTGTTGACTTGGCTTTCGAAGACCTAAAGAAGACCTAAAGAAGACCTAAAGGCAGGGCAGGGTGGATATAGGTCTGTAATAGTTTGGGTCCAGGGTGTCTCCCCCCTTGAAGAGGGGGATGACTGCGGCAGCTTTCCAATCCTTGGGGATCTCAGACGATATGAAAGAGAGGTTGAACAGGCTGGTAATAGGGGTTGCGACTATGGCGGTGGATAGTTTCAGAAATAGAGGGTCCAGATTGTCAAGCCCAGCTGATTTGTATGGTTCCAGGTTTTGCAGCTCTTGCAGAACATCTGCAAGGGGGGGGGGCTGTTGGCCAAGGTTGGAGTAGCCAAGAGGAAGGCATGGCCAGCCGTTGAGAAATGCTTGTTGAAGTTTTCGATAATCATGGATTTATCGGTGGTGACCGTGTTACCGAGCCTCAGTGCAGTGGGCAGCTGGGAGGAGGTGCTCTTGTTCTTCATGGACTTCACATTGTCCCAGAACTTTTTGGAGTTAGAGCTACAGGATGCAAATTTCTACTTGAAGAAGCTGGCCTTTGCTTTCCTGACTGACTCCGTGTATTGGTTCCTGACTTCCCTGAACAGTTGCATATCGCAGGGAATATTCGATGCTATTGCAGTCCGCCACAGGATGTTTTTGTGCTGGTCGAGGGCAGTCAGTTCTGGAGTGAACCAAGGGCTATATCTGTTCTTAGTTCTGCATTTTTTGAACGGAGCATGCTTATCTAAAATGGTGAGGAAGTTACTTTTAAAGAATGACCAGGCATCCTCAACTGACAGGATGAGGTCAATGTTCTTCCATGATACCCGGGCCAGGTCGAATAGAAAGGCCTGCTCACAGAAGTGTTTTAGGGAGCGTTTGACAGTGATGAGGGGTGGTCGTTTGACTGCGGATCCGTAGCGGATGCAGGCAATGAGGCAGTGATCGCTGAGATCCTGGTTGAAGACAGCGGAGGTGTATTTGGAGGGCCAGTTGGTCAGGATGACGTCTATAAGGGTGCCCTTGTTTGTTTGTTGTACCTGGTGGGTTCCTTGATGATTTGTGTGAGATTGAGGGCATCTAGCTTAGATTGTAGGACTGCCGGGGTGTTAAGCATATCCCAGTTTAGGTCACCTAACAGAACAAACTCTGAAGCTAGATGGGGGGCAATCAATTCTCAAATGGTGTCCAGGGCACAGCTGGGAGCTGAGGGGGGTCGGTAGCAGGCGGCAACAGCGAGAGACTTATTTCTGGAGATAATAATTGTTTTAATTAGTGGTTCGAACTGTTCGGGTATGGCCCGGGAAAGTATGACATTACTTTGCAGGCTCTCTCTGCAGTAGACTGCAACTCCTCCCCCTTTGGCAGTTCTATCTTGACGGAAAATGTTATAGTTCGGTTGGTGGCCTTCCTGAGCCAGGATTCAGACACGGCAAGGACATCAGGGTTAGCAGAGTGTGCTAAAGCAGTGAGTAAAACAAACTTAGGGAGGAGGCTTCTGATGTTGACTTGCATGAAACCAAGGCTTTTTCGATCACAGAAGTCAACAAATGAGGGTGCTTTTTCACTCTGTTTCTCGCTCTCTTATTCTCTCTCTCACTGTCTTTCTTACATTCTCTCTCATTTTCTCTCTCTCAAATTGAGAATTTTTATCACTAGCCTACAAACAATACCCCATAATATCAACATGGAATTATGTTTGACAAGCTGAAATGTCTTTAGTCAATAAGTATTCAACCCCTTTGTAAAGTCAAGCCTAAATAACTTCAGGAGTAAAAATGTGATTAGCAAGTCTCATAATAAGTTACTCTGTGTGCAATAATAGTGTTTAACAAAAATGTGGCAAAGCAATTAACTTTTTGTCCTAAATACAAAGTGTTATGTTTGGGGCAATTACTGAGTACCACTCTCCATATTTTTAAGCATGGTGGTGACTGCAACATGTTATGGGTATGCTTGTATTTGTTAAGGACTTGGGAGTTTTTCAGAATAAAACAATTTACGAATGGAGCTTAGCACAGGCAAAATTCTAGAGGAAAACCTGGTTTGTCTGCTTTCCACCAGACACTGTGACATAAAATCACCTTTCAGATGGACAATAACCTAAAACACAAGTACAAATATACACTGGAGTTGCTTACCGAGAAGACAGTGAATAATCCTGAGTGACCGAGTTAGATTTTCCAGTAGATTCAAGTCGAAAATGTATATCAAGACCTGAAAATAGTTGTCTAGCAATGATCAACAACCAATTCGACAGAGCTTGAAGAATGTGGAAAATAATAAATGGGAAAATGTTAAACAATCCAAGTGTGGAAAGCTCAGAGACTTATCCAGAAAGACTCACAGCTGTAATTGCTTCCAAAGGTACTTCTATAATGTATTGACTAGAGGGTTGAATACTAGATGGGTGAGAAAGATCATCTATTAAATCCATTTTTAATTCAGGCTGTAACACAACAAACATTTTGTGGAATAAGTCAGCGGTGTGAATACTTCCTGAAGGTACTGTACATATTGAAGTGATGGAATATCCCATGCATTTTAAGGTGCACATTTCTAATGCACATTATACTTTCTATGTAATTTTTTAGTCTGATTTGATTAACAATCCAAAATAACTGGTAACAGTTATCACAATGTTTCCATTATGAAATGATGAGGATGAGGATTAACTGTTGATATACTGTACATGTGGGTGGTTGTGACTTAGCACTTTTCAGATATAGATCCAGACAGACAGACAGACAGACAGACAGACAGACAGACAGACAGACAGACAGACAGACAGACAGACAGACAGACAGACAGACAGACAGACAGACAGACAGACAGACAGACAGACAGACAGACAGACAGACAGACAGACAGACAGACAGACAGACAGACAGACAGACAGACAGACAGACAGACAGACAGACAGACAGACAGACAGACAGACAGACAGACAGACAGACAGACAGACAGACAGACAGACAGACAGACAGACAGACAGACAGACAGACAGACAGACAGACAGACAGACAGACAGAAGGCAGCATTCTCTGCCTGTTTCACTGTCTGTTTTCTGGATCCTGGCATCCATTCACACACCCTTTATCACTGTCACCGAGCCCTAGTCCCCCTTAAGCAACAGATAAATGGGCAAACAGCTGTCACTGTCAAGCGCATAGCATCCGTCTATTCTCAATGGCTAGCAGCTGTCAGGTGTTTTACACTGGGTTGATGCATTGGGCTACATGATGTTTGTCTGATGGTTTTTTCCTTTGACGTTTTAATGGTTATACGGTGTTGTATGTGGGTATTTTAGATTAGCTGTGTGTGTTGTACAAAGGATAACAATTTGAACACCACCTGCCATTGTTGGCCATTTCCTTAATGCATCTTGAGTCACTCCCTTTGAAAAATGACCATTATTTAAATATATTGAGTTCCAAGTCTCAGACGCCAGTGACTGGGAACCCCTGGGAGCATCAATTTCTCTCTCTCTCTCTCTCTCTCTCTCTCTCTCTCTCTCTCTCTCTCTCTCTCTCTCTCTCTCTCTCTCTCTCTCTCTCTCTCTCTCTCTCTCTCTCTCTCTCTCTCTCTCTCTCTCTCTCTCTCTCTCTCTCTCTCTCTCTCTCTCTCTCTCTCTCTCTCTCTCTCTCTCTCTCTCTCTCTCTCTCTCTCTCTCTCTCTCTCTCTCTCTCTCTCTCTCTCTCTCTCTCTCTCTCTCTCTCTCTCTCTCTCTCTCTCTCTCTCTCTCTCTCTCTCCAGTCAGTCCATGTTTCTAGCCGTATGTCCATGTTGTGCTTGGTTTCCCTTGCCTGATGCTGTTTTCCGCTACAATTCTGACTCTGGTCCCTGTCTCCAGTCCGACTTCTCGTCAGTCTTGCTACTCTGTCCTGGATTCCCCACTCTACGCTCCCTTGGATTCCCCACTCTACGCTCCCTTGGATTCCCTTCCGGACCTGCTTACACTGTCCCCACACCTCTCACTCCAGCCTCCGTACCTGGTTTCCAGCAACCCGCCCGAGCTCAATCTTCCCCCGTGTTTCAAAAAATTACCTTGGTTATCTCATCTCACCACTTAGAGTACATTTTGTCACTCTAATTGTTTATATTCTTCCCTTCCCCCTGCCTTGTCTGTGCCCCAGTCTATTCCAGAACCCCCGGGCCTGTCATCAGTTCCTCCAGTGTGTCACAATCTAATTCCTGTGTTCAGCAAGCACCACACCCTGTCTCTGCCGCCTTATCGGCCGTACGACTGCGCTATTGACCTCCAACCTGGAGCTCTCCTCCCCTGTAGCCAGTTGTATAACCTCTCTGGCCCCAAGCAAGAGGCTATGGAGGGGTACATCCAGGATTCCAAGGCTGCAGGAAATGTCAGGCCTTCTTTCTCTCTGGTAGGGGCTGGGTTTTTTTTGTCACTGAGGCCGTGCATAGATTTCCGTGGACTGAATAGTATCACTGTTAGGAACAAGTATCCTTTTCCACTCATCAGTCCTGCTTTTGCCCCCCTCCATGGTGCCACGGTGTTCACTAAACCTCCGGAATGCCTTTCACATTGTCCGCATCAGAGGGGGACGAGTGGAAAACAGCGTTCAATACACAACTTGGACTATTTGGAGTATTTGGTCATGCAGTTTGGTCGCACTAACACCCCTGTTGTTTTCCAGAGCCTGGTTAATGACATTCTTAGGGATGTGATAGGACGCTCCGTTTTTGTCTACGTGGATGACATTCATTGTTTCTAAGGACCCTGAGGCTCACCAGCAACACGTTTGCCAATGGCTGTTGGAGAATAAGCTTTTTGTTATGGCAGAGAAATGTGAGTTTCATGTTTCCTCTGTGTCCTTCCTGGGATACATAATTGCACAAGGACAGTCACGGATGGACCCTTCCAAGGTCAGGGCAATCAGTGGCCTGTGCCCTCGAATCTGAAGCAACTACTGCATTTCCTGGGGTTTGCCAGGTTTTACACACGTTTCATCCGTGACTACAGCTGTTTGGCAGCCACTCTCACCACCATCTCCACTCCGTTCCACTGGTCCCGAGGCAGAGGCAGCGTTCCGGGAACTCAAGCACCACTTCACTTCCGTTCTGATCCTCACCCAGCCAGACCCAGAACTCCAGTTTGTTGTTGAGGTGGACGCCTCCGACACCGGGGTAGGTGCTGTTCTGTCTCAACGTTCCTCCTCTGATCAGAAGCACCACCCATGTGCTTTCTTGTTCCACAAGCTCTCACCTGCAGAAATGAATTTCGACATAGGTAGGCGGGAACTTCTGGCTGTGAAGCTGACTCTTGAGGAGTGGCGTCACTGGTTGGAGTGCTCGGTTCTCTCCTTCATTGTGTGGACGGACCACAGAAACCTGTCCTACATCCAGATGGCCAAACGTCTGAACTCCCGGTAGGCCAGGTGGGCATTGTTCTTTGGAAGATTCAACTTCACACTCACTTATCGCCCCGGATCTAAGAATACCAAGCCTGATGCCCACTCCCGTCAGTTCGCCGCAGACAACACAGGTTCCGAGCCAGAAACTATTATGCCATCCACCTGCATCGTTACCGCTGTCTCCTGGGAGATCAAGTCCCGTATTCGGCAAGCTCAGTAGAACCAGCCTGACCCAGGTAATGGTCCTAGAAAGGCTCTGCTTGTTCCAAATTCAGTTCGCTCTGAAGTTCTTCAGTAACCCCATTCTACTCACCTCACCTCTCACCGTGGCATGAACCAGACAGTCGCCTTCCTGCGTCAGCGCTTTTGGTGGCCCACCATGGAGAGAGACATCCTAGAGTTCGTCTCAGCCTGGTCTGTGCCCGGAAAAAAACCTCCATCAAACCCACTTCCGGTTTGCTTCACCCTCTTCTCATACCCAGTCGCCCCTGGTCACACATAGCTCTGGACTTTGTTATTGGCCTTCCCCCATCTAACGGTAACTCAGTCATCCTCACCATTATCGACAGATTGTCCAAAGCGGCTCACTTCATTCCCCTCTCCAAGCTTCCATCCTCCAGGGAGACTGCGGACTTGCTGGTATCCCATATGTTTCGGCTGCATGGCATTCTCACTGACATCGTTCCAGACAGGGGACTCCAATTTACATCCCAGGTATGGAGATCCTTCTGTTCACCACTTGGTATTAAAGTTAGTCTTTCATCTGGATATCAACCCCAGAACAATGGCCAGACCAAACGGGCCAACCCAGAGCTGGAGACTGCCCTACGCTGTGTGACTTCGGCTCTCTTATTAGGATCCACCCAACCTTCCATGTGTCCATGATTTTAAACCTGTCTGCTCCAGTCCCGTCTCCTCCTGCAGCAACTCGTCCACCCCCTCGGCTCGTCAATGACCATCCTGCCTATATACCGTCCAGTGGCTTTTGGATGTGGGGGGGCTACTGTCACATCTGCTCCTGCCATGCTCTCTCGTATTCATCCGGTGTTGCCTTGACCTTCCGCCACTCCCCCAGTGCTCGCTCCCTCTCCCTGTGTGTGTGGGCGGAGACAGGTGTGCTGGAGTCAGAGCAGATCCCCACCAGCTGCAACCTGTTCCATAATCAAGACCTCTACAAATACTCAGTCCTGCCACTTCCACACTGCCAGATCATAATCTCTGCTCAGTCAGTCTTCTAGCCATTTGTTCATGTTGTGCCTGTTTTCCCTTGCCTGACGCTGGTTTCCTCTCCGCTACAGTTCTGCCCGCTCTGACTCTGGTCCCTGTCTCCAGTCCGACTTCTCGTTAGTCCTGCTACTCTGTCCTGGATTCTACTCTCTTCGTTTCCCCTCCGAACCTGCTTACCCTGTCTCCACACCTCTCGCTCCAGCCTCCGCACCTGGTTTCCAGCAACCCGCTCGGGCTTCACCTGGCCTGCACTCAAACCCCCCGTGTTTCAATAAATACCTTGGTTACCTCGTCTGAGTCTGCTCTTGGGCTCTTGGGCTCTTGTGTTCCGCTTCTTGCGACACAAAGACAAATAGTTTTGCATTGTTTATTTTATTCAGCCCTCCATTAGAGGTGTCCTTCTTCTCAGAGAGGGTGAAGGAGAGGAGAGGAAAGGAGGTGTGTTTTTTCTTCTCTCATTCGTCTGTTAGAGGCCGATAAAGATGGCTGCATTCAGACCTGTTCTGTTCAAGGTTGTATACACCAGTAGACAGAACATCTCTCTCTCTTTCTCTCCTCTTTCTCCTGTGTAAATAATCCTTGCAGTGTTATCAGTGAGAGAAGAGAGCAGGCGACAGCTCCATTCTACCCAGCCATGCGGTAATTACAGCATATTATACACCCTTCAGAGACCCCCCCCCTCAAAAAAAAGTGTGAAATGACAAAGGGAAGTGCGGAGCATGAGGTTGGAGAAGGGGTTTGGATCAAAAAGCTCAGTCCCTGTGGAGTTATTTCCCGTACACCCTTGTGTGAGGTATACTTTCTAGCACCAAATGTTATGTACAGGCTGCCATGTCACTGTTACATGAGCTAAGAGGACAATATTATTTTTCTAAATTTGTATGTACTGTATTGACTTCAAAAAGGTGGAAATGTCATGATTGTTATGTATTGATGAATATGGTTATATCACTGTGGTACCTGCCATCTGGGCTGTGAATATAGCAAGCTCACTGTGGTCTAAGCATGATCATTCTGTCTCGGCTGATTATGTGATTATATTCATAATTTCCAACCTCAGATGGAAGTTCTACACTATTCTATTTCCTGTTTTCGTTTCATGACATCACACCAGATATTAGAGGTCAATTTAAAAAGTCCACAAATACATGTTTCCATTTGAGTTTTTTTTCTTCTCTTTCCTCTTTCCTTATCATAGTGATCCTAGTGGAATCCATAGATAGCCTGTTGATATGCTCTATGTCTGTGTCCTCTCCACAGCTCTCCTCTTGCTCTACGACGTCACTAACAAGGCCTCCTTTGACAACATCAAGGTAAGACTCAGTCCTGTGTCAGTCCTGTCTGCGGGGCTCATCAACTTTTAACACTATATAAAGGCTTTTCTTTTCTTCATCTTTCCATCTCCTTCCCCCCACCTCCATATATCTGGCATAGTCTAACCAGTGTCATCCCGCCATTCTCTTCACTTCCTTCATTTCTCTTTCATTGACATCTATGTCCACTTTCTCCCTCCGTTTCTCCATTACTGTCTAACCTACTCCATCCCTTCCCCCTCCCTCCATTTCTGCCTCATCCTACCACCACACGGTGTCTTTCTCCCTCTATTTCTTTCCATTTGTTTGATTTGCGGTGACTTGATAAGCTGTTACAGTAAGTTGTGTAGAATAACATTATAATAGCTCTGTCTTGTTTTGTAATATACCATTGTGAAATAGAGCTCATGGTGAGGTCAGAGATGGTTCTGATGATTATAATGGTGATGGTGATGGTGATGATGGTGGGAGTGTGTAGGTGTAAATCCCAGCTAGTTATTTTCCAAAATGGTGAAACAGATCAGCTGTGCCACAAAATGGTGCCATCCCTCGGATTTTACAGGCTGCTCTCCAACGAGACTGTGAATTTGAGGTCATTTCGACTCCATTTGATGTAAACCTCATCTTTTCACCCCTTCAGTCTTCTCCACAGGCGTATTACTGTCTTTTGATGAACATTAAAGGACAAGAAGTCTTGGCGACAGGGGGTTTAAACGTGGGCTATTTAAATGGCATGTCGTCATCAAAGAGAGAGGCTATGTTGCGTAGCTGCAGACCCGCCTGTTCCCACTGCTGTAACTGCAGCTGGTTCTCCTATCATTAATACATGGTAGAACAGGAGGTACGTACTGTAGAGGTCCCTAGGGAAGCAGAGACAGCGTGGATACTCTCACTTACTTTCACTTATTTTGATCAACAGCACAGTTGCTCTTACTCATGTAAGGGACAGTTAGAAAATTACTGTGGGGGGGGGTGTAACTTCGTTTTTTGCTTTGGGGAGTGTTGTGTGGAGTTTTATTGGGCACATGGGAGCGTAGTGCATTGTTCCCTGGTTTACATTAGCTATTTTGCAGGTTTTCCTATATATACTGGACAAAAATATAATTGCAAAGTATAAAGTGTACCATTTTCTATGTGCCTCCCATATCAAGGGGTTTTGATACTTTCTTTAAACACTAGACTATGTACCCACATGGGTTGCCGCTGTCGGCTCATATTCGTCACACTTGCACCTTTGATATTCCCTCTCCAAAGACCATTAAACAACATGTTTCGTTGCCCATGATGAGGCTTTTTATCAGCTATTGACCTCACAATAAGCCAGATTCGATTTCCATGATGGCTTTGTGGTGCTGAAATGGGATGTGTCAGCCGTGGCACAATCAATCGGGAGGTGGACAGCGCATGGTGTTGAAATTAGGCTAATTCGAGTAATTCATTTCAACAGTCTTCATTTGAATTTATAACGAAATAAGAGCAAGAAGGCTTTGTGTTGTAGCATCTCTTCCTATCACCTCCTTCCAAAGACGGCGCCGACAGACATGGCAACTCTGCTTCAAGCTCCTAAGCAACTTTGCAGTATTTCTTTGTGTCTGTGTTATATCTAAAATTATTAGCCCACAATGTAAAACAATTTGAAATACTCGTCACTTTAATGTTTACATACTGTTTTACTCATCTCATATGGCCAGTACCAGTCAAACACCTACTCATTCAAGGGCTTTTCTTTACTATTTTCTACATTGTAGAATAATAGTGAAGACATATGGAATCATGTAGTAACCAAAAAAGTGTTAAACAAATACAAATATATTATGTATTTTAGATCCTTCAAAGTAGCCACCCTTTGCTCTGATGACAGCTTTGCACACTCTTGGCATTCTCTCAACCAGCTTCACCTGGAATGCTTTTCCAACAGTCTTGAAAGAGTTCCCACATATGCAGAGCACTTGTTGGCTGCTTTTCATTCACTCTGCGGTGCAACTTATTCCAATTCATATGTGTTATTTCATAGTTTTGATGCCTTCACTATTAGTAAAAAATAAAGAAAAACCCTTGAATGAGTAGGTGTGTCCAAACTTTTGACTGGTACTGTATATATATTTTTAATCTTTTCACTGTAAACTCCCTCCTCTTTCTCATTCATATACGGTATCTCAGTACCATATTTATGTTTATTACCCATGTGTTCGTGCAGATCACAGTATGATAAATCAACTATTCCCATTTGAGTTTGATGGACCCCTGCCTGCTTATGTTTCCCATGCATAATGCACACATGACAGCCCGTCTACATCCACAACATAGAGTTTCACCCTCATACTGGAGTATATATAGTACATGACAGCATTATCATTTTAAACAGGTGCTGTTTAGCTCTTCAGAGGCAGGTGCATTGAGGGAGACAAGGGGTGGGAGCAGGGGCGGACTAATTGATTTTAGGGCCCCAAGCAGATGCCAGTCTTGTGTATGTATGTACTTGTGTATGGCCAAGTGTGTGGGAGTAAGAGAGGAACGAGTAGACATCCCATTGTGTCACATGCAAGGTGAAAACATTTCTGAGAGCACCACCGAATGCACTTAGTGAGGAACAAACCATGTAGTTTATCACACTATAATTCTATTGCTAAAATGACCTTACATCTGTAGGGGAACTATGACCAGAATGATCACCGACCTGTTTTGAAGTCAACCTGGACTATTCAAATTAGTTTTCGCTTTGGACTTTAAACATTTTGTTCATCATGATTGTGTATTATGAATACAATTGAACTAAAACTATAAACTATTGGGGCTATATTTGAACAAACCTAATGCAATGGTAAATATAGGTTTGGGGTTGTGTCAGAAATATTTGTGCTATTTTCAAAACTGGAAATATGGGTGCAGTGTCACGCCATGGCCATAGAGAGGCTTTTTATTCTCTATTTTGGTTAGGCCAGGGTGTGACTAGGGTGGGCATTCTATGCCCTTTTTTCTATGTTTTGTATTTCTATGTCTTGGCCTGGTATGGTTCTCAATCAGGGACAGCTTTCTATCGTTGTCTCTGATTGAGAACCATACTTAGGTACCATTTTCACCCACCTGTTTTGTGGGAAGTTAACTTTGACTTTGTTCAGGGCACATAGCCCAAAACTTCACGGTTTGGTTTTGTTCTTTGTTTTGTCGGCATCATTTTTAATAAAGAGAAAATGTACGCTTACCATGCTGCATCTTGGTCCAGTCCTTTCGCGCCACTGCAGTAGCTGGCGGTGGCGCGAAAGGTCTGGGTTGTAGGTGTGTTGAAGCTTGATCACTCACTGGTCAATTAGAACGTGCTCCATGGCTAAATATGTGGTTGCTTTAAGTTGCGCATTTATAGTCTTTTATGTATTGCGTTGTCATCACCTCCAATTCGAATGTTCGTCCGGACTGGGACCCTCGTTGCGGGCCCCGGACAGGGGACCGTCGCTGGAGGCTCCGGACTTGAGACAGACGCTGGAGACTCCGGACTGTGGACCGTCGCTGGAGACTCCGGACTTTAGGCCGTCGCTGGAGGCTCAGGACCGGAGACCGTCGCTGGAGGCTCAGGACCGGAGACCGTCGCTGGAGGTTCCGGACCGGAGACCGTCGCTGGAGGTTCCGGACTGGAGACCGTCGCTGGAGGTTCCGGACTGGAGACCGTCGCTGGAGGTTCCGGACTGGAGACCGTCGATGGAGGTTTCGTGCCATGACTCCTCACTGGAGGCTTCGTGCCATGACTCCTCACTGGAGGCTTTGTGCCATGACTCCTCACTGGAGGCTTCTTGCCATGGATCATCACTGGAGGCTTCGTGCCATGACTCCTCACTGGAGGCTTCGTGCCATGACTCCTCACTGGAGGCTTCGTGCCATGACTCCTCACTGGAGGCTTTGTGCCATGACTCCTCACTGGAGGCTTCGTGCCATGAATCATCACTGGAGGCTTCGTGCCATGGATCATCACTGGAGTGGAGAGACACACAGGAGGCCTGGCTCTGGCTCTGAGCAGGCACAGGACTCACCAGGCTGGAGAGACATACAGGAGGCTTTGTCCTTGGCAGAGGCACCGGATACACTGGGCCGTTGAGGCGCACTGGAGGTCCAGATACTCTTAGAATCTATGCCAAGGTGCTTTGAAGCTATTCAAGTCCAAATGAAATTGTATTTGTCACATGCGCCGAATACAATGGGTGTAGACTTAATTAACCATGAAATGCTTGCTTAATAAAAAGAAAAATAGGAATAAAATACAGAAGAGGGGATTTCTACAGTGCATTCGGAAATTATTCAGACCCCTTGACTTTTTCTACATTTTGTACGTTACAGCCTTATTATAAAATTGATTCAATTGTTTTTTTCCCTCATCAATCTACACACAATACCCCATATAATGACAAAGCAAAAACAGTTAAAAAATGAAATAATCACATTTACATAAGTATTCAGACCCTTTACTCAGTACTTTGCTGAAGCACCTTTGGCAGCGATTACAGCCTAAAGTCTTCTTGGGTATGACGCTACAAGCTTGGCACATCTGTATTTGGGGAGTTTCTCCCATTCCTCTCTGCAGATCCTCTCAAGCTCTGTTGGACCTTATATAGACAGTTGTGTGCCTTTCCAAATCATGTCCAATCAATTTAATTTACCACAGGTGGACTCAATCACGTTGTAGAAACATCTCAATGATGATCAATGAAAACAGGATGTACCGGAGCTCAAATTCGAGTCTCATAGCAAAGGGCCTGATTTACTTATGTAAATAAGATATTTCCGTTTATAATTTTTAATATATTTGCCAAAATGTATAAAAACCTGTTATCACTTGGTCATTATGGGGTACTTAGTGTAGTTTGCAGATCATTTTTTTGGATACATTTTTGAAAAGGGCTGTAACATAACAAAATGTGGGAAAAGTCAAGGAATATTAATACTTCCCAAAGGGACTGTATACAAAGTAGTCTAGTGAGTGTGCATAGAGTCAGTGCAAGATAGAATCAGTGCATTAATGAACTAATTAACAGTCTTATGGCTTGGGAGTACAAGCTGTCTTAAACCCTGTTGGTCCGAGAGTTGATGCTCTGGCACAGTTTTCCGGACTGTAGCAGAGTGAACATTCTATGGTTTGGATGGCTGAAGTCTTTGACCATTTTTCAGGCCTTCCTCTGACGCCGCCTGATATAGAGGTCATGGATGGCAGGGAGTTTGGCCCCAGTGATATACTGGACTGTCCGTACCACCCTCTGTAGCGCTTTGTGGTGCATTTGCTGTACCAAGTGGTGATGCAGCCAGTCGAGATGCTCTCGACGGTGCAGCTGTGGAAATGTTTGAGGATCAGTGGGCCCATGCCAAATTCTTTCAGCCTGCTGAGGGGGAAGAGGCGCTGTTGTACCCTCTTCACATCTGTGCGGGTGGGTGTGGACCAAGTTAAGTTCTTAGTGATGTGGATGCCAAGGAACGACCCTCTCCACTACAGCCACGTCGATGTGGATGGGAGTATGCTCTCCCTTCTTTGTCCTGTAGTCCACGATCAGCACTTTGGTCTTACTGACGCCGAGGAAGAGGTTATTGTCATGGCATCACGCTGCAAAGTCTCTGACCTCCTCCCTGTAGGCCGTTGGTGATCAGGCCTAGCACCGTTGTGTCGTCAGCAAACTTGATTATGGGTGTGTTGGTGTCGTGTGCGGAAATGCAGTCATGAGTAAACAGGGAGTACAGGAGGAGGGGGACTAAGCACACACCCTTGAGGGGCCCCCATGTTGAGGGTCCGCACGGCGGAGGTGTTGTTGCCTATCCTCACCACCTGGGGACGTCCCGTCAGGAAGTCCAGGATCTAGTTAGAGAGGGAGGTGTTCAATCCCATGTTCTCCAGCTTGGTGATTAGCCTGGAGGCGACTATGGTGTTGAACACTGAGCTGTCGTCTCTGAACAGAATTCTCACATAGTTATTTCTCATCTTGTCCAGGTGGGACATGTGCATCTGTTGGGGCGGTATGCAAATGTTTGGGTCCAGGTTGTCTGGCCCAATGGCCTATTAAGACACTTTATGTTGGTGTCTCCTTTATTTTGGCAGTTACCTGAACATGCTGCAAGCATGATCTTTGTGTTTGACCCTATTCACAACATTATATCCTTGCGGTGATGCTCAAGCTTAGGTGGTTTGTCTGGTAGCATCCATTCCTTTTTTCTTTTCAAGCACTCTACTCTGCAAGACCATCCCTCCATTCTTCCATCCCGCTCTCATTCTCTCTATCTCTGTTTTCCGTAGAGATGTGGAGGGCCTTGAGTGCTCTGTTAGTTTGAATGGAGAGGTTTGAAGAGAAGCCTTGGAGAGATTGTCGGGAGATGGGAGACTAGCTTGAACTGGTTCCCACCCATGCAATTTCATGATAGGTTTAATAGAGCTACAGGTCGGTTCAATAGAGATACACATTATTTTACACTCAAAATGAAGAGGGGAAAGGAGAAGGACTGGGGTATAAGGAAGAGGAATAGAGAGAGAAGATGACAGAGAGAAACAAACAGACTGTTGAAGACAGATTTAGAATTAGGTGTAAATCATTTCTGAGTTCATAGTTCTTTTTCAGATGTTGATGTGATACCTGTGCCCTGTGGCGTGTGTAGTCTGAGACTGAGACGGAGACTGAGGGCAATAGTGTGGAAGTCTAGCCCAACAGACTGATTTGAGACCAATTCCCAGCTGAGCTTGCTATTGGCTGCTGGGTAATTTGTTGCCTCTGCTCCTTCTCTTTCAGGCTGATTGACGATTGTAACAATGCACACACACACACACACAAATTAAACACACACACACACACACACACAGCTTGCTCCTATTCCAATCAATGATTCTGTATTTATTTCTGTCTAGCAACATTAGTAGGCAGAAATGGTCCACAGAGCAGCAGGATGAAAAGTTTATTGTTAAAATTTGATCATTACTGACTGCACAGGTGGGAGTCATCCTGACAAAGGTACATGTCATTAATCTCATAAAATACCATATTGGAGCATAATTTATTTTCATCTAATATTTTTTCAATCTCCAGTTTAGCTGCTCTCTCCCTCAATACAAATACCACAGATACAGTATACCAGTCTGATATCAACCGTCTCCCCCGTTGGACCTTTATGTAGTTCAGAGCTGAGGTTCAATCTTCTCCACTGGATCTCACCATTGTTCTCTTTCTTTCTCTCTCTGTCTCAATCATTCTTTGCTTTTCTCTCTCTTCCACTCTCTCCACCCTATCTTCGTTAAACCCGTATTCTGCCCATCCCTTTTCAACAACACGTATCAAGGTATGGCCAGAGTGAGAGCACCATGGCACTCTGTTGCAGTTCTGAGTTCAGATAGTTCAGATATCTCTATATGCGGTGACCTTTGTGCTGGCTTACAGACTATGCTGCAATCGAACAAAATGGTGCCTCACTCATAATCTGTGAATAACTATACACAGCCATCTATTGTTCATTTTGAAATGAATACAAGACATGAAAGCATCCGCAGCCACTAACATTACATGCTCACCCGTTACATAGTCACCATTCTCAGTTGAAAGCAATGTTAAACCAATGACACAGAGGTTGTAAAGTTGAGCGTGACACCTTTATATATTTTTTGTATATATATTTTTATACTGTCTTGCCTCATATCATCAGCCCTGCAGATGCTGCTCACTCTGCTGTGATCCACGTTCACACACATGCACGCACACACACGCACACACACGCACGCACACACACACACGCACGCACACACACGCACGCACACACACGCACGCACACACACGCACGCACACACACGCACACACACACTGCTTTCCAGGTTTGGTGAGTAACGGACTACATGTAACTGACAACAAAGAAACTGATTACAAAATAACTGTAACTGTAGTCCGTTATGTTACCAGCAAAAATATTGTAATCAGATACTTCTGAAAAACTGGATGATTACTTCTAGGATTATTTTTAAATTCAGAAAGGATGTATGTGATTAAAAAAAAATTGTACACCTTTGTTTTCTCAATGATATTCAAATCAGCATTGAAAAAAAGTTGACACTTAAGTTTGTTCAGCCTGAGCGAGTCTGATCACAAGTCAGAGACCACTATGATGACACACCAAATGCGTTTGATGGATCGCGGGAAAAAGAGCAGGAATAAGCTTTTGTAGGCTACTGTCCAAGCTATGTCTTCCAATGGTGTGACTGATGTCGCTATCCACACATTATCCAATTTGAATAAATGCTTGGAGGTAAGGATGACAGCAGTGGTGTAGCCTACGGGTAATAAGGATATCACCTACATAGCGTGTTGATGTGAATCACACTGCTGCTCTCTCATTGACCTATTTGCACCTTACAGGTAAAACAATTATGCTAATCTATATTTCCAAGTCCTTTTATTAAAGATCATGAGGTATTAAATGAATTGGAATGACTGTAAATGTGACAGACTTCAGTTTTTAATGTAAAGATATAGCCTAAATGTATTATTATCTGTAGTAAAATGCAATGGGTTAGAAGAAGCCTACACAACCATCACATAATGTAAAATGCAACATCCATATATGGCCAGCTGTGTAAACTCTTAACATTGATTTATCCTACAATAGATGTCTTTCAATTTGTAATACTCATTTTTGTCTCCTTGTAATGCCTCTTAAGGGGAAAGTAATCTAAAGGTAACTGAAAGTAATTAGACTACTTTACTGAGTTTGGGTAATCCAAAAGTTACGTTACTGATTACAATTTTGGACTGGTAACTAGTAACTGTAACGGATTACATTTGGAAAGTAACCTACCTAACCCTGCTGCATGCACATCATCATCATCATCATTCACATGGTTCTTATTAAAATGTAAGGCTGAGCCAGGCACTGAAACCAAAGAAACAGAACAGTGGCTCATAACAAGCTGGGTATCAAGGTGGCTTACCTGCTCGTAGACAGTGTGAGTATTGGAGAGACCGAGGGGGGCAGTACCCAAAGGCATAGATAGGCTTTAGTGTGGTAGCCTATGTGGGAACATAGGTAGTGCTTAGTGTGGTATACACTTGCTGTATTGCTCTGTAAGGATATCTTTTACTTTACATTAGAAAGTTGAAAAAGACACCAGCAACTCATTATGCCTAAAGTACCCTAAGTAGCAGGGAATGTTTTAGGTGATAAGCTATACAGTCTCAGCATACATGTAGACTATGGCGGAATCTCAAACCGAACACTTGGACCCTAAGCCCTTTATTGAGTGGACACTTGCTGATGTCTGCAAGTCTTTCGACCAAAATGAGCATTGAGACGATGCCCTCTCGACAGTTTGTTGTAGACTGCCTGCTGCTTCCCTGACAAACACAAGGATGTAATTTAATAAGCCAGCTAAGGATTTGGGGCACTGCCCGGATAAACAGAGTTTAGCTTGTCACTTATTTATAATAGTTTAACAGCTGCTGATGAAGTTGTAGACGTTCTCCTGCAGTCCGTCCGTAGGCTAATTCAGCATGTTTCCAAAGCACCAATCGCTACATTGTAACATTGTGGTACATCTGAGCAGACAGCACAGCAGTGTAGAACATGCAGTTGCTACTTCATTAAAACTTGTGATATTTACTGTTACTACAGTAGCTAAGCTAACTAACGTTAGCTAGCAAGCTTATTGAAGGAACATTGCATTTGGCGTTCCACTAACTGGTTAGCTTCTCTTTTGTTTAATATAATAATATATAATAATATAAATAATATAATAATAATAATATAATAATATAATATATATGCCATTTAGCAGACGCTTTTATCCAAAGCGACTTACAGTCATGTGTGCATACATTCTACATATGGGTGGTCCCGGGGATCGAACCCACTACCCTGGCGTTACAAGCGCCATGCTCTACCAACTGAGCTACAGAAGGACCACAAACCTAGGCTTGTTTCATATGAAGTGGCTGAGACGTAATAGCCCGGTGTCCCATTGTGGCATAGCCACTAGCCTCCGCGTAAAAACAAAATAGCAAAACCATCCGCAGTGGAAGACCAGCCCGAATGCGCACCTCACCAGAATTCCCAACCAACGCGGCTCCGGTACATGTCCTCTATTCATTTGAATGTGTTGATAGTTAGATAAATTGTTTGAGCTATGCTGAGAATTTGAAAAGTATAAAAGCCAATGGTCCAATATTCTAGAACACTGCTACACATACACATTTTTATGATAGATGCTTTAGAGCTAGCTAGCGAGCTAATGTAATGGACATATCTTTGTGTACATTATCAAACGTCAGAAATACAGCTCCTACAAACTTCTACAGATGCACAATCGAGAGCATCCTGGCGGGCTGTATCACCGCCTGGTACGGCAACTGCTCCGCCCCGAAACCGTAAGGCTCTCCAGAGGGTAGTGAGGTCTGCAGAACGCATCACCGGGGGCAAACTACCTGCCCTCCAGGACACCTACACCACCCGATGTTACAGGAAGGCCATAAAGATCATCAAGGACAACAACCACCCGAGACACTGCCTGTTCACCCCGCTATCATCCAGAAGGCGAGGTCAGTACAGGTGCATCAAAGCTGGGACCGAGAGACTGAAAAACAGCTTCTATCTCAAGGCCATCAGACTGTTAAACAGCCACCACTAACATTGAGTGGCTGCTGCCAACACACTGACACTGACACTGACACTGACTCAACTCCAGCCACTTTAATAATGATAATTGATGGGAAATGATGTAAAATATATCACTAGCCACTTTAAACAATGCTACCTAATATAATGTTTACATACCCTACATTATTCATCTCATATGTATACGTATCTACTGCATCTTGCCTATGCCGCCCTGTACCATCACTCATTCATATATTTTTATGTACATATTCTTTATCCCCTTACACTTGTGTTTATAAGACAGTAGTTTTGGAATTGTTAGTTAGATTACTTGTTGGTTATTACTGCATTGTCGGAACTAGAAGCACAAGCATTTCGCTACACTCGCATTAACATCTGCTAACCATGTGTATGTGACAAATAAAATTTGATTTGATTTGATTTTCCTTCAAGCACTAAACTCCTTAGCTAGAGGTAAAATTGTGCGAGTAAGTCCTTCTCTGCAAAACCTACACAATAATTACAGATTTCTTGATTTATGTTGATGAAATCAGAAATGTTTTTGAGAGCAAAGTGTTGTTGTTGGTACATTAGGTAACATGCTGAGATTCATGGGAAGAAGCTGCCAAGGGCACAGGATGCCCACTCAATAAAGAAGCTTTCGAAGGGCACCGGCAAACTCGCGTTTGAAATTGACTCAATTGACTCATAAAGGCGCATATCAAGTAATCGAGTGCTCGAAGTGCTCAAAGTGCTCGGTTTGAGATCTACTACTTTGCATACCAATACTGAACCAATACACAGAGAACATAATGGGAGATATTCATGTAGCTCAAACAGAAGAGACAGAAAGAAGACAAGAAAAATTGATCTCTGCTGGGATCATTGTTCTCTTTTAATTTCTTAAGTAGTCTGAGCATTGGTTATTGATACTGCTGTCATATAAACTGTCATATTTAAACCCGTGTAAATTATCATAGAATGAAGGAGTTATTTATGAAGTACTGCTGTTGAGTCTAGTGCTGGTGTGTGTGTGTGTGTGTGTGTGTGTGTGTGTGTGTGTGTGTGTGTGTGTGTGTGTGTGTGTGTGTGTGTGTGTGTGTGTGTGTGTGTGTGTGTGTGTGTGTGTGTGTGTGTGTGTGTGTGTGTGTGTGTGTGTGTGTGTGTGTGTGTGTGTGTGTTAGGCTCAGTGCAGCACAGCTCTGCACAGGTTGTGGTGTTGGTTGTTGATTGACAGAGAGGTGGGGATTATATTCTCTCTATAGTCCTTTACAGGGGTAGGCTGGGAATAAACCATTTGTGACCACTACACAGCACTCTTGACACTCTATTCACTTTCCACTTTCTCTTTCTCGCCTCTCACTTTTTTACACACCCTTCTAACATAACCTTTTCTCTATGTCATCTCTTTGCCCCTTTCACATTCTCTCCCTCTCTTTCCTCTTGGCCTCCCTCTCGTTACCTGTCTACTTTGTTCGACCGATCCTATCCTATCAAGGCCACATTTAAAACCTAGGCTTTAGTTTTTCTCTTTTGGACAAGGCTAACATCATCATTGCTGTTTGTCTGCAATTAGATATATTCATTTTATTTTCCAGTCTTCTCCTGATCAGAAAGCGTTAGGAAGGCAGCTTGAAAAGACCAGAATATGTCACTTTAATATAGATAAGATGAGAGCTACGAGTCTAAGGAACAAGAAGTTACTCTGTTTGCTAAAGTAATTAGTTATTTGGGGTTTTTGTATTGGCATATGCACACACACACACCCACAACACACGCGAACACACACAAGCATGTGCACACACACGTAACGTCATTTTTTTGCAGGCTAACTTTCAGCACCTTCAAACCCAACGCAATCAGAGACAGAGGGTGTTATGACTTCTCCCTCTCTGCTCATCCTCCTCTGCCTCTAGTTTCATAATTCTATCTACAAGATGAAACGCCTCTTCCTCTGGAGGGAGTCTGATGATCACTTCATTTCCCACATTTCCTAGCTTGATTCTATTCTCTGTATCAGGCACAGACTGAAATCTTTGATCTAACGTTGAATAAGAATCCTGAAAAGTAATTGGAAGGTATAAGTCTGGTGAATTAAAGCAGAGGTTCCAAATCTTCTCTGTTTTGTTGCCCACTTAAAGCCATCTCAAATTGTTTTGTGAGCTCCCAAATAGACAAAAAGCATGCGTCTGCCCAGCAAACCAAAATTGGTTCTGTGAAAGTTTGCGGAACATTTGTTTGGTCTCAGCTGCACAATCGAGAGCATCCTGGCGGGCTGTATCACCGCCTGGTACAGCAACTGCTCCGCCCCGAAGCAAAAACTGTCCAGTCGTGCTGATTGATTATATAATGTTTGTATAAAGCATCTCCCTGATCTTGCAAGAATGTTCCTAGATCAGATTTAAACGGTTCATTAAAGATTCCCGGAATGTTTCATTAGGTTGTGGGAACAGTCTGGTGTGAACATTGTGTGCACATCACAAAAGATATGCTCCCAAAACACAAAAACTGTCCATTTGTGCGGATGATTCTACAATGTTTCTTTGAGGGTTACAAGAACATTCCCAGAACACATTTGATCTGGTCTTTAACCCTTTGACAAGTAGGAGCACACGGTGTGATCATTCTAGAGTGGTCCTTGCAACGTACCCTCAATCCGGTGTGATTAATGTTTAAAACACTTCATTAGAACGTCTTGTTACGATTGACACAATAGTCAGCGTTTGAGCTGGCCGCACTGTTCTTTCACAGAAACATTTTTCACAAACACATTCTTTACAACTTTGTCCTCAATGTAATCAGTAAGCAGTTTATTTTTGGATGCAATGTTCAGACATTGACAGAAGTCTCATCCAAATTGGAAAATGTAGGCTACATTAGTCCTAGCGCTAACTGAGGAAAGAGTGAGCTAACACAAGCGTACATATTTATCTCTCGGCTCACAGAATCCATAATATGAATTAGCTAATAGCAATTGTTATATACAGTTCATCACATCACAGGTGTGCACACCAGTGATCTAAATAATTGAGTAAAATACTTTCTAAAAGTGGGTAGAGTTTTTGCCCACTGCCATGTTTGTTTTTCTGCATCAACCAAAGATAAGAGGTGACAAGATGAGTTGGGTCTGTTTGCAGTATGTATGTTGAAGGGGGTGTGTTGTCTACCATCATTCACTTCCTGAGGATTACTTGAAAGACGAGTGAACCCCCCTTTCACCTTGTCTCATCACTACAACTCAAGTACAGGCTCGGGAGAGACGAAGGTCGAAAGCAATGCGTCCTCCGAAACACAACCCAACCAAGCCACACTGCTTCTTAACACAGCGCGCCTCCAACCTGGAAGCCAGTCGCACTAATGTGTCGGAGGAAACACCATGCACCTGGCTACCTTGGTTAGTGCGCACTGTGCCCGGTCTGCCACAGGACGCTGGTGCACACGTTGAGACAAGGATAGCCCTACCGGCCAAACTCTCCCTAACCCAGATGACGCTAGGCCAATTGTGCGTCGCCACGCGGATCGCCCGGTCGCGGCCGGCTGCAACACAAACCCAGGGTCGGCTGCAACGCGGCCTCCTGGGCGCAAACCCAGGGTCTCTGGTGGCACAGCTAGGCCTGCGATGCAGTGCCCTAGACCACTGCGCCACCCGGGAGGCCCCTCACACAAACCATTTTCTGATAGTGATTTATTGTGCCAGGATACTCATGATTTGTCACAGCAGATGGTGTATTTACATTTCTACCATTGTGGCTTGATGGAGTAGGCCTATAACAGCTCTCTCTAGTGGTCCTGACAGGGACAACAGTTGCTGACAACTGTAGCATTGTAGCTAAGCCTAACCCTGATAAAATAATTTATATGTTTAAAGATAATGATTCAATAATTCCACTCTGAAAACATATAATTGTATGAAATGTATTAGAATCACAAAACTGTAATCTGATGATGTGTGTAGTTTTAGTCAGAATTAGAACAAGGACCTTTTGTAAGCAGGGTGCAAGTGGGAAACAAATGATAAGAGGAGCTATCGACAGACAAGTTGTACTACTGTGTTCAGGACATTCTGTCTCCACCTGTGGAGGGGAGAAACTGTTAGGCTTGCAGAAAATTATGAAACATGTTGCAGATTAGACAATGTATCTGTGTAGTGGAAAAACACTGACTGTCGGAGCAAGGCGTAGTTTAAGATCTGAACTTGTTTGTGTGTGTTATAAAGAGTGTTTGCATTCTTGACTTTAGAACGTTCTCTGAATAAACTGTACTAACCTTTTGTTTTCGTTTTATAAATAAAATGCTTGAACGAATGAATGCTATATATTGAACTGACAATTGAAAGAACTCTTTGGAGATTATGGGGCAATTATCAGACCAAATGTGAGGACACAACAGTTTACCTGATACAAGACTAAAGTTATAAATTTATCAATATCAGACCTGATTTGCCATAACAAAAAATGCATGAACCCCCTACAAATATGTACATTTATTATAATCCACATAATAATCAAATAAACCTTATAATAGGTAATGATTTATATACAGTACAAGTCAAAAGTTTGGACCCACCTACTTCAAGGGTTTTTCTTTATTTTTACTATTTTCTAGGTTCTAGAATAATAGTGAAGACATCAGAAGTATAATATAACAAATAGGGAATTTAAAAAAAGTGTTAAACAAATCAAATCAAAATATATTATATTTTTGAGTTTCAAAGTAGCCACCCTTGGCATTCTCTCAACCAGCTTCACCTGGAATATTTTTCCAAAAGTCTTGAAGGAGTTCCCACATATGCTGAGCCCTTGTTGGCTGCTTTTCCTTCACTCTGCGGTCCAACTCATCCCAACCACGTCAATTGGGTTGAGGTCGGGTGATTGTAGAAGCCAGGTCATCTGATTCTGCATTCCATCACCCTACTTCTTGATCAAATAGCCCTTACACAGCCTGAAGGTGTGTTGGGTCATTGTCCTGTTGAAAAACAAATGATAGTCCCACTAAGCGCAAACCAGATGGGATGGCGTATCGCTGCAGAATGCTGTGGTAGCCTTGCTGGTTAAATTTTCCTTGAATTCTAAATAAATAACAGACATTGTCACCAGCAAAGCACCCCCACACTATCACACCTCCTCCTCCATGCTTCACAGTGGGAACCACACTGCGGTTGTTATCAAAAATCTAAAATTTGGACTCATCAGACCAAAGGACAGATTTCCAGCGGCCTAATATCCATTGCTCGTGTTTCTTGGCCCAAGCAAGTCTCTTCTTCTTATTGGTGTCCTTTAGTAGTGGTTTCTTTGCAGCAATTCAACCACAATGGGCATGCAATCATGCGATCTCCTCTGAACAGTTGATGTTGAGATGTGTCTGTTACTTTTATTTGGGCTGCAATCTGAGGTGCAGTTAACTCTGCAGCAAAGGTCACTCTGAGTCTTCCTTTACTGGGGTGGTCCTCATGATAGCACGTGATGGTTTTTGCGACTTTTGAAAACTTTTTGAAAACTTTCAAAGTTCTTCAAATGTTCCGGATTGACTGACCTTCATGTCTTAGAGTAATGATGGACTGTCTTTTCTCTTTATTTGAGCTGTTCTTGCCATAATATGGACTTGGTCTTTTACCAAATAGGGCTATCTTCTGTATACCACCTCTACCTTGTCACAACACAACTGATTGGCTCAAACACATTAAGAAGGGAATAAATTCCACAAATGAACTTTTAAACAGGCATACTTTTAATACCTGAAATGCATTCAAGGTGACTACCACATGAAGCTGGTTGAGAGAGTTCCAAGCGTGTGCAAAGCTGTCATCAAGGCACAGGGTGGCTACTTTGAAGAATCTGTGTTCCCTATGTGTTATTTCCTAGTCTTCATATCTTCACTATTATTTTACAATGTAGAAAATAAAGAAATTTGTAGGTGTGTCCAAACTTTTGACTGGTACTGTATTTCCAAAAGAAAGAAAGATCTTTATATTTTCGCTAATAAAATAATGATACAAAAGACTTTCAAAATGCAGATGGTTATTTCAACTCAACATCTCAGCTACATTTTAGTTGCACTTCCCCCCAGCTCCACGACCACGGGTAAAACCTTGCTCAGATGGTCAATGTATTTGTTGCATTGTTGTATCGTCAGTTTCTCAAGCCAAAACCTCTTGATGGCCTTCACCAGTTAATCTTCATAAATTCAGGGCTTTGTCCGATTGTCCGTTCGTAAATTCAGAGTGGATTGCTCTCAGAGTAGGGTTGATCTGAGCGTTCTGATATCACAACGGCAGTCAAGCACCTAAGCTACCTGGCTAACGTTGGTGAGCTTGCTTACTACTTCCAAACACAAATGAGATGAGAGAACCTCACTCTGACCATTTTACTCCTTCTAACAGAGCAGGTTAGGCTGTTGTCATGGTATCCAGAGTGTTGGTGACTGTAACTTTGCCACTGGCAACAATTTAACAATGCTTTACTGACAGCGGACACATTCAATGGGTGTGGAGCGTTCATAAATGCATCAGTTATTTTGCGCTCTGGCACACTTAGATAAGAGTGCTCTGAAAAAGGAGTACAGTAGATAGCTAGAGAGAATTAACCAGCTATGCCCATTGAGAATGCACAACGACTATACCACTGAGCTAAGCTAAGAATGCCATATAGTTAATATACTGGCAAGGGCGATGTATTTGTAGCCAACTAACGTTAGGTAGCTAGCTAACATACCGGTACATACTGTAATGATATGCTGTGGTTCATAAGGATAGCGTAGCTAACAAATTGTCAGCTAACGTACCTTGTTTGAAAAGCCATTACTTTATTACATTGCTCAATATTTTCTCAATATTTGTCATAATTAGTTACAGCAATGAAATTGTATCCGCTCTCATCGGACTTCGGCTGCGTATTTTCCGCCATTTTTCTGGAAATCTGAAAATGTTGTGGAGACACGCCCATTTTTGGAAGATTTGTATTATGGGCCCTATAAGCACTGAAATAGTGTGCACTGCTTGTATACTTTGTATTTTGGCGAATTTAGTACGACATCTTTTGGCATACTTTCAAAGTTCTTGAAATATTCCGGATTGACTGACCTTCATGTCTTAAATGAGTGCTTATTTGAGCTGTTCTTGCCACAATATGGACACGGTCTATTACCAAATAGGGCTGTATACCACCCCATACCCCTCTTCTATATAACACTCTACCTTGTCACAACACAACGGATTGGCTCAAACGCATTAATAAGGAAATAAATTCCACAAATGAACTTTTAACATGGCACACCTGTTAAATGAAATGTATTCCAGTTGACTTCCTCATGAAGCTGATTGAGAGAATACCAAGAGTGTGCAAAGCTGTCATCAAGGCAAAGGGTGGCTACTTTGAAGAATCGCAATATATAAAATATGTTCTGATTTGTTTAACACTTTTTTGGTTACTACATGATTCCATATTTGTTAATTCATAGTTTTGATGTCTTCACTATTATTCTACAATGTAGAAAATAGTAAATATAAAGAAACACCCTGGAATGGGTAAGTGTGGGATAGCCTTATTTGGTAAAAGACCAGAACAGCTCAAATAAGCAAAGAGAAATGACAGTCCATCATTACTTTAAGCCGTGAAGGTCAGTCAATATGGAAAATGTCAAGAACTTTGAAAGCTTCTTCAAGTGCAGTTGCAAAAACCATGAAGCGCTATGATGAAACTGTCTCTCATGAGGACCGCCACAGGAATGGAACACCCGGAGTTACCTCTGCCGCAGAGGATAAGTTCATTAGATTTACCAGCCTCAGAAATTGCAGGCCAAATAAATGCTTCATAAAGTTCAAGCAACAGAAACATCTCAACTGTTCAGAGGAGACTGCATGAATCAGACCTTCATAGTCGAATTGCTGCAAAGAAACCACTACTAAAGGACACTGAAAATAGTAGAAATAAAGTAAAATCCTTGAATGAGTATATGTTCTAAAACTTGTGACCAGTAGTGTATATATTTCTTATATATCTCAGACACAATCTTCCTTTAGATTAAATTGTTATATCTGTTTTTCCATGTATAAATCTGTTATTTATGGATTTCTATGGGCTAATAGAAGTAAGGCCAAATTCAATGTTTCATCAAATAATAATTAGAATATTTTTTTATACAAAAAGGTGTTCCTAAAATTCTAAATCAAATAGGTAAATAATCCTTGTTGTGATCATCTTAAAACAATTCTGTATATTAGCTTAGTATGAAAAAAATTATAAAATGAACATCAAAAGAATTATTGAAATCTTTTTAGGATTTTAATGTCTTAATGTTCGAGAAAACCCTAACAATAACTTAATAGGAATCTTAGCTAATGTTCTGGGAATGTTCCTTGTTTGCTCGGTGGTGTCACGCCTTGGCCATTGTATTTTGTGTTGTTGTTATATGTTTGGGTAGGCCACGGTGTGACATGGGTTTATATGTTGTTTTCGTATTGGGGTTTGTAGTATTTGGGATCGCGGCTAATTAGGGGTGTTGTATAGGCTTGGCTGCCTGAGGCGATTCTCAATCAGAGTCAGGTGATCCTCGTTGTCTCTGATTGGGAACCGTATTTTGGGAGCCATAGTTTCGCTTTGTATTTCGTGGGTGTTTGTTCCTGTCTCTGTGTTGTAGTCACCAGATAGGCTGTAATTAGTTTCACGTTCCGTTCTGTTGTTTTTGTAGTTAGTCTCAGTTATTTCATGTACCGCGTTCTTTCATTAAAGTCATGAGTAACCAACACGCTGCATTTCGGTCCAACTCTCTTCTTTCAACAGACGAACGCCGTTACAGGTGGCCACAAACCAGTCCTAAGCCTTGGCACAGAAGGCAATGGGCCCTTGCTAAACATTAGTTAACTGTAGTTTAAATAACCATGGCTTGGTAGGCTTTTGCATGAGACAAAACATTTCAGAAATATTTGTCTCTGGATCTAGTGCCTTACGCCAGTTTGAAAAGAGGAAATAGAAACTTGTAGAGGAGAGTAACTCAAGCTTGGAGGATAGTGCTGTGTGTGTGTGTGTGTCTGTGTGGGTTTTTGTGTGTATTTCTTTCTTATCATATGTGACCCGATTCTGGAAACTAGGCGTATGTCGCAAGTCAGAAATATTTTTTCATCAAAATGCGTTTTTTTGGCAGAAATGCCTTCTCGAAAATGTGAACTGTCATGTGCCTTAATAACAAACTTGTATGCCATCTGTAAATCTGAATAAAATTGTTAAATTACGAGCCTTAAATTACGAGCCTTAAGCCACAGAAAAAGTCAAGCAACCTTCCCACTAGCCATGATTGACTGAAATAATGAGTGGGCTGGACATGCCGAGAGAGGAGTTCGGATTGGTCTGCCATATAGAAGGCTTCTGTCTATTTGAGCTCATCAGTCTGTGTTGGTAATCCTGTCAAATGCAGCTTTAAAAAATGTTTATTGTGTAGTGGAGCTGCATAAGTGTTGCTCTCCACTTTCTGGAAGATCAAGTTTTGAAATCAGTGCAATTAGAATATGATAGCTAAAGAGATGGAGAAAACACCTGTCTCCGGATTACATCTTCAAACTAAGGGCAACCGTGGTATGGCATTCCTAACAGGGCATCATGCATGATGATGTATACAGGTAAGATAGTCTAGTGTTAGCTAGCTACATTTTCAGAAATGACACGTTTTTAATTTTGACAAAAAGTGGTTTCAATTCAAGCTAAAGTGTACTGTTAGCTAGCTAGCTAACATTAGCTGGCTGGCTCCCTAGCTGACGTTATTATTTGTTTCCCAGTGCCATTTGCTTTTCTAGTTAATGCCTAATTTTAGCTAGCTAACATTGAACCTGGTTGGTTACTTCCTAGCACTGTGGCACTTAGGTTCATTGTCATTTAACTAGCTAACGTTAGCTGTCTGTCTCGTTAGCTAACGTTACGTGACGTGTGTACAATGCCCGTTGAATATGGCTGTTGTCAGTAAACGTCTGCAAAAAAACGTAATGAAATTGTTGCCAGCAAAACTGGTTAGGTCGTTTTCATGTTGTCTAGATTTGAACAAATCATCGGCCAGAGCGTCAAGTGTGCTCTCCGAGAGCGAAACGAGATGGGTGGGGTTAAAGCTTAAGAGGGTGTGAACGATGCTGAATGGGTGTAGACAAAGAAGAGCTCTTCACCAGATACCGAAACATTCAAAGGCCATTTTCTCAAATGTGAGTTCACGAGTTGATCAACTTTCAAAGCAGAATTACTTTCCCATTGTTTCTCAAATGCAATGTATGATATACCATTTTGTAGCTCTGAGTCTCTTTTATCCAATGTAAAAAACACAATTTCAAATTTTGCTACATAAGACCAAATCCAGGTGGTGAGTCACGTATGTATAGCATGTGTTAGAGGTACTGTGTGGCCTAATCCCTCTACTCACCTGCCTACAGCACATATTCCAGCACCTGGTACATTCTCTCTCTAAAGCATCTTTGATATATTATTCTGGTTTGTCTGACACATCAGCATTTTTCTTCCTGGGGGGAAGAAGCCTAGATTCAATTTTATTTTGCTTTTGGCAAATACGTTTTTTTTTGTATCAGACTTGTACAGTACTCATACAAAAAAAAAAACATTTGCATTTGAATTGTGTCTATGCTTATTCATACTTCTCTTCCATTATACTCTGCTCTCCCCAGAACTATGCTCTGCTCTCCCCAGCTTTGAGCCTCTGCGTTCAGCTGGGGTTTTTGGAGAATCACCACCTCCATTCAGTTGATACAATGGGCCTGATTGCAGCTGCAGTCGCAGCCGTGTTCACCGGGTCCACTGGGCTGATGGAGAACCGGTCCTGACTGGAGAGAAAGAGAGAGAGGCGGAGAGATAGTTCACCCCTACAGTACTCAACTTCACTGTGCTTTTTGGCTGATTGTCAAGATAATGTGCCTATTCTGTATTTTTCTCTATGTTGCTTTAGTAACTCTCTCTCTCTCTCTCTCTCGTTCTCTCTCTCTCGATTGTGCTCTCTATTACTGACACACCCAAGCACACTCACACACAGTTGTTGCCCAGAACTATAGAACTATCTTTCGAGATCATATTGAGATCACATTGATTCCTGGTTCCTTGCAGATTTCACCAGCATATCACTGCATATGTTCTTTTTAACGCACTGTGCAAGGATATCAGTGCAACCAACCAAGAGCCCTCGATTTCAGTAGACTAATCTCGGTTAACTGCAGAACTAAAGTCTTGCGTAGTTGGTCAGCTGTTCGATGATGTTCTGGGTCCATACGTGTTAAGAGAAGGGATGAAGAGATGCTTGAACACAGAGTGAAACCGGAACGAGGAGCTCCACCCTCTGTCTTTGCAAGTTACTGGCCGAATTTCCCCTCCCCTTCAGAAATTTGAAAGATGCTAACACCTGCAAAATCATAGTTTGTCCAAATAACCAGTGATGAAAAAACCCAAACACCGGAACGACTGTTGCTCGTTATCTCACATTCCTTCCTGACAGATTTTACTGTACCAGTTCTGTTTTCAAAGATCTGTTTACGAGAGTTTATCACTCTTCAGTCCATATCCCCATTGATTGAGTATTGAGGAGCTTTTAGTGCTTTCCAGTTTATTTACTACCCATAACATATTCATGCACTATACATAAAGAGTACAGTATATCAGTTGGATATGTGATGTCTCACACTTGCCCCCCATCCCCCCCTTTAAACTTCTGACATTATTCCAGTCACCTTCCTCTCATTGAAATTCAGATCACAGTTTGGAGCTCTTGTGTTTTGTGACATCTTCAGGGAGATGAGCTTTTGAGTTTGCAAGAGCATCCTAGTATGTCTGCAGAAATTTTGCAGTTGCACACACACAGAGTCTATCTATCCAAATGTCCGAGTTATCATCAATGAAAGTACACACACACATACGTTCCATCACTCTTTGGCGGTAAGTTAACTGCAGAAACGTAAGGCTTGTCAGGTAGGACTCCTTTCTCATACAGCATATAGTATACACATAGTGCAACAATAGCAACTAACCGGGATAATTTAGCGAAATGATGTATTTAAGATATTTGTTTCCTTACCTCGAAATCGTTCTATGGACACGGAGAAACTGCCACTTTAAACTTTGCTTTAGATAAACTGGACACTAAATAAATCATATGGATATAGCTAATGTCGGGGAACTATCCCTTTAATCTTTGGTGTGCAAGTTGTAGTTGAAATTCGGCAGTCCTACTTTAACAGTATCCAGGTTATGGTTGGATGGCTGTTTTCAGGGCAGTACTGTATCAGACGTGGGCATAATTGAAGAGTGTTTTGGGTGGTAATATATGTGCAGCTTGTTTAATATCATTTTGTAGTACCAGAACAAATCGAGAACCCAGGTGTTTAGAATAAGGAATGCAACTGTAATAGGGATAAGCATTTTCATATACAGTATGTGGGCGCGTGTATACGTGCGTGCTTGTTATAACATTTCTGCGTGCACATGTCTGGCTCCAGCTGAGAGAGAGGAGGAGCTGGCCTTCTCCATCCATTCTTGGTCTCCTTATCACAGTGATAGGACAGTGACTATCAAGGAGCAAGATGAAAGTCAAACATACTTTGAAATCCATTTTTTGTTTGATTTTAGTTTGTTACTTTCTGTTAATTAAAGCTGCACGCGCACATGCACGCACACACACACACACGCACGCACGCACACATGGACACGGCCACACACACACACACTTAGCTGACATACTACGATAGCTTTGGGCACAATCTCTAAACACACGCAGTTTAGCAACCCTCCCTCCCTGCACTGAGCACTCTGCCGCAGCTCTACAGTCAGGCCTAATGGACAGGAATTACCATACTGACAATATGTCTCATTATTTTGTGGGTTAATGGAAAACACTAATGTAGGCCAGAACTCTGTCATTAAATAAGCAGAGACAGAGAGAAACTGCTATCATTAGCAGGAGTTTACACATGGAGCTATGCTCTAACAGCCAGAGAAGGACACATCACAGCAGGACAAATGTCTAGCTCATGTGTTCACTCTTTTCTCTCCTCTTCTTTTCTCTTCTGTTGTCATCTTATCTCCTCTCCCTTTCCTCTCCTCTCCCTCTCCTAACTCTCATTAGGGTTCTATTCAGCCTCCTGCCATCAAAGACAATTATAGGAACAATGTGCCAGTACGTGTCCCATGAGCTTCTGCTTTCAGGTGTACCTGAGACTCCCAATCAGATTGTAGGAAGACCAGGAGCGTTTAGTCCTGAGGAACAAGAGATGAGTGGAGCTGCTTAGAGGAGAGAGACAAGAGTAGGAGAGAGCAAGAGTAAATAGAGAGAGAGAGAGAGAGAGAGAGAGAGAGAGAGAGAGAGAGAGAGAGAGAGAGAGAGAGCGCAAGAGGAAGTAAATAGATATAGAGAGAAATAAATAAAGAGAGAGGAGATGGAGTGGACCATCCTAATGCACAGATAATGAAATGATGGAGAGGGAGGGGTGTGAACAGAGGGACTCATAGAAAGAGTAATGACAGTGTGTTTGGCTGGTTCCTTCATGAAATCTATCATGGTTCCCCAGAGACATCAACCTCTATTTAACCAGAAGAGCTAACAGGGAGGCCAGGGACCACTAACCTGTAATTAAAATAAGACAGATTGCGGGAGAGAACAAAGGAAGATGGAAGTAGTGCACTACTCAAACTGAGAACATGGGTGACAACAAAGTGTTCTTTGTTTTGCGGTTGTGTGGATGTTGCATTGAAGCTCAGGACTGTTTGTCTGCTCATTAAAACTCTATTTTTTCTGTTTCTTTGTGTTATTGATTCCCCTGAGATTCCAGGTGATGAACACCATCTAACAATACAGTATGTTTCATTAGCATTGTCAGGAATGGGTTGTACTCCACACTCTTCTATCATTTCCGTCTTCCAACTTCTTGTACTTCCTTGACTGATCGTTGTTCATCTTCCTTTTCAACGTATTATCTTGCATGGTTCCTTAGATTCTCTTCCACCAGGTTCACTTTCCCATTCTCAGGTTCTAACCTTTTTGTTTGTGTCCCTTTCTCCTCCCTCTCCCGCTTGCTCTCTCTGCCCACTCTCTCTCCCTCCATCGCTCCTTCCCTCTCTCCAGGCATGGCTGACAGAGATCCATGAGTATGCTCAGCAGGACGTGGTGCTAATGCTGCTGGGCAACAAGGTCAGTCCTCCCACTGGAAGTACAGAATTATGGATGGATAATCATTGCATTACTATGAATTGAGAGAAAGAAAGAGGTCGATAGAGAAGGATGGATGGATAATGAGTGCATTACTATGAATTGAGAGAAAGAAAGAAGCAGATATATTTGTGTCACTGCATGCAGAAATTTAAAGAGAGGACTCTCCTAGTGTAAGTAGAGGATGAAAGAGAGAATAGATGAAAGAAGATAATGTTTTCAGGAGCCTTTTGTGATGTCTTAAAGGCTGATGTGGCACACGAGAGAGTGGTGAAGAGAGAGGAGGGAGAGAAACTGGCCAAGGTGAGCTGTTATTTAACAAATAAATACACAAACTCAAAATCACACACACAGTGTTGACCCTTTTGATGTCCAGGTTTCCATCTATTTTAGTCAGCACAGACACATGAATCCCCACTAAAACAGTCCGGGTGTGTCTTGATCTCTCTCATTAGGTATTCATAGGAGAACCTTCTGCCATTATTGCTTGGAGTCTCTGAAGTGTTCGCTAACTCAATTTTCAACATCAGTCCGCTCTGATGAGTTCCCAGGCTTGAAACAGTAAATGACTGGTACATGGTTGTAAGGGAGATGGACGTCCGATGCCCTTGTTGTTGTCAGGCGGTGTAATAATAACGATATACAAAATTCCCGACAAAACTCCTATATTTCTCTCACACACACACACACACACACGCATGCACACCAGGTACCTTGTACACTAAAACTTAGAGGACTCTCGCTCTCCACTGTGCAGGTGTTTGGGGTGCCCTTCATGGAAACCAGTGCTAAGTCTGGCCTGAATGTGGAGCTGGCATTCACTGCTGTTGCCAAGTGAGTAGGATGTTTACCAGTGCTGCGTTCCTTAGAGATGACATGTCAATCATTGCCTTTCTTGTTTTGTCATGCATGCGATTAGGAAGTAAATTCACAAAATCAAGATAGCCTACGCAGTAAATATGCTATGTGAGATTTAATCTTTCGATGTCTCCGGCCTCTTGTCTTTCTCTCAGAGAGCTGAAGCACAGGTCGACGAAGGAGCCTGACGATCCAAAGTTTCAGCTTCAGGATTATGTCAACAAGGAGATGAAAAGCGCTGGCTGCTGCCACTCATAAACCTGTCTTCTGTGTGTGTGTGTGTGTGTGTGTGTGTGTGTGTGTGTGTGTGGGGGGGGGTTATCTGGTGTTTGTGTGTGTGTGGGGGGGGGGGGTCTGGTGTGTGTGTGTCTACCAGTATGTCTTCTGACTTGTGTTTCTGTGTCATTTTCCTCATGCATGTTGGTGCAAGTGCACTGTATTTATGAATATGTGTATGTGTGATACATTTAAGTTTTAACAGTGGTGGGCGTGTATGTATGTTGTATGAGTGAATTCATTTTGCATTGTCTTCTGCCCCCTACTGTATGATAAAAGGGTGACGACACAAGTTCAGTGCATAGATACTGTAAGAATCACAGTCTGTCATTCAATCATTTTTGTGAAACTCCTTCAGTAAAGAGCACTAAGCATAGTAGACATCAAACATCAACTTATCAAAGTACACCCACTATATTAAGGTTATCGACAGAGTACCTCTGCATCATCTTCCACCTCCTCAGATTATTTCTCTTCCTGGTGATATTTTATGTTCTCATCAGGGCCGAGGACACAATGTCGCTTATGCCTGGAGCCGGCCCTGTTCTTCATCCAAGTCATCCCCCACCCAACTGCAGCTCTCTCCTCACCCACCTCTTCTTGCATCTGTGAATGTATCCAAAATCCATTTGTAGCCTCTTCACTCTCTTCTCGTTGTCATTCCTCGTTTGGGATTCATCATTCATCATCCACTTGAGTCATTTTGTGCAATATTACTAAGAATGTATGGGGTGTATATATTTGAAATGAAATGTATAATCTGGAGCTTTATAGTTTGCATTACTTGTAAATGGTTGTCTTGTTGACGCCGAATTGAAAATGGAGTCAAGTGATGTAGAAAATCCGGAGATAGTAAAGTAGCAGAAATAGAAACTGTGGGCTGCTTATGCAATTGAAATGTGCATTGAAGCACTATAATATCAATATGGACTGCCGTAACACTTTACGAATGGGGTTTGTTCAAATGTTTGAATGCTGTTGTATGTGTTTCTGTTGTACAGGTTGTCTAACATGTTATATTGATATTCTAGAGGCAAAACCTCTGTCCTGTATTTTAATACAGTATTGTTCTGTATACCTATTTTATTTCAGAAATGCCATGATTTATCACTGTCTTTCTTGTCGGGACCGTTGTATTTTGAGAAGTTTCACTCTGCAAATCTGACCTTTGTATCAATTTACAGCACTTTTTAGTTCACTAGATTCATAATTCTGGGTGTATAAATAGAAATGTATGTATTTGCCTAACGTAAATGATATCGAGTTTCATACTGGTTTTTGTTCATATTTAACTGAAATACTATAATGCTTGACGAAAGAATATTGACGCAATATTGAATTAGGATGTACGGATTTGACAGCAAATCATTAAATGTTTTGATTATAGATAAGAGTGTAAACCTACTGTACTTCTGTAGTCCACTCAGATACAGTAAGTCATATTTTTTATGTAACTTCAATATTCACAATAAAGTTTAAGATGCACAGTAGTGAATGATATGTTCTTGATTTTCTCAGACTCTAGATTAGAGTCCAATAGAAGCATGACTCCACAGCCTCACCATATGGTCACGTCAGGTCAGTGCAAGTCAGTGTATGGCAGTTTTGCCCCTATCAAGCAAGAGTTAAAGATGCACACCAAAATTATTGACAAGGGGTATACTATATGGTACACAGTCAATTTGTGGGGGTACAGGTTAGTTGAGGTAATTTAGGTAATATGTGAGGTGACTATGCCCCTATGGGGCGGCAGGGTAGCCTAGTGGTTAGAGCATTGGACTAGTAACTGAAAGGTTGCAAGTTCAAATCCCTGGGCTCCCAAGGTACAAATCTGTCATTCTGCCCCTGAACAGGCAGTTAAACCCACTGTTCCTAGGCTGTCATTAAAAATAAGAATTTGTTCTTAACTGACTTGCCTAGTTAAATAAAGGTTAAAAATAAATAGATCATGAATAATAAACAGCAAGTAGCAGCAGTGTAAAACAAGGGGGTGAGGTCAATGCAAATATTCCAAGTAGTTGTTCAGTGGTCTTATGGAATAGGCATTGTCGTGCCCTCTTTACGACTGTCTTGGTGTGTTAGGACCATGATAGTTTGTTGGTGATGTGGACACCAAGGAACTTGAAGCTCTCAACCTGCTCCACTACAACCCCGTCGATGAGAATTGGGGCGTGCTCGGCCCTCCTTTTCCTGTAGTGGGAGAGGTTGTTATCCTGGCATACTGAAATGATTGACAAGGGGCATAGCATAAACTTGGAAAATGAATAGAGAATAGAGAAAGTTGTATACTATATATTACTCACAGAGTAATAGGTTGCGCAACTTTCATCAGACTTTTTCTTATCACTACAAAACATCGCAACACACCTCCTGTTGCTGGATGTTTTACTTTGAAAACAGGGTGGAATCCTTATGGAGTTGGACTATTGGGATACCTGGCTTGTGACCCAATATAGCAGTGTTGTCCATATGGGATGTAACTATTGGTACTACAAGGCAAAGTGTTACCCAACTATACATTCTGCTCTATGTATTTCTGTCAAAAAAACAAACAACTGATTCACTGGAAAAACACAACCTCTGTTCATACCTCTTTCTCTGTTATCTATCAGCAGTCATATTTTCAGTCAGCAAAGATGCTTAAATTAAGATAAGATTTAGAAGAAGTGAGAGTTGAGCTTAACCTGAAATAAAACTTACTGTTGCATCCTTTTTCTGTTGGTGCAGTCAAAGTCCAACCAGTTCTCCTTTGTTTTTGTGTGTGTGTGTGTGTGTGTGTGTGTGTGTGTGTGTGTGTGTGTGTGTGTGTGTGTGTGTGTGTGTGTGTGTGTGTGTGTGTGTGTGTGTGTGTGTGTGTGTGTGTGTGTGTGTGTGTGTGTGTGATCAACTCTGGTCTTTTGGATTTCCAATAAAATGACCAACCTACTGTATCTGTATACATCAGATATTTGAAGTCCTCTGGAAGGATGAGGCTCATCAGTGTCACCCTGTTTGGAATTTTGGCTTTTCGGATAAACTGAGTTTCTGGTTGGAAGAGTGAGAAATGCGTGAAGACTTATGGAGGAAGGTTGCCTACAGATATTGTTATGGTGGTAACGTTACAGTAAGCAGCTTGGATGTCGACAATATGACACTTCATCTCGCCCTGTTACTCACTTCCATCCAGACTCTGTGAGTCGATATGAGAGAAGACTCGGTTCTGCATCCCAATGATTTCTCCAAATTCCACAAACTTGTTGAGTGCAGCATCTCAGGTCAACCGGCAGAGATTCTTCCAGGTGCTTTCGGAGAGCTTTTAGAACTTCAGAAGATGTACTTTTTTTGCTGAAACATTTTTTTTTAGGCATAGATAGGCTAGGTCTACTGACTAAAATCTGGGTTTATGATTGTAATTCAACTTTCCCATGGTTTGGTTAGCTAGATGTAGGTAGCCTACAGCCTTCAGTAGCCTAGGATTTAGCAGCTTGCTTAGTTAAAATTGACAGACAAATGTATATAACATGAATAGCGAGGCTATTTCGAGGTAAGAAGTGCTTCTGTTTGCCCAATACCCTGCTGGAATCAGCTACTAAGGATGGGTCATAATTTCAATCACATGCTAATAGAGATATTAACTATAGGTCTATGTGTGTCAACATAAACCAGTGTTTTTTTTAACCTGTAGCCCAATCTGACAGACTGTTACCTTCAATCTAATTAATTCTAATAACAGCTGATCGGCAATTGTGATAGAACTGTGACCATTATCACAATTGAAAACTTCCAATTTCATTAACTATACATGGCCATTAAACTTGTTAGGGCAGTGGTCCCGTGGTGGGAACATATATCAGCGGAAATTTCAAGTACGCCACGTATAGTTTTTGATAAAACTCAAACTTTCATTAAAATGCACATACAATATACTGAATTAAAGCTACACTCGTTGTGAATCTAGTTACCGAGTCAGATTTTGTCAAATGCTTTTCGGCGAAAGCATGAGAAGCTATTATCTGATAGCATGTATCCCCCAAATACTGCACCGTCACCTAACGACAGATTTTGCGATAGCCGGGGGCTACTCAGAACGCAGAAATAAAATATAAAACATTCATTACCTTTGACGAGCTTCTTTCTTGGCACTCATAGATGTCCCATAAACATCATTTTGGGTCTTTTTTCGATTAAATCGGTCCATATATAGCCTAGATATCGATCTATGAACACTGTGTGAACAACAGAATAAAAAATAGCGTTTTATAACGTAACGTCATTTTTTAAAATTAAAAAAGTCGACGATAAACTTTCACAAAACACTTCGAAATACTTTTGTAATGCAACTTTAGGTATTAGTACACGTTAATAAGTGATACAATTGATCACGAGGCGATGTCAATTTTATAGGTGTCCTTATTGAAATTACTGTCCTGAGAAATCTCAACCAAAACATCCGGTCGGCGACCGGAGGGAATCGGTTCCCTTGATTCGGTTTGACCAAGAAACAAAGCCCAGGCAAATGACAAGACAACGTGTGGAAGCTGTAGGTACTGCAACCTCAGCCCTATTTAATCCGGTTCACCTATAACAATTCCTGGAAGTCACGCATGGATATTGTTTTCCATTTTCAGTGATCAGATTTTCCTGCACCTTTCGATGAAACGCACGTTCTGTTATAGTCACAGCCGTGATTTAACCAGTTTTAGAAACGTCTGAGTTTTCTATCCACACATACTAATCATATGCATATACTATATTCCTGGCATGAATAGCAGGGCGCTGAAATGTTGCGCGATTTTTAACAAAAAGCTGCGAAAAGCTGCTTGAATTCTCAACTTCCCTAATTGCATAATAACACAAGGCCACAAAACAAACTGAAGTTATATGCTATTTATTAAATCAGTTTGCTAGCTTCAAGAAGTCTACGCAAGCGGCACAAATTGATTTGCAATGACTCCAGTGATATCATCATTTCAGCATATTACATTTTGTTATATCAAACAGTAGGCTACAGTAGCTACTTAATGGCCAACATATATATCATTCTCCACATTTAATGTTTGTTTTATTAGGGACTTTTCCCTATAACAGAAGCACACGAGGGGGTTCATTAACTTCCATTTTAAAAATCCACCAGCGCAGCGCTCGAGTCCCAAGAACTGTGCATGCATAAAACCTTTTGCTTGATATGGTTGTCCATAAGCAAAGTTGACATTAGAATGCAGTTTAAACCACCTCCGATTTTATCTAATGGGCTCTGGAGCGGCTAAAGTCGTTTTCCCGTGCCTGCCTTTTTTCTTGATGCGCATCAGTTCTAGCGTGTTAATATGTTTTATTGAAAAAGTGTTGGAAATAGGTGCCGATTCCGGTTTGAGTTATCTGGCCCAAATGTATGACTTGGGGCTCGGGCAATTCCGGTGATAATTATACGACCCAAATGTATTACTTGGGATTCGGGCCGATTGGGGCTACTCTCTGGCAGGACATTTCATTATTTATTTTTTCCATATTTTCTCATTATTTCTGTAATTAATACAACTAACATTTAAATGAAATTCTTTAAGAGTCCCGTGTAGTATTTCCATCGCACTGTGGCGGGCCAGGCACATGCATGCTGACACAGTCACCAGGTATACGGAGTTTCCTCTGACAATATTTTTATTTGGGGTAGATGGGTATAATTTGTATGCATAAAATGTATTATAGTAATATTTAAAATTAACTTTGTATACATTCTGGTAAAATGCTGGCAAAGTTGGCTGAATTCCGGTAGACGTAAACGGCCCAATGTACGGCCCAATGTACTTGGGTCGATTCTGGGCAGTCATTCATTTTGATTCCGGGCCGAGTCAGATACCCGATTCCGGGCCGATTCAATCAGTTCCGGCCCCCCGGAAGAGGGACACTTCTGGGACGATTCCTCATTGCTAGATGGGGGATGACTTAGTGATGATGTGTGAAATTGTCAATAAACTCTCAACCTCTTATGTTGTGCTAACTACAGATCATATCAACTTCCCAATGTTTGCCATTAAAACTTGCATGACACTTCAAATAATGCACATTGAGAACAATCCTTGGAACGGTTTGATGCATATGTTACATACCTCGGACTGAGACATGGTCAGTTGATAATAAACAGGGTTAAATGATGAAAAGGAGAAACGTTAGTAGTGTTCACTCGTAGGCATTCTCCAAGATTTATGAAACTATTACTCTCTTTTGTTGTTTTGTTGATGTCAAAATCAATTATACATTACAACTCGATTGTAGTATTAAATCTTCATATTCCATTTTCCAGTATAAAAAAAGATCTCATGTTAAAAAAAAGCACAATACATCTACACATTGACATTATATATAACTCACTGTACTATCAGTGTCAATTTCGAAAAAGCTATAAATTACTGGAGGCCTGTGCTAAACAATGCTACAACCATTGCATTATAAACCATTAACATTAAAGCTAACATTAATTTGAACCAACTAGCCTAGAGCTAGCTGGCGCTTAGCCACGTAAAATTTGGTTAACATAAAGCTTTGCGAACTTTTAAGCTCTATTTTTGTACAAACATTAACACTTTAACACACTTTATCCTGACATCACATATGTCCATATATTACCTAAACTAAACTGAGCCTTCATTCATAGAAATTAATACAAATAGGATCAAAAACATTGGTGAAAAAAAGTACAAAAAGTTAGGACAAAATCTTAATCCCTTCTCTTACATGTAAACCATTAGCAACCTAGCCAACCTCCATTCCTTTCACTTGCCTTCAAACATCACCAAACTCATGGACTATGTAGTTAACCTTGCTATCTCAATATTTTGAGAGTCACATTGAACTTTTACACATTACATACCTAAATTAACAGGGGGAAATGATGAGACGGAGAAACATTAGTAGTGTTCAGTAGTAGACATTCTCCAAGATTGAAGAAAAAACCTCCAAGACCTCATGATCCCATTAAAGCTCCCCATTGGTGTCACAGCTCCCCATAGCGGCAGTAAACATCTAGACTATTTTCAATGCAAATACCTGAATGATACAAGGGATGGCTCCATAAAATATCAAACAAAATAAAACATACAAAATATGACCATTACATGCCTCCCGAGTGGTGCAGCGGTCTAAGGCACTGCATCCCAGTGCTGAGGTACCATTACATGCCTCCCGAGTGGTGCAGCGGTCTAAGGCACTGCATCCCAGTGCTGAGGTGCCACTACATCCTTGGGTTTGATCCCATGCCCTGTCACAGTCTGCTCTGCTGCTTGCGCACAATTGTTCCATGGGTTGGCGCACAATTATTCCAGCAGGTTAGGGGAGGATTTGGACGGGGCATTGCCTTGGTTCATTGTGTTGTAGCAACTCATTGTGGCGGGCCGTGTCAGTTGGAAGGTGTTTCCTCCGACACATTGGTGCATTGAGCTATGTGTCAAGAAGCAGTGCGGCTTGGCAAGACATGTTTTGGAGGACGCATGGCTCTCGACCTTTGCCTCTGAATATTGTAACTACCAATTGGATATCATTTTTTTTACATGACCATGCATTTTTGTGTGTTACAAATCTGTGCTTCAACCATCCACATATTCTTTGCAAATGTAGCGTATTTAGCATCATATCTCAGGGGGATGCATAACTCTGAATCAGCTCTCATTACTGGAGGCGATAGTGCACTAAACCCAGGCTTGGGCCTGCATCTCTACGGCAAGACAGTGTCTTTGTAGGACTGTGACAGACCTTTCTGCGAGGCTGTCATTGAGTTAACTGCGAGGACAGTGTGGATCCTGTGCGGGTCCATCTTTGCTGGGAGCACCACAGCAACTGGTGCTCATTGGAGAATAAGATAGCCACTGAATGGCTTTTTTATTTTATTTTTTCATTTTACCCAAACAAGAACAAAAAAACAGAATTCCACAAGAGAGTCCACCGGGATCAACAAGAGTTCACAGAGTACTAGGGCTGGGTGCTAACATACAAACACAGAGCAAAGAACTGAGTAAAACAAAGGGTTTAAATACAATCAGGGGAAACGAGGCACAGGTGCAAATAATAATGGGGATCAAGGGAAAAGAAAAGGTCAAAAGGCACAATGGGGGCATCTAGTGACCAAAAACCGGAACAACCCTGGCCAAATCCTGACAGAATCCCCCCCCTAGGAACGGCTCCTGACGTTCCTACCAGCTCTCTCAGGGTGGAGAGCCCTGAACTGATGAATGAGGTCAGGGTCCAGTATGTCTTTGGCAGGAACCCAGGAGCGCTCCTCGGGACCGTAGCCTTCCCAGTCCACCAGATACTGCCAGGACCGCTGCACCCGGCGGGAATCCAGTATCCGATGGACGGTATAAGCCGGCTGGCCTCCAATGACACGAGGCGGAGGGGGAGGTCTGTCTGCCGGGACAAGGGGAGAAAAAACAACAGGTTTTAATAAGGAAATGTGAAACGTGGGATTAATCTTAAGGAATCTGGGTAAGTTTAGGCGATAAGAAACAGGGTTAATTCTCCTGGCAACCTTAAAGGGACCGATGTATTTTTGGGACAGCTTGCGAGACTCCACCCGTAGTGGTAAGTCTCTTGTGGAGAGCCAGACTCTCTGGCCGGGGCGCAGGGTAGGCCCGGGACGGCGACGTCTGTTGGCTTGTTGTTGGTACCTCTGTGAGGAACGCATAAGATTAAGACGGGTCTTCCTCCACATAAGCCGACAGCGTCTGACGAACTTCAAGGCTGAAGGCACTCTGACTTCTGCCTCCTGGTCCGGGAACAATGGAGGGGCATAGCCAAACTGACACTCGTGCGGAGACATACCAGTGGAGGAGGAGCGCAAGGTGTTGTGCGCATATTCGGCCCAAACAATGAAGGACAACCATGTGGACGGGTTGTTACGAGTCATAGATCGGAGGGTGGTTTCCAGCTCTTGATTAATCCTCTCTGTTTGGCCGTTGGACTCCGGATGGTACCCTGAAGATAGACTGGCAGAAGCCCCCATGAGTTGGCAGAAGGCCTTCCAAAACCTAGAGGCGAACTGGGGACCTCTGTCAGAAACCATATCTTGAGGAATGCCGAAGACTCGGAACACATGATTAATTACCAACTCAGCCGTTTCCTTGGCAGAAGGTAACTTAGTCAGAAGGACGAACCTGGCCGCCTTTGAAAACCTGTCGATTATGACTAGGATAGTAGTATTGCCATGGGATGGAGGAAGGCCAGTAATAAAGTCCAATGAGATATGGGACCAGGGTCTGTGGGGAACAGGTAAAGGGTGAAGGAGTCCTTGCGGGCGGAGGTGAGAAGATTTGCCCTGGCAGCACACGGGGCAGGCATTGACGAAAGTGGCAACGTCTTCTATTATGGTAGGCCACCAGAACTTGGCTGGATGAACTCCAAGGTGCGACCTGAGTCCTCACTGCCTTGGGGACAAACAACCGATTGGCAGGACCTCCTTTCGGGTCCGGTTCAATAGCTTGAGCTCGTCTCACGGTATCCTCAACTTGCCACGAGATCGGAGCCACGATCTTAGCAGCAGGAAGGACAGGCATGTCCGAGTCATCTCGAATGGCAGGAGCGTAGACTCGGGACAGGGCATCCTGTTTGAGATTCTTCGACCCGGGCCGATAGGTGAGGATAAACTGGAATCGATTGAAGAAAAGAGACCATCTAGCTTGTTCAACCGCTTCGCCTGCTGGATATACTCCAGATTTTTGTGGTCCGTAAGCACTTGAAACAGGTGAGAAGCCCCCTCGAGCCAGTGTCTCCATTCCTTCAATGCCATCTTAACCTCTAGGAGTTCACGATCCCCCACATCGTAGTTCCTCTCAGCCGGGGTAAGCCGGTGTGAGAAGAAAGCGCACGGATGAAGCTTCTTGTCTTCACCCCTCTGAGACAGGACAGCTCCAACACCAACCTCTGAGGCGTCTACCTCCACCACAAACGGTTCATCCGTAGTCGGTAGTATCAGGATGGGAGCAGAGAGGACGCGCTGCTTGAGTCCTTGGAAGGCCGTCTCAGCTTCTCTTCCCCACAAAAACCGTGCATTGCCACCCTTGGTTAAAGCTGAGAGAGGGGCTGCCACCAAGCTGAAGTTCTTGATGAACTTGCGGTAAAAGTTAGTGAAGCCCAGGAAACGCTGAACTTCCTTAACGGATTTGGGGGTGGGCCAATCCGCTGCCGCCCCTACCTTCCTGGGGTCCATTTGGACTCGACCAGGTTCCACTACAAATCCCAGGAATTGTACTCGGGATGAATGGAATTCACATTTTTCTGGCTTAACGTACAGATGGCTGTCTAGGAGGCGTTTGAGTACTTGTCTGAAATGCTTTGTGTGTTCTTGAAGAGAGCTCGAAAAGATGAGGATGTCATCCAAGTAAACGAACACAAATATCTTAAGCATATCTCTAAGCACATCGTTTATGAGCGCTTGGAACACCGCTGGGGCGTTGGTCAGGCCGAAGGGCATCACCAAGTATTCATAGTGACCAGTAGGCGTGTTGAAAGCGGTCTTCCACTCGTCACCAGGTCTGATCCGCACAAGATGGTATGCGTTACGCAGGTCAAGCTTAGTGAAAACAACTGCTTCCTGGAGCAGCTCGAAGGCTGTGGCCATAAGGGGTAGCGGGTAACGGTTACGGATGGTTATGGCATTGAGTCCCCGGTAGTCGATGCAAGGACGTAATCCACCATCTTTCTTGGCCACAAAGACAAACCCTGCTCCCGCCGGGGAGGTGGATGGACGCATGAGGCCTGCTTCCAGAGCGTCCTTGATGTAGGTATCCATAGCAGCTTGTTCGGGTGGAGATAGGGAAAAGATCGACCCCTGGGGGGGCAAGTGCCCGGAAAAAGTTCGATGGGGCAATCATAAGGTCTATGGGGTGGTAGCATGGTGGCCCTCTGTTTGCTAAATACCAGTTTGAGGTCATGGTAACACTCGGGAACTCGGGTCAGGTCGATGGATTCTAAAGACTCGGGAGTAGAACTCGGAGAATTCGGGAAAATACAAGTAGCTTGGCACGTAGGACCCCACTGCTTGATAGTGCCCACAGACCAGTCGATGTGAGGGTTATGGCTGTGAAGCCAGGGGTATACAAGGACGAGAGGGAACTCGGAACAGGAGATCAAATGAAAGTTCATCAATTCCTGGTGTTGTGAAACTGAAAGTCGCAAGGAGGTAGTGACATGAGTGACAAGTCCAGATCCCAAAGGGCTTCCATCCAATGTAGTAACCCTCATGGGGTCACTTAGAGGTTCAGAGGGAACGCCATTCTCCTTCGCCCAGACACCATCCATGAAGTTACCTGCGGCTCCAGAGTCTACCAAGGCTTGAAGGTGAAGCTTGTGGTTGTCCCAGGAAAGGATGACTGGAATGAGCAGACGGGAGTTGGACGGAATGTTTCCCGTTACAGTTCCCCCCCGGTCTGTACAGGACAGAGCGTTTCCCTGGAGCCCGGGACACGTGGAACGGAAATGGCCCGGTTTGCCGCAATATAGACAGCGTCGCTCCCTCATCCGGCGGTCTCTCTCAGCCTGGGAGATGTGTCCAATCTGCATGAGTTCCGGTGGAGCCAGCGAGGATAAAGGTGGGGACTCGGAGCTGGGAATGATAGGGGCTAGAGGTCTACGGTTGAGTTCTCTCTCTCAGACGCTGGTCAATGCGTGAGGCCAACTTGATCAGGGACTCTAGTTTGTCCGGTGGTTCCCGAGTGGCCAGTTCATCTTGGATAGTGTCGGAAAGGCCTTTCAGAAAGCACACCGTGAGCGCCTCGTTGTTCCAGCCACTCGCTGCTGCCACCGTGCGGAACTGGATGGCATAGTCCGTCACGCTGCGCCGACCTTGGTGGAGAGTCAGGAGCTGTTTGGCTGAGTCAGGACCACTGCTTGGGCCTTGAAACACTCGTTTGAATTCCTCAGCAAAGGCAGAGTAGCTGGCACAGCAGGAACTATCGGCATCCCACACAGCAGTAGCCCAGGCCAGGGCTTTTTCCGACAGCAGGGTGATGATATATGCGATCTTATATGCGGTCCTGACTCAGTCGGTGGGGAACGACGAGGGTTGCAGCTCGAAGGAGAGAGAACATTGGGTGAGAAACCCTTTACAAGCACTTGGATCACCTGAGAACCGTTGGGGAGGTGGAAGACGAGGTTCAGCCAGAGAGTTAACTGCCATGGGTACGTGAATCTGAGGTACTGGGACGGGAACTGTTGCCGGGGTAAGTCGATCAGATATCTGCTTTATGGAAGTCAGCATCTCCGACAGAAGATGAGAATGTCTAACCATTAAGGCCTCTTGCTGAACCAGGGCGGCTTCGTGGCGTTGGACAGTCTCCTGGTGGTGGGACAGCATGGCAACAAGGTCCTGGGAACTGGCTGCCTCTGGGTTCATTTCTGGCTCTGTGTTTCTGTCAGGACCCGGTTACGAACCCGGGTCTCCGGAGTGAGAAACAGTCACTAAACCAACTGAGCCACGAATAGTCAGCAGTACTTGAGACGGTGTATTTAATGAAGTAAAAAGTGAAGTTCTTCAGGAATACATGTAACTCCACAACCTCAAAAGGAATTCCACAAGAACAAAGGTAATCCTCCAAGACAAAAAGGTAAATCCACAAGGTGGAAGGTATAGCACAAAAAGCCTCAAAAGATACTTAAAAACAAACAAACAAGAACAAAAAAACAGAATTCCACAAGAGAGTCCACCGGGATCAACAAGAGTTCACAGAGTACTAGGGCTGGGTGCTAACATACAAACACAGAGCAAAGAACTGAGTAAAACAAAGGGTTTAAATACAATCAGGGGTAACGATTGGGGTAAAGAAAAGGTCAAAAGGCACAATGGGGGCATCTAGTGACCAAAAACCGGAACAACCCTGGCCAAATCCTGACACCCAGTAAGTTGACTGAGAACGCATTCTCATTTACAGCAAGGCGGAGGAATAGTTACAGGGAAGAAAGAGCCAATTGGAAGCTGGCCATGATGGTATGTGGGCCAAATTGAAAATTTAACCAGGACACCAGGATTAACACCCCTACTCTTACGATAAGTGCCATGGGATCTTCAATGACCACAGAGAGTCAGGACAGCCATTTGACATCCCATCCGGAAGACATCACCCTACACAGGTCAATGTCACCAATCATTGCCCTAGGGCAGTGGGATATCTATTTTTTAGAGTACCTCCTTCTGGCCATACAACACCACTTCCAGCAGCATCTGGTCTCCCATCCAGGGACCAACCCTGTTTAGCTTCAGATAGAAGCCAGCATTGGGAAGCAGTGGGAAGCACGGTGGTACATTGCTACGTTGCTTTGCTCCTCTACCTGTGGGTTGAGCAAAGGGACATCCTCATCCTGTTCTTCTTGGACTACATGGTATTTCCTGTACAAAAAGCAGGCAAAGGGACAAACATGAGTGTCAAACGTATAGAACATTTTGGAAAATGTTTTCAATCTTTACTCAAATCGTCCTGTATGCCATTATCCTATGTTAATGTCTCCTTAAAATGTCTCTTATTAAATACTTAGAGATGAGTTTCGAATGATGATACATTTTTGTTGGTGACACTTTTAACTTGCCCTTCTGGCGGCCTACAGATGCATCATAATATATCATGACAAGTATATTAGAGTGCATAAGATTGATAATGTCGCCAGAGGGGAAGGCTGCCATTTTACGGGCTCATAACCAACTGTGCTATATATTTAAAAAAATATTGCGTTGTTTGTAACACATTTTGTACATAATGTTGTTGCTACCGTCTCTTATGGCCGAAAAGATCTGCTGGGCACCAGAACAGTGATTACTCACCTAGAACTGGACAGAGATTTTTTTTCTTTAATGAGTCCGACACGAAGGATATTCTGCTTTGTCAAGACAAGGCCCAAATCCCTGTCATCAGCGTGAAGAAAAGATGGAGGAAAAGCGGAAGGAGCCTTGTAACAATTTGCAGATAAGTAGGTAAACCATTCCTACCCTCCGCATTATTGGCCAACATGCAATCATTGGAAAACAAACTGGACGATCTACGATTAAGACTATCCTACAAACTAGACATTAAAAACTGTAATATCTTATGTTTCACAGAGACGTGGCTGAACGACGACACTGATAATATAGAGCTGGCTGGCTTCTCCATGCATCGGCAGGACAGAGCAGCTTCATCTGGTAAGACGGGGGGGGGGGTCTATTTGTCAGTAACTGCTGGTGTGCGATGTCCAATATTAAAGAAGTCTCGTGGTGTTAATCACCTGAGGTAGAATACCTCATGATAAGCTGTAGACCACACATTCTACCAAGAGTGTTCTTGTCTATATTATTCGTAGCTGTCTATTTACCACCACAAACCGATGCTGGCACTAAGACCGCACTCGATGAACAGTATGAGGCCATGAGCAAACAAGAAAATTGACGACGTCGTCCCCACATTGCCAAGTGGAGTGGTTTCAAGTTACTTGTTGTCCACATCACCAGCAAACTATCATGGTCCAAACACACCAAGACAGTTGTAAAGAGGGCACGACAACAACTTTTCCCCCTCTGGAGACTGAAAAGATTTGGCATGTGTCCCCAGATCCTCAAAATGTTCTATAGCTGCACCATCGGGAACATCCTGACCGGTTGCATCCCCACCTGGTATGGCAATTGCTCGCCATTTGACAGTAAGGCGCTACAGAGGGTAGTGCGTACGGCCCAGGACATCACCGGGGCTAAATTGTCTGACATTCAGGACCAAAGATTCCAGTCACCCAAGTCATAGACTGTTCTCTCTGTACCAGAGCGCCAAGTCTAGGACCAAAATGCTCATTAACAGCTTCATCCAGTTTATTCTCCAATGACTGCACTTTGACCAATAGGACGGATGGCAGAGGCGAGTTACCCACTCGTCAACAAATTCTCACAAGGCACCCGGACTTGCATCCACTGTATCGGTCTCTTGTCTTCATGAGAATGTCTGGGTTTGAGCCTGGTCAGGTATCTGGAGTAAATCCTTCGTGTTTGACCCGTTAAAGAAAAAAAATCTTTATCCAGTTTGAGTTAAGTAATCGCTGTTCTTTTTCAGTTATAAGAGATGGTGGCAGAAACCTTATGTACAAAATAAGTTACAAACAATGTGAAAAAACACACAAAATAGCACAATTGGTTAGGAGCCCGTAAAACGGCAGCCATCTCCTCCGGCGCCATTTGTAATGAATAGAGAAAGACCTATCCTCTTTATATCTCGCAGTGATTTCTAAAACACTGGTTCCACAATAAATCACTGCTAGTAATATTTAAGGTGTAACTTTCTTTAGACTTTTTCTTATCAATACAAATCATCGCAATGAGTCTCCTGTGGCTGTTTGCTATACTGTGAAAGAAAACTGTGTGGAATTCTTGTGGAGGCTACCTGCCTTGTGACCTAATTTAGCCCTGTTGTAGGTACGGGATGCAACTATTGGTATTCTAATGTAAAGTGTTACCCAACTATTTGTGTGGTAGCCTAGGGAAACCCTTCACATCGCCAAATTACAACTTTGAGATGTTTGTATAGTTATGTAAACTATAAACTGTCCCAAAAACAGATAATAGCTGAGATATCTTTATCAGAACCCAAGTTCTGAGCTTTTAAAATTGACTTCTGATGAAAAGTTAAAATTGAAAAAATGGATTTCAAAGAATCCATTACGTTTTTGAGAGAAATATGCCAACAGTTCATTTGATTATTTCAAGAGGATGTCACTACATATATATATATTTTTTTTTTAACGGCAACTGCCGGTATTGTTTGTGTTAAATGTGGTCTTAAGTAGCAAAATACGATTTTTTTACATTTTTTACATTGGATAAAAGTAGAGACTCAGAGCTACAAAATTATACATATATATCATACACTCCATTTGAGGAACAATGGGAAAGTAATTCTGCTTTGAAAGTAATTCACTTTTGAGAAATTCACCTTGTAATGTTTTGGTATCGAGTGCAGAGCTCTTTGTCAATACCGTCAGCAATACAGTCAGCATTGCTCACACCCTCTTAAGCTTTAGTCCCACCCATCTCGTTTCGCTCTCGGTGCGCACTTTGATTTGTTTACCTCTGGATAACACAAAAATAGCCTAACCAGCTCTGCTGGCAACAATTTCATTATTCATTACGTTTACTGACACCGGCCATATTCAACAGGTGTGTACACACATCACGTAACGTTACCTAACGAGCCAGCCAGCTAATGTTAGCTAGTTAAACAACAATGAACAAAGTGCCAACAATGAACAAAGTGCCAACAATGTCTAACATTAGGCTCTAACTAGAAAAGCAAACAGCTCTAGGAAACTAATAATAACGTCCACTAGGAATCCAGCCAGCTAATGTTAGCTAGCTAGCTAACAGTACACTTTAGCTTAATACATATAGCTAGCTAGCTAGGTAAACAATGAACCTAGCTAGGTAAACAATGTTTAAGATCACACACTTCACGTAACGTTAGCTAACGAGCCAGCCAGCTAACGTTAGCTAGTTAAACAACAATCAACAAAGTGCCAACAATGCCACAGAGCGGGGAGCTAACCAACCAGGTCCAATGTTAGCTAGCTAATATCATTTCCTGAACTTTCATGTGCTCATAATTTAACATTTGTATTCGTATTTACAGATGGCATACAAGTTTCTTATTAAGGCCCACGAAAGTTCACATGTTCGAGAAGGCATTTCTGCCAAAAAAAAAACGCATTTTAATAAAAAATGTTTTTTTTTACGTTCAAACGGCACTCTTGTGAAGTCGTGACATGCGACAAACGCATAGTTTCCTGAATCAGGTCACAAATAATCATTACTAGAATGAATTATTATACTGTACAATAGTAGATACAGTGCCTTGCAAAAGTATTCATCCCCCTTGGTGTTTATCCTATTTTGTTGCATTACAAACCTTAATTTAAATAGATTTTATATTTGGATTTCATGTAATGGACATACACAAAATAGTCAAAATTGATGGAGTGAAATGAAAAAGAATACTTTCTCAGAAAATTCTAATTGCTACGAAGTCCCTAAATAAGATCTGGTGCAACCAATTACCTTCAGTAGTCACATAATTAGTTAAATAATGTCCACCTGTGTGCAACCTAAGTGTCACATGATCTGTCACATGATCTCAGTATATATACACCTGTTCTGATAGGCCCCAGACTCTGCAACACCACTAAGCAAGGGGCACCACCAAGAAAGCGGCACCATGAAGACCAAGGAGCTCTCCAAACCTGTCAGGGACAAAGTTGTAGAGAAGTACAGATCAGGGATGGGTTATAAAAACAATATCCAAAACTTTGAACATCCCACGGAGCACCATTAATCCATTATAAAGAGGGGGCCACCCTCCAAAACTCAAAACCAGGCAAGGAGGGCATTAATCAGAGAGGCAACACAGAGACCAAAGATAAGCCTGAAGGAGCTGCAAAGCTCCACAGTGGAGATTGGAGTATCTGTCCATAGGACCACTTTAAGCCGTACACTCCACAGAGCTGGGCTTTACCGAAAAGTGGCCAGAAAAATAAATAAAAATAATAAAAAATAAGCAAACTCATTTGGTGTTCACCAAAAGGCATTTGGGAGACTCCCCAAACTCATAGCAGAAGGTACTCTGGTCAGATGAGACTAAAATTGAGATTTTTGGCCATCAAGGAAAACGCTATATCTGCCGCAAACCCAACACCTCTCATCACCCTGAGAACACCATCCCCATAGTGAAGCATCGTGGTGGCAGCATCATTTATTGTTTTTATTTACTTTGCTCTTTTGCACACCACTATTTCTACTTCCACATCATCATCTGCACATCTATCACTCCAGTGTTAATTTGCTAAATTGCAATTACTTCGTTACTATGGCCCATTTATTGCCTTACCTCCTTATGCCATTTGCACACACTGTATATAGATTTTTACTATTGTGCTTTTGACTATACATTTGTTTATTCCATGTGTAACACTGTGTTGTTTGTGTCGCACTGTTTTGCTTTATCTTGGCCAGGTCGCAGTTGTAAATGAGAACTTGTTCTCAACTGTCCTACCTGGTTAAATAAAGGTGAAATGAAAAAAATAAAAATGCTTTGGAGAGGTTTTTCCATCGGCAGGGACTGGGAAACTGGTCAGTTGAAGGAATGATGGATGGAACTAAATACATGGAAATTCTTGAGGGAAAGTGAGTGAGTGAGCCAGGCTCCCCTGCCTCAGCTGGCTGCAAAAGGGTTTTCTAACGATCAATTTGCCTTTATGCTAATACAACGTGCCATTGGAACACACTGATAATGGGCCTCTGTACGCCTATGTAGATTTTCCATGAAAAATCAGCTACAATGTTATGCAGGTGAATGAGGACCCAAAAGCGACTTGGCGAAAACAGAGTCTTTAATCCAGTTTAAGGAAATAGCAATACTCCTAGACAAATCGGAGCGGAAAATAAAGCATAAAAAACAATTCCACTCGTAATCACGAGAACTGACTGGAGACTCGATAATAAACTGCAGGTTGCCTCGGGAAGGCACTTGACCGTAGCAGACTCAGACACCTGCTCACCACGCAGCATCTGAGGGAAACACGACACGACAGGGCGATACAAAGACACAGCACGGTGAACAATATACAAGGATCCGACAGGACAGAAACGGAAAACAAGGGGAGAAATAGGGACTCTAATCAGGGGAAAAGATGGGGAACAGGTGTGGGAAGACTAAATGATTGATTAGGGGAATAGGAACAGCTGGGAGCAGGAACGGAACGATAGAGAGAAGAGAGAGAGGGAGGGAGAGAGAAAAAGGGGAACGAACCTAAAAAGACCAGCAGGGGAAAACGAACAGAAGGAAAAGCAAAATGACAAGACAATATAAGACAAAACATGACAGTACCCCCCACTCACCGAGCGCCTCCTGGCGCACTCGAGAGGAATCCTGGCGGCAACGGAGGAAATCATCAATCAGTGAACGGTCCAGCACGTCCCGAGACGGAACCCAACTCCTCTCCTCAGGACCGTAACCCTCCCAATCCACTAAGTATTGGTGACCCCGTCCCCGAGAACGCATGTCCATGATCCTACGTACCTTGTAAATAGGTGCGCTCTCGACAAGGACGGGAGGGGGAGGGAAGACGAACGGGGGTGCGAAGAAAGGGCTTGACACAGGAGACATGGAAGACAGGATGGACGCGACGAAGATGTCGCGGAAGAAGCAGTCGCACAGCGACAGGATTGACGACCTGGGAGACACGGAACGGACCAATGAACCGCGGAGTCAACTTACGAGAAGCTGTCGTAAGAGGAAGTTTGCGAGTGGAAAGCCACACTCTCTGGCCGCAACAATACCTTGGACTCTTAATCCTACGTTTATTGGCGGCTCTCACAGTCTGTGCCCTGTAACGGCAAAGTGCAGACCTCACCCTCCTCCAGGTGCGCTCACAACGTTGGACAAACGCTTGAGCGGAGGGAACGCTGGACTCGGCAAGCTGGGATGAGAACAGAGGAGGCTGGTAACCCAGACTACTCTGAAACGGAGATAACCCGGTAGCAGACGAAGGAAGCGAGTTGTGAGCGTATTCTGCCCAGGGGAGCTGTTCTGCCCAAGACGCAGGGTTTCTGAAAGAAAGGCTGCGTAGTATGCGACCAATCGTCTGATTGGCCCTCTCTGCTTGACCGTTAGACTGGGGATGAAACCCGGAAGAGAGACTGACGGACGCACCAATCAAACGACAGAACTCCCTCCAAAACTGTGACGTGAATTGCGGACCTCTGTCTGAAACGGCGTCTAACGGGAGGCCATGAATTCTGAACACATTCTCGATGATGATTTGTGCCGTCTCCTTAGCGGAAGGAAGTTTAGCGAGAGGAATGAAATGTGCCGCCTTAGAGAACCTATCGACAACCGTAAGAATCACAGTCTTCCCCGCAGACAAAGGCAGACCGGTAATGAAGTCTAGGGCGATGTGAGACCATGGTCGAGAAGGAATGGGGAGCGGTCTGAGACGACCGGCAGGAGGAGAGTTACCTGACTTAGTCTGCGCGCAGTCCGAACAAGCAGCCACGAAACGGCGCGTGTCACGCTCCTGAGTCGGCCACCAAAAGCGCTGGCGAATAGAAGCAAGAGTGCCTCGAACACCGGGATGACCAGCTAACTTGGCAGAGTGAGCCCACTGAAGAACAGCCAGACGAGTGGAAACAGGAACGAAAAGAAGGTTACTAGGACAAGCGCGCGGCGACGCAGTGTGCGTGAGTGCTTGCTTAACCTGTCTTTCAATTCCCCAGACTGTCAACCCGACAACACGCCCATAAGGAAGAATCCCCTCGGGATCAGTAGAAGCCACAGAAGAGCTAAAAAGACGGGATAAGGCATCAGGCTTGGTGTTCTTGCTACCCAGACGGTAAGAAATCACAAACTCGAAACGAGCGAAAAATAACGCCCAACGAGCTTGACGAGCATTAAGTCGTTTGGCAGAACGGATGTACTCAAGGTTCTTATGGTCTGTCCAAACGACAAAAGGAACGGTCGCCCCCTCCAACCACTGTCGCCATTCGCCTAGGGCTAAGCGGATGGCGAGCAGTTCGCGGTTACCCACATCATAGTTGCGTTCAGATGGCGACAGGCGATGAGAAAAATAAGCGCAAGGATGAACCTTATCGTCAGACTGGAAGCGCTGGGATAGAATGGCTCCCACGCCTACCTCTGAAGCGTCAACCTCGACAATGAATTGTCTAGTGACGTCAGGAGTAACGAGGATAGGAGCGGACGTAAAACGTTCTTTTAGAAGATCAAAAGCTCCCTGGGCGGAACCGGACCACTTAAAACACGTCTTGACAGAAGTAAGAGCTGTGAGAGGGGCAGCAACTTGACCGAAATTACGAATGAAACGCCGATAGAAATTAGCGAAACCTAGAAAGCGCTGCAACTCGACACGTGACCTTGGAACGGGCCACTCACTGACAGCTTGGACCTTAGCGGAATCCATCAATGCCTTCAGCGGAAATAACGGAACCGAGAAAAGTAACGGAGGAGACATGAAAAGAGCACTTCTCAGCCTTCACGTAGAGACAATTCTCTAAAAGGCGCTGGAGAACACGTCGAACGTGCTGAACATGAATCTCGAGTGACGGTGAAAAAATCAGGATATCGTCAAGGTAGACAAAAACAAAGATGTTCAGCATGTCTCTCAGAACATCATTAACTAATGCCTGAAAAACAGCTGGCGCATTGGCGAGACCAAACGGCAGAACCCGGTACTCAAAATGCCCTAACGGAGTGTTAAACGCCGTTTTCCACTCGTCCCCCTCTCTGATGCGCACGAGATGGTAAGCGTTACGAAGGTCCAACTTAGTAAAGCACCTGGCTCCCTGCAGAATCTCGAAGGCTGATGACATAAGGGGAAGCGGATAACGATTCTTAACCGTTATGTCATTCAGCCCTCGATAATCCACGCAGGGGCACAGAGTACCGTCCTTTTTCTTAACAAAAAAAAACCCCGCCCCGGCCGGAGAGGAAGAAGGCACTATGGTACCGGCGTCAAGAGACACAGACAAATAATCCTCGAGAGCCTTACGTTCGGGAGCCGACAGAGTATAGTCTACCCCGAGGAGGAGTGGTCCCCGGAAGGAGATCAATACTACAATCATACGACCGGTGAGGAGGAAGGGAGTTGGCTCGGGACCGACTGAAGACCGTGCGCAGATCATGATATTCCTCCGGCACTCCTGTCAAATCGCCAGGTTCCTCCTGAGAAGTGGGGACAGAAGAAATGGGAGGAATGGCAGACATTAAACACTTCACATGACAAGAAACGTTCCAGGATAGGATAGAATTACTAGACCAATTAATAGAAGGATTATGACATACTAGCCAGGGATGACCCAAAACAGGTGTAAAAGGTGAACGAAAAATCAAAAAAGAAATAGTCTCACTGTGGTTACCAGATACTGTGAGGGTTAAAGGTAGTGTCTCAAATCTGATACTGGGAAGATGACTACCATCTAAGGCGAACATGGGCGTAGGCTTGTCTAACTGTCTGAAAGGAATGTCATGTTTCCAAGCCCATGCTTCGTCCATGAAACAACCCTCAGCCCCAGAGTCTATCAAGGCACTGCATGTAGCACCCGAACCGGTCCAGCGTAGATGGACCGACATAGTAGTACAGGATCTAGATGGAGAGACCTGAGTAGTAGCGCTCACCAGTAGCCCTCCGCTTACTGATGAGCTCTGGCTTTTACTGGACATGAATTGACAAAATGTCCATCAAATCCGCAATAGATGCACAGGCGGTTGGTGATCCTCCGTTCCCTCTCCTTAGTCGAGATGCGAATACCTCCCAGCTGCATGGGCTCAGTCTCTGAGCCAGAGGAGGGAGATGGTTGCGATGCGGAGCAGGGAAACACCGTTGACGCGAGCTCTCTTCCACGAGCTTGGTGACGAAGATCTACCCGTCGTTCTATGCGGATGGCGAGAGCAATCAAAGAGTCCACACTGGAAGGAACCTCCCGGGAGAGAATCTCATCTTTAACCACTGCGTGGAGTCCCTCCAGAAAACGAGCGAGCAGCGCCGGCTCGTTCCAGTCACTAGAGGCAGCAAGAGTGCGAAACTCTATAGAGTAATCCGTTATGGATCGATCACCTTGGCATAGGGAAGCCAGGGCCCTAGAAGCCTCCCTACCAAAAACTGAACGGCCAAAAACCCGAATCATCTCCTCTTTTAAAGTTCTGGTAATTGTTTGAACCCGGCCAGTAAGGAGTGAAATGACGTAAGCAACCCGAGCTCTCTCTCTAGAGTATGTGTTGGGTTGGAGAGAGAACACAATATCACACTGGGTGAGAAAGGAGCGGCACTCCTTGGGCTGCCCGGAGTAGCAAGGTGGGTTATTAACCCTAGGTTCCGGAGGCTCGGCAGACCAGGAAGTAACAGGTGGCACGAGACGAAGACTCTGGAACTGTCCAGAGAGGTCGGAAACCTGAGCGGCCAGGTTCTCCATGGCATGACGAGCAGCAGACAATTCCTGCTCGTGTCTGCCGAGCATGGCTCCTTGGATCTCGACGGCAGTGTTACGAGCGTCTGTAGTCGCTGGGTCCATTCTTTGGTCGGATCCTTCTGTTATGCAGGTGAATGAGGACCCAAAAGCGACTTGGCGAAAACAGAGTCTTTAATCCAGTTTAAGGAAATAGCAATACTCCTAGACAAATCGGAGCGGAAAATAAAGCATAAAAAACAATTCCACTCGTAATCACGAGAACTGACTGGAGACTCGATAATAAACTGCAGGTTGCCTCGGGAAGGCACTTGACCGTAGCAGACTCAGACACCTGCTCACCACGCAGCATCTGAGGGAAACACGACACGACAGGGCGATACAAAGACACAGCACGGTGAACAATATACAAGGATCCGACAGGACAGAAACGGAAAACAAGGGGAGAAATAGGGACTCTAATCAGGGGAAAAGATAGGGAACAGGTGTGGGAAGACTAAATGATTGATTAGGGGAATAGGAACAGCTGGGAGCAGGAACGGAACGATAGAGAGAAGAGAGAGAGGGAGGGAGAGAGAAAAAGGGGAACGAACCTAAAAAGACCAGCAGGGGGAAAACGAACAGAAGGAAAAGCAAAATGACAAGACAATATAAGACAAAACATGACATACAATAGTCATTTACAACATTAACAATATCTCCACTGTATTTCTGATCAATTTTATGTTATTTTAATAGACAACAAATGTGCTTTTCTTTCAAAAAAGGACATTTCTAAGTGACCCCAAATTTTTGAATGGTAATGTATTTCTGTCAAATTACATTCTGTTCACCTTTAAATATAAACAGATTCACTTGAAAACCAAACCTGCAGTTCATGCCTCTTTCTCAGTTATCTATCAGCAGTCACATGTTCACTTAGCAGAAGAAAATAAAGAATAGAAGATTTAGAAGAAGTGAGAGTTGAGATTAATCTAAAATACATCTTACTGTGGCATCCCTTTGTGTTGGTGCGGACAAAGTCTAACCAGTTTTCCTGTGTGTCTGTGTGTGCATGTGTGTTGGGGGGTGCAAGTGTGCGGTGAAGTTTCTAGTGAAGTGTCCTTCCTGTCAACATTGGTATGGAGACATTTAAAGTCTGTGGCGAATATCCCAGCTGTCACACTGAGCTGCAACTCCCGTAGCAGTGTATGTAGCTTAATCTTGGAAAAAATGTGCTATACCGTCAGACAGTCCAGAAACCAGCTCAACTATCATTGGATTTGTTGGACTTACCACACAATTTGCAGTCTAGCTGGATACAGTGGATATTTGTAGTCCTCTGGAAGGATGAGGCTCATCATTGTCACTCAGTTTGGAGTCGTGGCTCTTTGGATCATCTGTGTCTCCAGTTGGACTAGTGAGAAATGCGTGATGAGTGATGGTTTTACAAATCTGTGGAGAGGCGATGATTGTCACAATGGTAACCTTACAGTGAGCTGCATGGACGTCGACAATGTGCCACTTCACCTAGCCATTTTCCCCATTTCCATCCAGACCCTGTGTGTCAAGATGAGGAACAAATCCATTCTGCATCCCAACGATTTCTCCAGATTCGACAAACTGGTTGAGCTTGGCATCTCAGGTCAACCGGCAGAGATTCTTCCAGGTGCTTTCAGGGGGCTATTTGTACTTCAGATACCGAGTCTTACTTGCTCTTTAAACGTATCCATTTATTCAAATACATTCAAGGACTTACATAATCTTAAACAATTAAGAATAATTTCATGTTCGTTTTCTGTAATAGCACTAGATGCATTTGCTGGTATGAAACAATTGACCACTCTTACGATAATACAGCTTGAACATAATTTGTTGTCAGATATAAAGAGCTTGGCAGGGGTTTTATGTAGAATAGTTAATAACACATCTTCACTGACATCGCTGGTCCTGTGGGCTGAAATTGCCACTCTGAGTAACCCAAAGTGTATCGTGTCTAACGGTACTGCTTATGAGACCCCAAGTTTCTATGGTCTTCAAGATATTTTATTGAATTTCCCTGATCTAAAGACCATAGGTAAAGGTGTGTTTGAAGGTTTTAAAAACATTTCATTTCTTAACATGCCTCTAAATAATGTACTGCAGATGCAACTACTGCAGTCTGGTGTCAGCAAAGTGGAATCATTTCAATTCTTGCAGGAGGATAGTGACTTAGAGTCGATGTGTGAAATTGTCTATCAACTCTCAACTTCGTATGTTTCAATAACTACAGATCATGTCAACTTGTCAATTTCTGCCATTCAAAATTGCATGACACTTCGAGAAATGCACCTTTTTAGAAGCCTTATTTCACAAAGATGTATTGATCTGAGCTTTATTCATGGCTTGAGGAATCTCCAGGTTTTGACTGTTCATCAATTTTCCTTGAACAATACAAGATTTACATCCCTTTGCAAAACTCAACCTAGTCCAATCTTGTGGTTAATAAAAATGTCATTGTATTTTAGTAATATTTTTAGCATACAACGTAGACAGTTCTTTTGCATGAAAAACCTGGAAGAACTTAACTTGAAATATAATCAAATCTCCACCATCGACAACTTTGCCTTTCTGGGATTGCAGAAGTTAAAGGTTTTAAATCTAGGTCATAACCAGTTATCTGAAATCAAATCATTTAATTTCTTTGATCTGCACTGCTTAGAGTACCTCAATCTGGAGGCAAATCCATTGGTGCACATTGAGGCATTATCTTTTGCTCACCTTAGTTCAATACAGAATGTGTCTCTGGGAGACCTGAACTTCCCTCCAGAATCCAAGATTGAGCTGAATCTGACATGTGTATTTGGCAGCATACCTCGGGGGCTGACATACCTCTACATCAGCTCTGGCAGAAGGCCCATGACTCTTATTATTGGCAGCGATGGTGCCCCAAACCCAGGCTTGGACCTGCATGTCCACGGCGAGACAGTGTCTTTTCAAGACTGTGAGAGGCCATTCTTTAGGGCTGTCGTTGAGCTAACTGCAAGGACAGAGTGGATCCTTTGTGGGTCCATCTTTGCTGGGAGCTACTTCAAGTTACTTCAATGCTTCAAGCTGGAATCAATGCTCTCAACTTTATTTGTGGATCTAACTAGCCTGAATACACTTGTGCACTTGAGGGATTTGCAACTTATAGGAGTAGACCTCAATCGGCAGACTGGTCTTGCGATCATGTTTCACAATTTGACCAGACTGGAGACTCTGATGCTCCTTGGCTGCAGGATCGACTACCTGGAAAAGGACCTGAGCAAAGACTTAGTCATTGAGAGAATTACGTTTGGTTATTAACAATGAGCTTACAATCATGGAAGAATTCCCTGAGCCCCTGAAAAGCCTAAAGTATCTGCTTATACAAGATCTACTTTTACAATGCAGTTGCAACAATGCTTGGTTTGATAACTGGGCGAAGCGGAATCGACAAGTTCAGGTCATGTTTTGGGATTCTACATTGGGAATGAAGGAAATAAATTGCGTAGGTGAGCATGGCACTCAGAACTTCCTCAAATACTCCCAAATCCATTGTTCAATGGACATAGGATTCATTTTGTTTGTTTCTAACACCCTGGGTCTCCTGCTCTTCATGCTGGTGGTGCTGCTACATCACCTGGCTGGCCAGTATCTGCTGGCTCTATTTTACATCACTCGCGGCTGGTTGGAAGAGGCCGTGTTTCGGAACAACAAGAGACGCTACAGGTACGACGCCTTTGTCTCTTACAGTGGGAAAGATGAGCGCTGGGTGGTGGAGGAGCTTCTGCCCAACATGGAACAACGAGGTCCCCCTTTCCTGCGCCTGTGTCTGCACAGTAGAGACTTCCAGCTGGGGAAGGACATTGTGGACAACATCACAGATTCTCTCTACAGCAGCCGCCGGACTGTATGCTTGGTCAGCCGCGACTACCTCCGCAGCAGCTGGTGCTCTTTGGAGATTAAGCTAGCCACTGACCGGCTGCGGGTGGAGCAAAGGGACATCCTCATCCTGGTCTTCTTGGAAGACATCTCTCCTCACCAGCTGTCTGCCCACCATAGGCTGGCCAGACTGGTGAAGACCAGGACCTACCTGGACTGGCCAAAAGAGCCAGAACAATACCAAGATTTTTGGGACCGACTTTGGGCTACACTGGCGCCAAAACATGGCCAGTGACTTGAATACATTTAAAAACTAAAGTCCAAGTTTTCTGAATGGATTGTAACTTAGCTAGGGAAATTGATAATGTATCTCCTGTACAAAAAGACAAAAAGAGCTAAACATGAGTTGTCAAACTTTTTTCAAATCTTTGCTTGAATCATTATTCTGTATGTCGTTATCCTATGTTAATGTCTGCTTCAAATTACTCTAACTAAATACTTTCAGATGAGTTTCCAGTGGTTATTGTTTTGTTGGTAACACTTTGAACCTGCCATTTTACATATTAATGGCAGAGTAGAGATGCATCATAAGCCATCATGACACATTTCTTAAGTGCATCTCAATTGTCCAAAGGAGCTTCCTCTACTCAGCTTCTCTCTTTAATCTGCTATGATCTGAAAACTATTTTAGGTAAGCGTGGGGATTCGAAGAGGAAGCGACTTTAGACAATTGAGATACTTCTAAACTAGATAAGACTTCCTGTGTGTTCTTGTGCTACAGTGCCCCCTGAAGTTATGTCACTGCCATACACTTCCTTTAGACTGACAGAGATCCTTCCACTGTGTTACTGCGAGTTGAGGGGTCTGTGACACATACAGGGAAATTGTTTGTGGGTCATGTCCAACCTGCCCAATCAACCCAATTTGCAACAGCAGCCCCATGACCAGCCCCTTGACCCATGTCAATGGAGATACTGTAAGAGGGAGAGGAAGAGGGAAGTAGTGAGAGAGGGTCACCCTGTTATGAGTAGGTCACCTCGACACCGTGCTAGCCTGGCTCAGAACTTGTATCTATAGATGTAATTGCTATTGGGATTTTAACCACACACACAGCACACTTCAATATCTTTGACATACCTTTCACGTACATGCCCTTTCCTTTAACATTTTGAGTCTCACCTAGAAGACACTATTACCTACATAAACTTACAGTAAAATTGCCCATAAAAAGTGTCAACTACATTTAGTTTCCTGGGGAAAAACAAGGATGCATGCATAAACACGGACGCATGCAAGCGCACACAGACACACACACACGAAGGCCTGGCGGGCTGAAGAAGCTGAGAGCCCTTTAGCTAAGAACTATATTCACTGAGCTTGTCTGATGCTTTAAGCACACAATTTGATTAAATAATTAAGACACATGGCTAGTGGGAGTCCGACCAGCAATTGATTTGATTGTGCTGGGCCAGGCTCAGATTTGCTGCACTGTGTTAAAAAAAGACAGCAAGTGACTGTCACCTGGTGTCTCTCTCTCCTCCAAAGACCTGTTCTCACGGGACTAGTATTACTTTACAATGTTGGTAAAAAATTATTACTCCAGAATGTCCGCTATTCCAGAGGACGCCCTCCAGCAAAACTAGAATAGTCCAAGTAAGCAAAATTACGTTAAATACATCTACAATACGTATATTTCAGACATTGAAGTTAGGATCAATTTAGGTTCTGAATGAAATGTGAAAAGGTATTTTCCGTATGCTTAAAATATATTTTCCACAATGCTGAAAAGGCATCTTTTCCCGACTTTGATAAATATGTATTTTCCAGACCAAAAACCATCTTCTATGGATATGGAAATCAAGGCCAGCCCGGAACTGCACCAAAAAAAAAGACATCCAAAAAGCATTGGTCAGTCTTTGCTTACTGAGTTGTAGCCTACAGTGTTGCCTGTAATTGCATTTTATGAATGGACCTCTATGTGGTAAGACTACCATTTCTAAAACACCAAGACGTCCAGACCAGCGACTCCTGTGGCGTGCCAGGCGCAGTGCGCGCTAACCACGGTTGCCAGGTGCACGGTGTTTCCCTGAGCACATATGGGAGTTAGGGAGAAAAAGGGGTAAAAAAAATAATAATCAGGCCATTGCATTGGCTTTATTAGTCCTTTTTAAAATTGTATTTATTTATTTATTTAACCTTTATTTAACCATTAAAATCTCTTTGACAAATAATCTAGTAAAAACCATTGAATTCACAAGAGTTTAAAACAGCAAATTAAAAACGTTGACAGGTCAGGGAATCAGCCTCAAAATCCTTCATCAGTGATTTAAAAACACCAATCGGGACAAGTTCTTCCAGTTTAAAAGTATTTTGTAAGGTGTTCCAAGAAGATGGTGCAGAGTACATAAAAGCCCTTTTACCAAATTCAGTTCGGACATTTGGAACAGTTAGCAGGATAAAGTCCAGCGAACGAAGAGAGTACCCACCACATTTCTGAACAATAAAAATGCACAAATAAAAAAGTTAGTAAACCCAAAATGGCTTTGTAAATAAAAGTATACCAGTGACTGAGCCTACGAGTGACGAGAGAAGACCAGCCAACCCTGGTATACAAAGTGCAGTGGTGCGTAAGGGTTTTGCAGTTTAAATAGCCTAACCTAAATGGTGCTCAATCAAATAGAAAATGATGTCAACAAAGTAACATATCCTAAAAACAGGACAGGTCAAATTATAATGGACATTCCTGTGACTAATCAATTTGGTTATTTAAGCACTGAACACCAGCTACCCAACTTTATCAGGAGTTATTGCGACCCAATTTGCAATGTGTTTACACAGCAGGAAATGCAAAGGTTTTTTTTTTCTCGCAATGATCAGTTTGTCAAAACAAATTGACATATACAATCATGAAACCACTGATTATGACAATGGGTGAAACTCCTAATGTCACGCCCTGGCCATAGAGAGGTTTTTATTCTCTATTTTGGTTAGGCCAGGGTGTGACTCGGGTGGGCATTCTATGTTCACTTTCTATGTTTTTGATTTCTGTGTTTGGCCAGGTGTGGTTCACTATCAGAGGCAGCTGTCTATCGTTGTCTCTGATTGAGAACCATACTTAGGTAGCCTTTTCCCACCTGTGTGGTGTGGGTAGTTATTTTCTGTTTAGTGGGTGTTGCACCTGACGGAGCTGTTTCGGTTGTGCGTTTGTTGTTTTGTATTTAGTGTTCAGTTCTATTTAATAAATGATGAACACGTACCACGTTGCGCTTTGGTCCTCACCTTCTTCCACCAACAGTCGTTACACCTAGACAACAGTTGTGATTGTCCATTCCATAATGTCCATTATAACTTGAACTGTCCTGTTTTTAGGATACTTTACTTTGTTAACATTTTCTATTTGACTGAGCACCATTTAGGTTAGGCTATTTGATCGGAAGTTAAATATTTTGTGCCCCTGCCTTTGACAAAGTGGGCACTGCTTATCAAAGGGTGGCATCAGCGCTCGCCTAAAAACCCCATATGCACCTGGTTGAGAGAAATTGTAATTGTTTTTGGACAGAATTCTGTGAGGTTTTTATGTGTTATGAGGTGTGTCTTGGCCAGTTTATCTCAGAAAATTCTGCCCTCGTCAATCATAATCACATCAATCAATTGGTTATAACAAACCTTGAACACCGCAACACTTGACAGCAAAATGGATGCAGAGGACGTGACAAACTCGAAACGGGAATATTCACACGTTTCTCAGAAGGTAAAGGGAAAGTCAGATGTGTGGGAAAAATGTGACTAGTTGTGGAAAATACTGGAGATCAAGAAAAATAAAGTAAGTAGCAAGCGCTGTGTGTGTCAAACAGGTGCTGTATAGATTACAATACATTTTTTCTGACTGTTTGGAACAATGTAAACAACACTAAAATATAAGCTTACCAGAGAGTCTGCTGTAACGTTTTCTTTTGTTAAGCCTTTATTACAGCAAAGACTAAACAGTCGCATTCATTCCTGAATGCAATTTCCGAAATGGAATGGTTTATTTATCATTTAAGCTAATTATTCAAGGCAAGCTGGGATAAAAAATATATATACATTCAATTAAAAGATAGGACAAAACACACATCACGACAAAAGAGACAACACAACACTACATAAAGAGAGACCTTAGACGACAATATTGCATAGCAGCAGCACATGACATCACAGCATGGTAGCAACACAACATGGCAAATGACTCGTATGCCGTGTGATGACATGAACGAATGAATGATTGATTGATTGATAGAGTAGCCTATAGAAGTATTGAAATGTAGGCCTAACTAAGTTACGGTATTAAGACTAAACTAATCAAATAAAATTTTATTGGTCACAAACACATGATTAGCGAATGTAGCGAAATGCTTGTGCTTCTAGTTCTGACAGTAATATCTAACAAGTCATCTAACAACTACCTAATACATACACATCTAAAGGGGTGAATGGAAATATGTACAGTACATATAAATATATGGATGAGCGATATATATAACCATTTTCTTTGCTACTGCTCAACTAAAGAAATCTTTGTCGACCAACAGCCCATCAACTAAATCGATCAGTCGACTAAATGTGGTCATCCCTATTTTACCTAATCTATCTGTTGCTCTTTAATTAATAGGGATGGCAGGAAATAGGACTGTGGACAAGATGAATAGACAGTAAGCAGAACCAAGGTGATCCTGTCTGATGAACCTAAACATTAAAACGCATGGAAAGGGAGTATCCTGACCCATCAGAGAGGTTAAGGTCGTGGGGAACAGGAAGTTGATATTTACATTTATTGTGAAGCTGAATACCGTTTTCTGCAAGTGTGGTCAGATGTCTGGGTGTCAGGATAGTTGTCTTTTTTAAGTGTTTGTAATCAGCAGGTTGTCTAAGATTAAACTATTTTCTGACTCTTAAAGCCCACAATGTATTTTGTCAAATGCTGCATGGGCCCTTTTTGGTCCTCTTGACAGATTTATTAGATGATATAGACTAACTTGTATGCCCTGTGTTCTCTGGAATATAGAGAGGAAGCACACAGGTCAGAAGTGTAATGACTGTGTAATACATTTGTAATAACGGATTATTACTTACCTCTGTAATGGAATGCTTTTGGTTCTGAGACAATATCATTTTGAGTTGTATTAAAGCTATAACATGAATAATTTGATGTCAGAGGCATATTGTCTCTTCAGCTACCTTTGAATTGAGAGTGCATGTTGGGTGTAGTGTCTCAACTGAACAGTTGAGGGCAGGCTTGTACCTTACAGTAGTTTCTCATGGGAAACCAATTCCACTTCAAATGGGGTGGAATGTCCCTTACAAAAATGTACCATGGTAGCTAGTACATTTTTTTTAATCATGTTTTTTCAGTCACTACCATGGCAGGAAAAACCATGGTACTGGTGCAAATACCATGATATTTTTCTTCATTGTACTACTATGGCAGGAAAATACCATTGTATTTGCACCAGTACCATGGTATTTTCCTGCCAACGTAGCATTTTTTCCATTGTACTAGCTACCATGGTAGACAAATTAACCTTGGCAGTACAGTGAAATAAATACCATGGTTTTGTATTACCAGCACTAGTTAAACATGAAAGCATGGTAGTTGTTTATGTATTAATGTATCCCACCATTTTTCAGGTGAAGTGATGAAAAACTTAGTAATTTATGAGACTCACATTATGCAACATTGACTACTCGCTCTGCAATGGCAAAGTGTATGCCTAATACATTCTTAAACCCCATTTAGGTCATAGTGAAAAACCACAACACATGGGGTAGTAGTGTAGTGTACCCTCTTAAACCTTGGGACCTGAATAAGGTGAATAGAGTCTGAGAAGAATGAAGAGTCTGAAACCTTGAATATTTTAAATAGTTTGTTGAAGAGAGAAGCACCAGAAACTCAGTTTTCAGTTGGTTCTTTCTCATTCAACTGAAGTGGCTACTCGTATACAATTCTAAATAGCTAACATACAACAAAAAACACCTGTTAAAAGGTACTAATTATCATCTTATCTCAAATATACATTTTCGTAATGTAATTCTAAACATATTCCTAAAAACAGCAAGTTACAATGTTTCCCTTTGTTTACACCGTGTGAAGTTTGTTGGTCCCGTCGATGACTACAAAAGGCTAGCTTGACTGGAGCTAACTTTAGGTGAAGTTAGGTTCTATGCTAACAGGCTTTTATACATTAATTAAACTATCAAAACATCATCAAAAATAACAACAATTATCTCCATAATCAAATCAATTTGTATTAGTCACATGCGCCGAATACAACAGGGTAACGGCTTTCTTCCGTTGAAGGAGAGTCGGACCACAATGCAGCGTGGTTAGTTCGATACATCTTTAATAAAGGAAAAAACATGAACAATACAAAAACAACAAACGGAAAGCGAAAACCTACACAGCCTATCTGGTGAATAAACTAACACAGAGATAGGAACAATCACCCACGAAACACTCACAGAATATGGCTGCCTAAATATGGTTCCCAATCAGAGACAATGATAATCACCTGACTCTGATTGAGAACCGCCTCAGGCAGCCATAGACTACGTAGACACCCCACATATCCCCTAAGACAAAAACACACCACAATAACCCATGTCACACACTGGCCTGACCAAATAAATAAAGAAAACACAAAATACTAAGACCAAGGCGTGACAGAACCCCCCCCTAAGGTGTGGACTCCCGGACGCACATCAAAACCATAGGGAGGGTCCGGGTGGGCATCTGTCCATGGTGGCGGCTCCGGCTCGGGACGTGGACCCCACTCCATAAATGTCTTAGTTCCTCCCCCTCGCGTCCTGGGATAGTCCACCCTCGCCGCCGACCATGGCCTAGTAGTCCTCACCCAGAACCCCACTGGACTGAGGGGCAGCTCGTGACTGAGGCAGCTCGGGACTGAGGGGAAGCTCGGGACTGAGGGGAAGCTCGGGACTGAGGGGAAGCTCGGGACTGAGGGGAAGCTCGGGACTGAGGGGAAGCTCGGGACTGAGGGGAAGCTCGGGACTGAGGGGAAGCTCGGAACTGAGAGGAAGCCCAGTACTGAGAGGAAGCCCAGTACTGAGAGGAAGCCCAGTACTGAGAGGAAGCTCAGGCAGGTAGTTGGCTCTGGCAGATCCTGGCTAGCTGGTGGTTCTGGCAGATCCTGGCTGACTGGCGGATCCTGGTTGACTGGGGGATCCTGGCTGACTGGCGGATCTAGCTGCTCTGGCAGCTCCATGCAGACTGGCAGCTCTGGCAGCTCCATGCAGACTGGCAGCTCTGGCTGCTCCATGCAGACTGGCAGCTCTGGCTGCTCCATGCAGACTGGCAGCTCTGGCTGCTCCATGCAGACTGGCTGCTCCATGCAGACTGGCAGCTCTGGCTGCTCCATGCAGACTGGCAGTTCTGGCTTCTCCATGCAGATTAGCAGCTCTGGCTGCGCTGAACAGGCGGGAGACTCCAGCAGCGCTGTAGAGGAGGAAAGCTCTGGCTGCGCTGAACAGGCGGGAGACTCCGGCAGCGCAGGAGAGGAGAAAGGCTCCGACAGCGCTGAACAGGCGGGAAGCTCCGGCAACGCAGGAGAGGAGAAAGGCTCTGGCAGCACTAAACAGGCGGGAGACTCCGACAGCGCTAAACAGGCGGGAGCCTCCGACAGCACTGGAGAGGAGAAAGGCTCTGGCAGCGCTGAACAGGCGAGGCGCACTGAAGGCCTGGTGCGTGGTGCTGGCACTGGTGGTACTGGGCCGAGGACACGCACAGGAAGCCTGGTGCGGGGAGCTGCCACCGGAGGACTGGTGTGTAAAGGTGGCACAGGATGGACCGGACCGTGAAGGCGTGCTGGGGAGCCTGAGAGCAGGACTGGCACAGGACGTGCAAGGTTAGGTAGGTACACAGGAGGCCTAGTGCGTGAGGCTGGCACAATTTTCACCAGCCGACTAACACGCACCTCAGGACGAGTATGGAGCGCTGACCCAGGTGCCATTAAATCCCCGACACGCTCCGTCGGGCGAATATCGTATTTAAAGCACCAAACTAGCAACTCCCTCATAACTCTCTTCTCCACTTTCCTTCACAGTCTCTGCTTCACTCACCTCCAACACCGGCTCTGGTTCTGGTCTCCTCGTTGGCTCCTCACGATAAACAGGGGGAGTTGGCTCAGGTCTGAACCCTGACTCTGCCACTCTCCCTGAGCCCCCAATAAATTTATGGGGCTGACTTTCGGGCTTCCATCCGCGTCGCCGTGCTGCCTCTTCATACCAGCACCTCTCCGCTTTCGTCGCCTCCAGTTCTTCTTTGGGACGGCGATATTCTCGAAGGCTGTGCCCAGGGTCCTTTTCCGTCCAATATCTCTTCCCAAGTCCAGAAGTCCTTTGATCGCTGCTCCTCACGCTGTTGCCTGTTACCACGCCACTTGGTCCGGGTGTGGTGGGCGATTCTGTAACGGCTTTCTTCCGTTGAAGGAGAGTCAGACCAAAATGCAGCGTGGTTAGTTCGATACATCTTTAATAAAGGAAAAAAACACCAAACGGAAAGCGAAAACCTACACAGCCTATCTGGTGAATAAACTAACACAGAGACAGGAACAATCACCCACAAAACACTCACAGAATATGGCTGCCTAAATATGGTTCCCAATCAGAGACAACGATAATCACCTGACTCTGATTGAGAACCGCCTCAGGCAGCCATAGACTACGTAGACACCCCACAAAACCCCTAAGACAAAAACTGACCAAATAAATAAAGAAAACACATAATACTAAGACCAAGGCGTGACAAACAGGTGTAGTAGACCTTATAGTGAAATGCTTACTTACGAGCCCCAAACCAACAATGCAGTTAAAAAAATACGAATAAGAATAAGAATAAGAAAGTAACAAGTAATTAAAGAGCAGCAATAAAATAACAATAGTGAGACGATATACAGGGGGGTACCGGTACAGAGTCAATGTGCGGGGGGACTGGGCTTCCAGGGACGACATTTCAATAGTTGAGGTAATATGTACATGTAGGTAGAGTTATTAAAGTGACTTTGCATAGATGACAACAGAGAGTAGCAGCTGTGTAAATAGAGGGGGGTGGGGGCAATGCAGAGAGTCTGGGTGGCCATTTTATTAGATGTTCATTAGTCTTATGGCTTGGGGGTGGAAGCTGTTTAGAAGCCTCTTGGACCCAGACTTGGCGCTCCGGTACCGCTTGTCGTGACTAGGGTGGCTGGAGTCTTTTACCATTTTTAGGGCCTTCCTCTGACACCTTCCTGAAGCTTGGCACCAGTGATGTACTGGGTCGTACGCAGTACCCTCTTTAACACCTTCCAGTCAGATGCTGAGCTGTTGCCATACCAGGCGATAATGCAACCGGTCAAGGTGCTCTTGATGGTGCAGCTGTGGGACCCATGCCAAATCTTTTCAGTGACCTGAGGGGGAAAGGTGTTGTCGTGCCCTCTTCATGACTGTCTTGGTGTGTTTGGACCATGATAGTTTGTCGGTGATGTGGACACCAAGGAAATTGAAGCTCTCAACCTATTCCACGACAGCCTCGTAGATGTTAAAGGGGACCTGTTCGGTCATCCTTTTCCCATGATCAGCTCCTTTGTCTTGCTCACATTGAGAGAGAGTTTGTTGTCCTGGCACCACACTGCAAGGTCTCTGACCTCCTCCCTATAGGCTGTCTCATCGTTGTCGGTGATCAGCCCTACCTCTGTCGTGTCGTCAGCAAACTTAATGATGGTGTTGGAGTTGTGCTTGGCCATGCAGTCGTCGGTGAACAGGGAGCGCAGGAAGGGACTAAGCACACACCCTTGAGGGGCTCCAGTGTTGAGGATCAGCTTGGCAGATGTGTTGTTGCCTACCCTTACCACCGGCCCGTCAGGAAGTCCAGGATCCAGTTGCAGAGGGAGGTGCTTAGTCCCAGGGTCCTTAGCTTAGCGATGAGCTTTGTGGGCTCTATGGTGTTGAACGCTGAGCTGTAGTCAATGAACAGCATTCTCACATAGGTGTTCCTTTTTTCCGTTGGGAAAGGGCAATGTGGAGTGCAATTGAGATTGCATCATTTGTGGATCTGTTGGGGCAGTATGCGATTTGTAGTGGGTCTTGGGTTTCCAACAGGATGGTGTTGATGTGAGCCATAACCAGCCTTTCAGAGCACTTCATGGCTTCCGACTTGAGTGTTACGGGGCGGTAATCATTTAGGTTACCTTTGCTATCTTGGGCACAGGGACTATCTATGGTGGTCTGTTTGAAACATGTAGGTATTACAGACTCGGCCAGGGAGAGGTTGAAAATGTCAATGAAGTCACTTGCTAGTTGGTCCGCGCATGCTTTGAGTACACGTCCTGGTAGTCCGTCTGGCCCTGTGGCTTTGCGAATGTTTAAAGGTCTTGCTCATATCAGCTACGGAGAGCGTGACCCCACACAATCGTCCGGAACAGCTGGTGCTCTCATGCATGCTTCAGTGTATCTTGCCTCAATGCGAGCATAAAAGGCATTTAGCTTGTCTGGTATTCTCGCATCACTGGGCAGCTCACGGCTGTGTTTCCCTTTGTAGTAGTTTATAGTAATAGTTTTCAAGCCCTGCCACATCCGACGGGCGTCAGAGCCGGTGTTGTAGGATTCAATCTTTGTCCTGTATTGATGGTTCGTCTGAGGGCATAGCGGGATTTCTTATAAGCGTCCGGATTAGTGTTCTGCTCCTTGAAAGCGGAATCTCTAGCCTTGTGCTCAGTGCAGATGTTGCCTGTAATCCATGGCTTCTGGTTTTGAAATGTACGTACGGTCACTGTGGGGACGACGTCGTTGATGCACTTATTGATGAAGCCGTTGACTGAGATGGTATACTCCTAAATGCCATTGGATGAATCCCAGAACATTTTCCAATCTGTGCTAGCAAACCAGTTCTGTAGCATAGCATCCGCATTCCTGCTTTAGTTTTTACTTGGAAGCAGGAATCAGGAGGATAGAATTATGGTCAGGTTTGCCAAATGAAGGGCGAGGGAAAGATGTGGAGTGGAGTAAAGGTGGTCTAGAGTTATTTTCTCAATGGGTTGCACATGTGACATGCTGGTAGAAATGAGGTAAAATGGATTTAAGTTTCCCTGCATTACTGGCCACTAGGAGCGCCACTTCAGGATGAGCATTTTATTTTAAGTTTGCTTATGGTGTTATACAGCTTGTTGAGTGCGGTCGTAGTGCCAGCATTGGTTTGTGGTGGTAAATAGACGGCTGAGAATAATATAGATGTGAACTCTCTTGGTAGATAGTGTGGTCTACAGCTTATCATGAGGTATTCTACCTCAGGCAAACAATACATCGAGACTTATTTAATATTAGACATCGCGCACCAGCAGTTATTTCCAAACAGACACACACCCCCCTGGCCCTCTTACCAGACGTAGCTGCTCTGTCCAGCTCTATATAATCTGTGTCGTCATTCAGCAAAGTCTCGATGAAGCATAAGATATTACAGTTCTGTCCCATTGACAGGATATTATTAATCATAAATCATCCAGTGGGTTTTCGAATGATTGCATGTTGGCCAATAATACAGAGGGTAGTGATGGTTTACTCACTCTCTTACGAATTCTCACAAGGCACCTAGACTTCCACCCTTGTATTTCCGTCTTTTCTTCACACAAATGACGGGGATGAGGGCCTGGTCTCCGGAAAGCAGTATATCCTTCGCATTGGACTCATTAAAGAATAAATATTCATCCAGTTCAAGGTGAGTAATCGCTGTTCTGATGTCCAGAAGCTCTGTTCGGTCATAAGAGACGGTAGCGTCAACATTATGTACAAAATGAGTTGCAAAAACAAAACAAAATAGTACAGTTTCGTAGGAGCCAGTAAAACGTCAACCATCCCCTCCGCCGCCATTATTTACATGAATCATTATTCTATGATTCCGATCTATACCATGATATAAATGATGTAATACCATGGTAATATTTAGGTACAATGGCAGTACCATGGTAGTACCATCATACTTCAAGGCTAAAACCATGGTGTATTTCCATGATTCAGACTATACCATGGTGTAAGTGAAAGTACCATAGTACCATGGTATGAATGAAAGTACTATAGTAGGACCATGGTACATTTTGTAAGGGGGGCTTCCACTCTAACTAATGTTTTGAGGAGTTGATAGAGAGAAGAAAATGTGAGTGAGAACGCAGCTAGAGAGAAATGAGGATGAAAAAAATTGAAATACTTTTCTGTCCAGGCTGTATGTTTCTGTCACTGTATGATATCTCTAACCGAGCCTAAAGTACGTCCCCCTCACGTATATGGATGTGTCCTTGGTTTAAACAGGTCTGGCCTTGTGGCTAGTCTTTGTTTTGGGTAATATTTATGTTGGGTGTGTTTAAGTGCGTTCATGTGTGTGTGTGCATGCATAGGCATACAGCCAGGTTAATTGAGATCTAAGGTGATATTCAATGTTTGTTCAGGTCCCCAGGATGTCGTGAGATGCCTTCAAACCCGCCACTATGGGTAGTGGTGAGCGTTATTACCATCAAGTAGGCTTGTGGCTTGCTAGGGCATTGTGGATGTGGATGCGGGGGTATGTATAAACCGCAAGCATCTGGTTTGACGGTCGTGTGTTTAATCCCACTGCTACCCACTGGGCACAAACTTGTTGAAGCAATGTTGTTTCAGCGTAATTCGTCAACGTATTGTGACGCCGAATCTGTTTGAAACACATTCGGATTTGCAAAAAGTCATCAACCAGTACTGTTTTCATATAATTTGTTGCCACACTATTGAAAAAGGTGTCTTGTCAACCCGTTTGCGACGTTGTCTGACAACTGCTCCCGATTGACCGGATTGCCTTATTAGCAATGGAGACCCGTCATTCAGGCCAGGTGGGGCAGAGCCTGTTTTGAGCCAAACATTTTTTACTTTGGCATTAATACGTGCAAACAACGTAACAAAATAGATAAATCATTAAGTTAATAAAGCTGCATACAAACATGGTCTCTTGTTTGAGCCTAGCTTTCTATGCTTTCTATGGTGGTGGGGCAGCCAGTGGAAAATACAGAGCTTAGGTGATGGTAATGTTCTCTAGTTGCACCATGATTAGCTCAGTGTTCTGTCACTCGCGGGGACACTACGTCACCACCAAGTCTAAGGGTAGACCTCAAATTCAAGACACCTATGTGCTGCCATAGAGTTACATTAGAAGTGCCCACCCAAGAAGGCTCAAGGTCCTTGGCCACAGATAAAATTACGTCAAATCTACATTAGCTTTGATTGGACTGATCATGTCAACATCATACTTTCATAATCTTAGCTAGCAGTCGTCATCATGAATCAAGTCGACAATCTACTAGCAAATCCTTTTTAATCCTTGTCTTATGAAGACAAATAATGAAGAGAAATGATAGATAAAATGTAATAATATAATAATAATATATGCCATTTAGCAGACGCTTTTATCCAAAGCGACTTACAGTCATGTGTGCATACATTCTACGATAACAACATTAGACCATTAGACCATAACAACATTAGACCATAACAACATTAGACCATTAGACCATAACAGCATTAGACCATTAGATCATAACAACATTAGATCATAACAACATTAGATCATAACAACATTAGACCATTAGACCATAACAACATTAGACCATAACAACATTAGACCATAACAACATTAGACCATAACAACATTAGATCATAACAACATTAGATCATAACAACATTAGATCATAACAACATTAGACCATTAGATCATAACAACATTAGATCATAACAACATTAGATCATAACAATGTAAAATGTATCGGTGCTCATCGGCCATTGGCCATAAACATTACACAACATGTTGGAAATAGCATTTAATAATGAGTGGTTTTTTGAAGGAACACGGAATTGTAAGTCGGGAACTCGGGCCTCTTTCTAAAGCTTCAACCTGAAGATCACTGACGTCATCACGATTTGACCTTGTTTTTTTCAGAGTTCCCAGTTGTGCTGAAAGCACCATAAATCCAGAGAATGCCAAACTTTGTCAAAATTTCCCCGCCCACGAAGAACAGCCGTGCCACCTTCCTGTTTTAAATGAGCACAGCATCACACAGAGTCCAAAAATATATTGTATGTTTCTGGATAAATGATGTAATATGCCAGGGAGATATGTATACTGTAGCTAAAAAAGTAATTAATGCCCTGAATGACGGGTCGCCACTGAACCTACAGTATAAATGCAAATGTGCCTTAGTTTGATTGCTTGGACTACTGCAATTTAGCTATGGCTTATCGTAAACAGTGGCACAAATTCAATGAGGATGTTTTAGCTCTGGCAGAGTCTAGCGATAATGGAACATCTGACATTTCTACTGAAACTAGTGTAGATGCTAAAATGCATCAAATAGTGGATATTTTGCATGCGGAATATGTCAGTTTAAAGGCTGTTGAAATGGAAGAGATGTTTTCCACTCTGAGGGTTCACATCCAGAGAGAAATTATGGTGAATTCAATAACTTGACCTACATTGCAAGCCATCAGGTACACTACATGACCAAAAGTATGTGGAGACCTACTCGTCGAACATCTTATTCCAAAACCATGGGCATTAATATGGAGTCGGTCCACCTTTTGTTGCTATAACAGCCTCCACTCTTCTGGGAAGGCTTTCCACTAGATGTTGGAACATTGCCGCGGGGACATGCTTCCTTTCAGCCACAAGCATTTTTAAAGTCGGGCACTGATGCTGGCCGAGTAGGCCTGGCTAGCAGTCAATGTTCAAATTCATCCATAAAGTGTTCAATGGGGTTGAGGTCAGGGCTTTATGCAGGCCAGTCAAGTTATTTCACACCGATCTCAACAAACTATTTCTGTATGGACCTCACTTTGTACACGGGGGCATTGTCATGTTGAAACAGGAAAGGGCCATCTTCAAACTGTTGTCACAAAGTTGGAAGCACAGAATCGTCTAGAATGTCATTGTATGCTGTAGAGTTAAGATTTCCCTTCACTGGAACTAAGGGGCCTAGCCCAAACCATAAACAGCCCCAGACCATTATTCCTCCTCCACCAAACTTCACAGTTGGTACTCTGCATTCGGGCAGGTAGTGTTCTCCTGGCATCCGTCAAATCCAGATTCATCCATCAGACGGTGGAGCGTGATTCGTCACCCCAGAAAACGCGTTTCCACTGCTCCAGAGTCCAATGGCGGCAAGCTTTACACCACTCCAGCAGATGCTTGGCATTGCGCATGGTGATCTTTGGCTTGTGTGCAGCTGCTCGGCCATGAAACTAATTTCATGAATCTCCAGACGAGCAGTTGTTGTGCTGACGTTACTTCAAGAGGCAGTTTGGAACTTGGTAATGTATGTTCCAACCGAGGACAGGCGATTTTCTTCCCATCGTCTACGTTACACTCAGGCTCTTATTCTTATTTGAGAAGCCTTCATCACAGTGGCAACTACTTCTAAACAAAAACCAACCCACTACATGGATTGGTTACAATCCCTGTTGAATTCACTGTGTGTTTTGATCAGATCAGATCACAATGTGTTCTTAACCTCACTCCAATATTCAAAAATAGTTGATTATTAGTCGAGTATAGTTTTCAAACTAAAAGGTTGACATCTCATCAACGTCTCAACCAAATATGATCAACATTTCCACGTTGAAATGACGTGGTGAGCGCTGTGGGTAGGCACTTCCCTTCACTGTCCAGAATAAATCCCTAATCACAACCGTTGATCATGATGCTCAAATACGGTATCAAAGGGAAAATGCCCAAGTAACCTTTGATGCCTTTAGCAGTGGCCTTTATCCCATTTGTGGGGGAACAGCTGTGATAAGTACTAGACTTTTCAGTTGGCTTTGACTACTCATCTGTTAAGACTGGAGTTTGAGATTTTGTAGGTGCTGAGACTCGAAAATGGTGTTGGATGTTCCATGATCATTCTTATTATGTTGATTTGATTTCCACTGTGTATATAAACTATCCCTCTTCAATCCAACCTCTGTATATTCACTCAGACGCAGTACGTCCTCCACAAATCGGTGGGAGCATAAAATTGAAATATGTGTGTCTGGTTCTTTGTATGCCTGTGAGAAGAATATGTCTACTGTATGTGGGTGTGGTGCATTACGTGTGTGTGTGAGGGTGAGAGAACAGTAGGTCTGTCTCAGTTTTTTACGTACTTTGTCTGAAGGGGAGGCAGGATTTATCTTAATGGGCCTGTGGGGCTGCTGGTCCTTCCATTTCCATAACACACACACACACACACACACACACACACACACACACACACACACACACACACACACACACACACACACACACACACACACACACACACACACACACACACACACACACACACACACACACACTGCTCTTCCATACAGTAGATGGGGAAACTACGTGTTTGTGTTTTCATACGCTCACACCACTTGAGAGAGAGTGCAACAGAGGCAGAAGACAGCTGAGAAAGATACAGATATATACATACACGACTTATACACACACTCTGTACACAGGTAAACACCCTATCCAAGCAGTGTTTCATCAGCATCATTTCCTCTGTGTTCCCAATGTTTACAGTCAGGCCTTTTCCAATGGCAACCGGGAGAAAGGAAAATAGGACAAAGCCACTGTTTGCTTTTCCACTCAAACCTAATTGCCAAATTCACAAATTCCCAAAGAAAACATGGAATCATCCGCTGAACACATCCACACACATTTAATCTCCTCTAGTTATCATTTGTCTATTTTGTATTTGCTTACTTTTGTGTTTTGTTTCCATTACATAAGTTGCTTTTTCTGCTGTCACACCCTGATCTGTTTCACCGGTCTTTGTGCTTGTCTCCACCCATCACCCCCATTATCCCCAGTGTACTTATACCGGTGATCTCTGTTTGTCTGTTGCCAATTTGTTTTGTTTTGTCAAGCCTACCAGTGGTTTTCCCATGCTCCTGTCTGTCTCTAGTTCCTGTTTTCTAGCTTCCCCGGTTTTTGACCATTCTGTACCATGTTATTCCACCCTTGATTACGGACCTCATCCTGCCTGCCGTTCTGTACCTTTCGGACTCTGCTCTGGATTACTGACCTCTGCCAGCCCTTGACCTGTCATTGGCCTGCCTCCCTTGTTTTTGTAATAAACCTTTATTACTTCGAAACTGTCTGCATCTGGGTCTTCTCCTGAGCTTTGACATCTGCTTTGTGGGGAGCCTAAACTGTCATCCGCCACGTAGTCAAAGTAATTAAGCCATACTTCCCTTTTCCATCTCTGGCCTGTAAGAATGTTATAGAGCAGCCCCGAGCAGTGTTAATTTTGCACAAAATGAATGACAACAGTCTAAAACAGGATGAGACCACCTCGACTTGTCCAATAAGAAACACTCCATTTTGTTTTCTGTTTTTAAGTGTTTTGCGACAGAGTGCCCTGAAGAACACATCCCAGCCAATGTGAAGAAGACTCGGGATGTGAAGGTCTTCATGAAAGTAAACTATGGGTCAAAGAAACATATGAAGGGACCACATACGGTACGTATTTGGTAATCAGACATGGACAGATAAAATAGCATAACACTGAATTGTGATGTCTTTATATTTAATACTCTGTTTCACCGGACTGGTGTTTTATAACACATAGTACACGCCGGTGACTGGAGAGTCAGAAATGTGGGTCTCTCTTTTTACCTGACACGTATTCCTATGTATCCCTCTCTCTGTTATATGTGAAAATGGGATTGTATTATACATTCTATTTTAGTGTTTAATCCAAATGAGGACTAAAATAAATCTCTCTCTCTCTCACTCTCTCTCTCTCTCTCCATTATTATGACATTGTTTCCCTCCTCTCTGACCAATTTGTTGTTGTGCCCTGTGTTCTTTTTAATATAAGATGACATTGTGTGTGAGTGTTAGAAAAGGTATGCACACATTCAATAGGGACTAGCAGCGGCTAGGAGGAAATGTGAGTCAAAGGATGAGTGTCAGGCTTGAAAGCTAGAAAAAAAGGAGGCCACATATGCATCAGTCATCTAAATTATTCCTCACAAAATGATTTATGTAAATGACAAAGTAATTGGAAGTTCACTCCAATCAAAACGGAAAAATGCAAATGGCAACACCTTGACTGCAGAAGGTGGACCTACTGACCCTCTGCATAGAGATGGATTGAATGAGACAAAAGGAGAGAGCGAAAGATGAGGGTTTAACGAGTGAAAGACTTGACCCGGGATCACCTGATTGATTTTGTCAGCTGATGGGGTCATGGGATACATCATTTAGTCCCATTTACCCTGTAATTGTGATTGCGTGTGTATGTATGCGTTTGTGCATGCATGCTTTGTAATCATGCATGTGTGTGCACGTGTGTGATTACTTTTATGCATGCAAGTGTGTGTGTGTGCTGATCTCTTAAGGTAAGAAGGTCAGGATGGGTGATGGCTAGGCCAAGATAGATTTGTTCTCAGAAACAAAGGATGTCCCCAGCCGGTGAATTTCCACAGTAATGACACATTCATCCCAGTGAGCACAAGACGTTGGAAAGTTGTCAATGTCTTTTCAAGTCTTTTGCTCATAGGGATTTATCATGAGGACAAAACCTCATCACAAACTCTCTATTGGGTTATGACTAGTGCTGGGTGCGACCAGAAAATAGTATTTTCAAGACAACGATTCCGCATTTGTGGATATTCCATTCACAGTAAATGCTGCATATGTTGGCTCAATCGGAAATTGCACGCAATTGCATTGAAACCCGGCCTTAGACACTCAAAACACTGGAGTAGGTGACATATCACTAGAAATGTATTTCCTGAATAGATTTATTTGAATATTCATGTCACGTATTCATCTGTCTTTTTCATTTGTCTTACCGGGCTCCCTTAATGTTTCAATGGCAGGATTGTCAATTCAGAGCATGATGTGCCATCAGGATAAATGTTTTATCCCCAGAGCTTACAAGTACTTCTGGTCAATGGTAGACCTATTACTATGAGCCCTCCTCCCCTCAGCATCCTCCACTGCTGTCAACAGACTGTGGGATGCAACGACTAAGAAGGAACTTTGTTCCAGTGTCCTGATTTTCCGTCACTGATCATTTGGACAAATCACGAGTTCACAGGCGCTCGCATCTTTCAGATTTCGGAAGGGGAGGGGACATGTGACCCATAGACTTGCCCGAAACTGGTTGAGAGATTCTGTTTAGGGGGGTGGAGACTTCGCTACTCCAAAGATTGTCTAGTGACCGCTCTAACAATGGAAATACAATTCCTCAAAGATGGAAGGCAGAGGGGAGGAGGCAAGATCAGGTTGGACCATTCTAGCCAATGAGAGGTCAGATACACGTGTGAACAACAGGCCTTAGAGATCGATAGAGGTCTCGTCTTTGTATCTGTGCTATTATAGTATCTGTGACAGCATGGACAATTTTAAAGTAGTCCATTTTCGTCTTCTTCATTAGCAGATTGCTCCCAACTCATTGGAATCCCCCCCAATTGACCACTTTAAAATGGCGAAAGCCCTCAATGTCCATGCTAAAACAGGTTATATCCATGGGTGAATCATCTATCTCTATGATCACATGCACGATGCTGTCGTGAAGTCATTTATTTCAAATGACACGTGTGTCCACTTACGTCAGTGTATAACAACCTAACCAGTACAAAATGTATATTCTATCAAATAAGCCTCACGATGTCACGGCTTCTATAAGTAGTGGGTGGAGGAGTAAGGCGCAGAGAGCAGGGTAGTTCAAAAGATGTCTTTATTTTCCCCCAAAAAACAGAGAGACGGTCACGCCACAAACAAGGGTGCGTAAAGACCCAGTCCAAACAAACAGGACGAAACTGTTCGGAAAAATGAATACCACTAAATAATCACACACCATAAACAGAAAAACAAGCCCACACAAAAGCCGGCGGGCCGACTGGGTTTTAATAACCCACAACCAAAACCTAAACACGAAACAGGTGCAACTAATCAGACACTAAATGAAACAGAAAAGGGGATCGGTGGCAGCTAGTAGGCCGGTGACACACGAAGCAAATGAGCAATTATTTGAGTCCATCGTGGACTTCAGCAAACAGCAAACGGAGCACCCCCTATCCACATCGATGGGACAGCAGTGGAGAAAGTGAAAGTTTTAAGTTCCTCTGTGTACATATCACGGACAAACTCAAATGGTCCACGCTCACAGACAGTGTGGTGAAGAAGGCGCAACAGCGCCTCTTCAACCTCAGGAGGCTGAAAAACGTATAACTTTTAAAGATGCACAATTGAGAGCATCTTGTCGGGCTGTAGCACCGCCCACAACTGCAGGGCTCTCCAGAGGGTGTTGCGGTCTGGACAACGCATGACCGGGAGCTAACTACTTGCCCTCCAGGACACCTACAACACCCGATGTCACAGGAATGCAAGGACAATAACCACCCGAGCCACTGCCTGTTCACCCCGCTTCCATCCAGAAGGTGAGGTCAGTACAGGTGCATCAAAGCTGAGACAGAGAGATTGAAAAACAGCTTCTCTCTCAAGGCCATCAGATTATTAAACAGTCACCACTAACACAGAGAGGTGGCTGCCTACCTACAGACCTGATATCATTGGCCACTTTAATGATGTTTACATATCTCACATTTCTCATCTCATATACTGTATACTGTATCCTTCACTATCTATTGCTGCTCTGTCACTGCTCATCCATATATTTTATACTTATGTTCTCGTCCCATTCCTTTACTAGATTGTGTGTATTAGGTTTTGTTGTGGAATTTGTTAGATATTACCTGTTAGATACTGCTGCACTGTCGGATCTAGAAGCATAAGCATTACACTACACTCGCTAACCATGTGTATGTGACCAATAAAATGTCATTTGATTACATTTTCTGATTATAATTCCTCCCTTCCTGGGCTTATTTTTGTGACAGATTTTAGGCCTAGTAAAACCTCTCGCTTCTGCTCTTGCTTTCTCGCTAGTCCCCCTCCAGAACTTAATGGAGCATCTGATGCAATATTTGAGTTCTGGTTGTCCCAGAAGTGATCTCAGCATGTCTTATGTTTGAATTGGCTGAGACATGCTGTAGAACAGATGTAAACAGTGATGGTGAGCTGTCATTGATACGGCTGATAGGCTCACTGTGGACACAGCAGCAGAAAGGTAGGAAATGATGACATGGCGTATGGATCCATTTCCAGGTAGAAGGATGAAAGGAAGTGAAGTTGATTCAAACTTTGATTAAGTATTCATTGCTTCCCTTGAGTACATTAGAAGGTGTATGTTTCATCTCTCCGTGGGTGGTATGTCTATAATCCTACTCATGAGTAATTTCCTTACTCATGAACTCTCACTTTAGTTTGAGAGGATTGATGTAACTCAATCAGACTGTGATTGGCAAGATTATAGAGTTATGTCTTGTGGTTACATCACAGTCACACAAAAAGCTAGAGTGAGTCACGCAAGTACACAAATTATTGAGCTTTTTCGCACTCATTGAGGAGAAAGAGGAGGCCACTCTGAAAATGGGTAGTTGCCATTTGGCCAAAACAAAATGTATCAGGTAATTTATAGTTGCAATAAACTACATGTATGTGTAAACAACTCAAAATGTTATGTGGCCACCTTCGATTGAAATTTTTTTTTAAATGAACCATTTCATGCATTAGAGCAAGAGTCGGCAACAGGAGCCCCGTGGGACGAAACTGGCCTGCAAGTGATTTTTCAAGAAAGGAAAGGAACTGAATGAATACTGACCCGTAGTACTCACTTCCGGTAATCATGAAGTGCTTTGAGCGGCTAGCCAAAGACCACATCACCCTGACAGATCCGCGGATGATTCAATCACCATTGCACTGTACAGTGACCTCACCCACATCCATCTTCAATACTATAGTGCCCTCTAAGCTCACCACAAAGCTCTCGGCCCTGGGACTGAATTCCTCCCTATGCAACTGGGTCCTGTCCCAAGATCATCAGGGACCTCTATCCCCAAGGCCCCTCACAGTGTTCTACAGGAGCACCATCAAGAGCATACTGTTGGGCTGCATCACAGCCATGTACGGCAACACCACCACCGCTTACCGCAAGGCTCTACAGAGGGTAGGGCAGACTGGCCAATAGCTTCTACTCCTCCTAGTCAGCTGCTTGCTCCCCCTGTTCCCCTCCTCCCCCCATCTGCCTGCTCCTCCCTTCCCCTGTACCCCCTCACCCCCCAATGGACATTTATCCTTTTTACTCACTCGTCGCTCTATGGACAAGTATCCTTGTTTACACACTTCGCCACTTTTAACTTCTTATGGCTGGGGACAGTATTGAGTAGCTTGGATGAATAAGGTGCCCAGAGTAAACGGCCTGCTACTCAGGCCCAGAAGCTACCATATGCATATTATTAGTAGATTTGGATAGAAAACACTCTGACGTTTGAATGATGTCTGTGAGTATAACATAACTCATATGGCAGGCAAAAACCTGAGAAACAAATCCACCAGGAAGTGGGAAATCTGAGGTTTGTAGGTTTTCAAGTCTTTGCCTATCCAATATACAGTGTAAAATTTGGTCCGATTGCACTTCCTAAGGCTTCCACTAGATGTCAACAGTCTTTAGAACCTTTTTTCAGACTTTTACTGTGAAGGGGGAGCGAATAAGAGCTGTTTGACTAAGAGGTCTGGCAGAATGCCATGAGCTAAGTCATGCGCACGACCGTGAGAGTGAGCTGCGTTCCTTTTAATTTCTAAAGACAAAGGAATTGTCCGGTTTGAATATTATTGAAGGTTTATGATAAAAACATCCTAAATATTGATTCTATACATCGTTTGACATGTTTCTATGAACTGTAATGACACTTTTTGACTTTTCATCTGGCCTGCGCCTCGTGAATTTGGATTTGTGAACTAAACGCGCGAACAAAAAGGAGGTATTTGGACATAAATTATGGACTTTATCGAACAAAACAAACATTTATTGTGGAACTGGGATTGCTGGGAGTGCATTCTGATGAAGATCAAAGGTAAGTGAATATTTATAATGCTATTTCTGACTTCTGTTGACTCCACAACATGGCGGGTTTCTGTATGGCTTGTTTTGGTCTCTGAGGGCTGTTCTCAGATTATTGCATGGTGTGCTTTTTCCGTAAAGCTTTTTTTCCATGCATAACACTTGTATCTTTTATCAATGTATATGAGTATTTCTGTAAATTGATGTGGCTCTCTGCAAAATCACCGGATGTTTTGGAAGCAAAACATTACTGAACATAACGCGCCAATGTAAACTGAGTGAGTCCTATGAGTGTCATCTGATCAAGATCATCAAAGGTTAGTGATTAATTTAATCTCTTTCTGCTTTTTGTGACTCCTCTCTTTGGCTCGAAATGGCTGTATTTTTCTGTGACTAGGTGCTGACCTAACATAATCGCATGGTATGCTTTCGTTGTAAAGCCTTTTTGAAATCGGACACTGTGGTGGGATTAACAACATGTTTATCTTTAAAATGATGTATAATACTTGTATGTTTGAGGAATTTTAATTATGAGATTTCTGTTTGAATTTTGCACCCTGCACTTTCACTGGCTGTTGTCATATCGATCCTGTTATATATGTTATATATGCCATTTAGCAGACGCTTTTATCCAAAGCGACTTACAGTCATGTGTGCATACATTCTACGTATGGGTGGTCCCGGGAATCGAATCCACTACCCTGGCGTTACAAAACGCCATGCTCTACCAACTGAGCTACAGAAGGACCTGCTGTTAACAGCATTTCAGCCGTAAGAATTTTTAACTGTATAAAACTGAAAAAAAGTTGTAAATATGTACACTGCTCAAAAAAATAAAGGGAACACTAAAATAACACATCCTAGATCTGAATGAATTAAATATTCTGACAACAAAATCACAAAAATGATCAATGGAAATCTAATTTATCAACGCATGGAGGTCTGGATTTGGAGTCACACTCAAAATTAAAGTGGAAAACCACACTACAGGCTGATCCAACTTTGATGTAATGTCCTTAAAACAAGTAAAAATGAGGCTCAGTAGTGTGTGTGGCCTCCACTTGCCTCTATGAACTCCCTACAATGCCTGGGCATGCTCCTGATGGGGTGGTGGATGGTCTCCTGAGGGATCTCCTCCCAGACCTGGGCTAAAGCATCCACCACCTCCTGGACAGTCTGTGGTGCAAAGTGGCGTTGGTGGATGGAGCGAGACATGATGTCCCAGATGTGCTCAATTAGATTCAGGTCTGGGGAACGGGCGGGCCATTCCATAGCATCAATGCCTTCCTCTTGCAGGAACTGCTGACACACTCCAGCCACATGAGGTCTAGCATTGTCTTGCATTAGCAGGAACCCAGGGCCAACCGCACCAGCATATGGTCTCACAAGGGGTCTGAGGATCTCATCTCGGTACCTAATGGCAGTCAGGCTGACACATGCACATTTGTGGCCTGCTGGAGGTCATTTTGCAGGGCTCTGGCAGTGCTCCTCCTGCTCCTCCTTTCACAAAGGCGGAGGTAGCAGTCCTGCTGCTGTTTTTTGCCCTCCTACGGCCTCCTCCACGTCTCCTGATGTACTGGCCTGTCTGCTGGTAGCTCCTCCATGCTCTGGACACTATGCTGACAGACACAGCAAACCTTCTTGCCACAGCTCGCATTGATGTGTCATCCTGGATGAGCTCTACTACCTGAGCCACTGTGTGGGTTGTAGACTCCGTCTCATGCTACCACTAGAGTGAAAGCACCGCCAGCATTCAAAAGTGACCAAAACATCAGCCAGGAAGCATAGGAACTGTGAAGTGGTCTGGTCACCACCTGCAGAACCACTCCTTTATTGGGGGTGTCTTGCTAATTGCCTATAGTTTCCACCTCTTGCCTATTCCATTTCTACAACAGCATGTGAAATGTATTGTCAATCAGTGTTGCTTCCTAAGTGGACAGTTTGATTTCACAGAAGTGGGATTGACTTGGGAGTTACATTGTGTTCCCTTTATTTGTTTGAGCAGTGTATATACACTGAGTGTACAAAATATTATGAACACCTGCTCTTTCCATGACATAGACTGACCAGGTGAATCATGATGAAACCTTTGATCCCTTGTTAAATCCACTTCAATCAGTGTAGATGAGGGGGAGGAGGCAGGTTAAAGAAGGATTTGTAACCCTTGAGACAATTGAGACACGGATTCTGTATATGTGCTATTCAGAGGGTGAATGGGCAAGAACGATATTGGCATTTTTCGGGCATGACACTGAAACCATCTATATGTGACTTTGTTGAGCTTTTACAATCAATTGTAGATGCTTTCGGATAATTTGGACGGGATTTGTGCCTCAAATGCTGGCGTGGATTTCTATTGTGCTTTATCTGTGCACTGCTTGCAGGGTAAACCAATGTGTAATCTGGGTGAACTGTCCTTTTAAATTGAATGCGTTACCACAAAAAAGTAATCTGAGTACTCTGACGCATGACTTTATAACGTGTTACCACCCCCAACACTGTTCTAGAGTAATCTAGGAGGCCTATATGTGATACATGTTGTATGATTGACCTAGTGATATCACCCTGGAACAGGAAAAAGATCCTGCTGTACAGTAGTGCTTTAGGGTGAGCTCCAAATGTTTTGTTGTTTTGGCTCTGTACTCCAGCACTTTGGATTTGAAATTTATACAATTGCTGGGTTCAAAACAACTGGAAACACTGAAAAATACAAGGTCAAATCACGACGTCAGTGATCTTCAGGTCGGAAAGTCGGAGCTCTAGAAAGAGGCTCGAGTTCCCGAGTTGGAATTCCAAGTTGGATGACTGTTCAAATCAACATTTTTCCGAGCTCCCAGTTGTTTTGAAGGTGGTGTTAACGTGCAAACTCTCAGCTTTAATTTGATGGCATTTTCATCCATATTGGGTGAACCATTTAGAAATTACAACACTTCTTTTAAGAGATGCAAAGCATTGGGACAATTTCACTTTGATATGTATTAAAGTAATCAAAGGTTTAGTATTTGGTCCCATATTCCATGCACATAAAGATTACAACAAACTTGTGACTCTACACACTTGTTGGATGCATTTGTTTGTTTTGGTTGTGTTTCAGATTATTTTGTGCCCAATATAAATGAATGGTAATATGTATTGTGTCATTTTGGAGTCACTTTAATTGTAAATAAGAAATACTAATATTTTGACTACTTTAATACATACACATATGTGTATTATATATACGTTTATTTAAGTGCGTTTTAACGGGGTATGGTAGTAGGTGACATGTGACCCGGTTTGTGCCAAGAACTGCAACTCTCAGCAGTTTCCTGTGTGTATCAAGAATGGTCCACCACCCAACTTGAGGGAAGCATTGGAGTCAACATGGACCATCATCTCTGTGGAACGCTTTTGACACCTTGTGGAGTCCATGCCCCAACGAAATGAGGCTGTTCATCTCAATATTAGGAAGGTGTTCTTAATGTTTTGTACACTGTGTATATACAGTACGTACAGTATATGCCTTCTTGTGATCTTTTTCTATTATATTATTTGACTTAGTAATATTACTATTATTGTTTCACTCCCTTCTCTTTGACCTGCATCAGGGCCGACTCCAGGGATAAGCGACATAAGTGGTCGTTTAGGGCCCCCCGACTGCTAGAACCTCACTATTGAGAGTAAGAAATAGCCGAATATACCAGGGTGCAATTTAGAAATTTGTTTGTGCATCAGTAGTTTTTCACTTGAAGTAATCATACCAAATACTGACCTGGCAGGCAAGGCCCCTGCCCAGGGGCCCCTGCCCAGGGGCCCTGACCTGAAATTGTATGCATTCAGTTGTACAAACTCAGTTGTACAAACTATGTATCCCCTCTTACCCTGTCCCTTTCTTGTTTTTAATCTGTGAGAGAAACGCTACAACTGCTGGAGAGAGGCTGTACGACACAGAATGAGATGCATTATGTGTGCTGTACGTTACGTCACAATTTAGCATACAGCGTCAGAGGGGTCTCCAATACTATCGGGTCATTAACGTCTTCAGAGTGTATGCGACTTGAATGATAAAGTGACCCTCAGAGAAGGCTTTGCTGCGAATGCATTGATTTGAAGTTATTTATTTGAAGGCATTGCTGTTCTCGCCTGTTCTCTCACGTGCTACCTCTCATCCCTCTCATCCCTCCCTCCTGTATAGACATTGTCAAGGTAAGAGAGGGTACCAGTGTCCGTGTGGAGGAGTGACGATGGGCTGAAGAGAGAAGAGTGGTTGTTAGCTACTGTTGTTACATTCATTACATTCCTTTGGCTTCTGTGGACAAGACTGAGGCTTTCTGATGCATACAATAGAAACAGGACGGGGGGACCCACCAAGGTTTTCTAAATACTGGACATGATGTACTGTACAACATCCACCTGATTTAGTGGTTGTTGGTCATGGACAGACATTGAAAATAGTCAATTAAAAGAGGATTTCTAAAAGTCGTGCTACCAAATGCTGTGGAAATAGTAATATGGTTGGTGTGTTGTACCGTCTAGAAGAGCTATTGTTAAAGTGATTTTGTCACGACCCGGAATGACGCTGGATGGACGAAGCAGGTACGGGGACAGGAACAGCGTCAAGAACAAAAACTAAAGACAAGAAACAATCAATGAAGCAGCATCGAACAGAGCTAGGGAACTGACAATTATAGGGGAGGAAATTAACAGGAGATAAGTGAGTCCAGGTCAAATAACGCTGATGCGAGTGACAAGTGAAGGCAGGTGAAGGCACCCTCGAGCGCCAGGGGAAGGGAACAGCAGGAGCAGACGTGACAGAATTATAGGCCCTAATGTGTGTACTAACTCACTTGCCTGTGTTTTTAAACCAGTATGGCTATAATACATTATGCACTATAGTCTTAAGTCATTATAGTTAATAATCTATAAAACATCATACAAAGTTCTATAACCGCTTATGAGTTATTATGGATGCTTATAGTCAGTTATAACACATTATAAAGGATGTTATCAGGGGTGAAAGTAAGCCAGTATGGATCCTGGTGTAGAGTAGATGAATGTGCACAGGTAGCCTACAGGAGCCATTGATGTAATCAGATGAAAACATCATGATCGGTTGTGATCGTGCTCCGACCACGACCGCAAGGCCTTCCAGCAGGTGGTGAAGACGGCCCAGTACATCACTGGGTCCATGCTTACACCCATCAAGGACATCTACTCGAAACGGTGACTGAGGAAGGCCCGTAGCATCATCAAGAATCCCACACACCCCAGCCACGAGCTGTTCTCTCCCTTACCGTCAGACAGACAGTATGCGAGCTTGAGGTATAATATCAACAGACTCAGAGACAGTTTCTCTCTTTCTAAAATTATCCGCCGCCATTGTTGCAACCCCTATTACTAGTCTGTTAAACTTCTCTTTTGTATCGTCCGAGATTCCTAAAGATTGTAAAGCTACCGCGGTCATCCCCCTCTTCAAAGAGGGTGACAATCTGGACCCAAAATGTTACAGACCTATATCCATCCTGCCTTGCCTTTCTAGTTTTCAAAAGCAAAACAGATCACTGACCATTTCAAATCCCACCGTTCCTTCTCCGCTGTGCAATCCGTTTTCCGAGCTGGTAACCTCAGACACGCTCAAGGTACTAAACGATATCATAGCCGCCATCAATAAAAGACAGTACTGTGCAGCCGTCTTCATCGACCTGGCCAAGGCTTTCGACTCTGTCAATCACCGTATTCTTATAGGCAGACTCAACAGCCTTTGCTTCTCAAATGACTGCCTCACCTGGTTCACCAACTACTTCTCAGATAGAGTTCAGTGTGTAAAATTGGAGGGCCTGTTATCCGGACCTCTGGCAGTCTCTATGGGGGTACCACAGGGTTAAATTCTCGGGCCGACTATTTTCTCTGTATATATCAATGATGTCGCTCTTGCTTCGGGTGATTCCTTGATCCACCTCTACGCAGACGACACCATTCTGTAAACATCTGGCCCTTCTTTGGACACTTCTTGACGCTACCCATCCCTGTAGCAGGATCATTTTCGTCAGCAACCGCTGAATAGCATAGCCCAACAGTCAAATAATATTACAAAAAAATATACATATTCATGATATCACAAGTGCAATATTGCGAAACACAGCTTAGCCTTTTGTTAATCACCCTGTCATCTCAGATTTTGAAATTATGCTTTACAGCGAAAGCAATCCAAGCGTTTATGTAAGTTTATCGATAGCCTAGCATAGCATTATGTACACTTAGCATCAGGTAGCCTGGTTACGAAAATCAGAAAAGCAATCAAATTAACCAATTACCTTTGATGATCTTTGGATGTTTTCACTCACGAGACTCCCCAGTTACAAAGCAAATGTTCCTTTTGTTCCATAAAGATTATTTTTATACCCAAAATACCGATGTTTGTTTTTCGCGTTATGTTCAGAAATCCACAACTCAGACGGAAATTCCAAATAGTCTTCATAATGTCCACAGAAACATGTCAAAAGTTTTTTATAATCATTCCTCAGGTAGTTTTAAAAATATATATTCCATAATATATCAACCGAGTGTGTAGCTTTTTCCATAACAGCGGGAGGAACAATGGCGGCTTACACAATGTGATACTTCACGCTCATTTTTTCAAAATAAAAGCCTGAAACTATGTCTAAAGACTGTTGACACCTTAGGGAAGCCACAGAAAAAGGAATCTGGTTGATATCCCTTTAAATTGAGGATAGACATGCATAGGAACACAGAGGTTTCATAATAAGAGGCACTTCCTGATTGGATTTTCCTCAGGCTTTCACCTGCAATATCAGTTCTGTTATACTCACAGACAATATTTTTACAGTTTTGGAAACTTTAGAGTGATTTCTATCCTAATCTGTCAATTATACAGTGGGGCAAAAACGTATTTAGTCAGCCACCAATTGTGCAAGTTCTCCCACTTAAAAAGATGAGAGGCCTGTCATTTTCATCATAGGTACACTTCAACTATGACAGACAAAATTAGAAAAAAAATCCAGAAAATCACATTGTAGGATTTTTAATTAATTTATTTGCAAATTATGGTGGAAAATAAGTATTTGGTCACTTACAAACAAGCAAGATTTCTGGCTCTGACAGACCTGTAACTTCTTCTTTAAGAGGCTCCTCTGTCCTCCAGTCGTTACCTGTATTAATGGCACCTGTTTGAACTTGTTATCAGTATAAAAGACACCTGTCCACAACCTCAAACAGTCACACTCCACTATGGCCAAGACCAAAGAGCTGTCAAAGGACACCAGAAACAAAATTGTAGACCTGCACCAGGCTGGGAAGACTGATTCTGCAATAGGTAAGCAGCTTGGTTTGAAGAAATCAACTGTGGGAGCAATTATTAGGAAATGGAAGACATACAAGACCACTGGTAATCTCCCTTGATCTGGGGCTCCACGCAAGATCTCACCCTGTGGGGTCAAAATGAATACAAGAACGGTGAGCAAAAATCCCAGAACCATACGGGGGGACCTAGTGAATGACCTGCAGAGAGCTGGGACCAAAGTAAAAAAGCCTACCATCAGTAACACACTATGCCGCCAGGGACTCAAATCCTGCAGTGCCAGACGTCCCCCTGCTTAAACCAGTACACGTCCAGGCCCATCTGAAGTTTGCTAGGGAGCATTTGGATGATCCAAAAGAAGATTGGGAGAATGTCATGTGGTCAGATGAAACCAAAATAGAACTTTTGGGTAAAAACTAAACTCGTCGAGTTTGGAGGACAAAGAATGCTGAGTTGCATCCAAAGTGGGGTGGAAACATCATGCTTTGGGGCTGTTTTTCTGCAAAGGGACCAGGACGACTGATCCGTGTAAAGGAAAGAATGAATGGGGCCATGTATCGTGAGATTTTGAGTAAAAACCTCCTTCCATCAGCAAGGGCATTGAAGATGAAACGTGGCTGGGTCTTTCAGCATGACAGTGATCCCGAACACACCACCCGGGCAATGAAGGAGTGGCTTCGTAAGAAGCATTTCAAGGTCCTGGAGTGGCCTAGCCAGTCTCCAGATCTCAACCCCATAGAAAATCTTTGGAGGAAGTCCGTGTTGCCCAGCAACAGCCCCAAAACATCACTGCTCTAGAGGAGATCTGCATGGAGGAATGGGCCAAAATACCAGCAACAGTGTGTGAAAACCTCGTGAAGACTTACAGAAAACGTTTGACCTCTGTCATTGCCGACAAAGGGTATTTAACAAAGTATTGAGAAACTTTTGTTATTGACCAAATACTTATTTTCCACTATAATTCGTAAATAAATACATTTAAAATCCTACAATGTGATTTTCTGGATTTATTTTCTCATTTTGTCTGTCATAGCACAATTGCTGGCTGACTAAATACTTTTTTTGCCCCACTGTAGTCATTTTCTAGCATCTGGTCCTGAGAAATAGGCTGTTTACTTTGGGAACGTTATTTTTCCAAACATAAAAATAGTGTCCCCTTGCTTCAAGAGGTTAACAAACCTCCAAACGAGCTTCCATGCCATACAACACTCCTTCTGTGGCCTCCAACTGCTCTTAAACGCTATTAAAACTAAATGCATGCTCTTCAACCAATCGCTAACCGCGCGCCCGACTAGCATCACTACTCTGGACAGTTCTGAATTAGAATATGCGGACAACTACAAATACTTAGGTGTCTGGCTAGACTGTAAACTCTCCTTCCAGACTCATTTTAAGCATCTCCAATCCAAAATTAAACCTAGAATTGGCCTCCTATTTTGCAACAAAGCCTCCTTCACACACGCTGCCAAACATATCTTTGTAAAACTGACTAGCCTCGCCTAACGTTCCTCAACTTCGGCGATGTCATTTACAAAATAGCCTCCAACACTCTATTCAACCAATTGGATGCAGTCTATCACAGTGCCATCTGTTTTGTCACCAAAGCCCCATATACCACCCACCACTGCGACCTGTATGTTCTCGTCAGCTGGCCCTCGCTACATATTCGTCGCCAAACCCACTGGCTCCAGGTCATCTATAAGTCTTTGCTAGGTAAAGCGCTGCCTTATCTCAGCTCACTGTTCACCATAACAACACTCACCCGTAGCACGCGCTCCAGCAGGTATATCTCACTGGTCATCCCCAAAGCCAACACCTACTTTGGCCGCCTTTCCTTCGAGTTCTCTACTGCCAATGACTGGAATAATATATAATAATATATATGCCATTTAGCAGACGGTTTTATCCAAAGCGACTTACAGTCATGTGTGCATACATTCTACGTATGGGTGGTCCTGGGGATCGAACCCACTACCCTGGTGCTACAAGCGCCATGCTCTACCAACTGAGCTACAACTAATTGAAAAAAAAATCACTGAAGTTGGAGACATATCTCCCTCACTAACTTTAAGCATCAGTAATCTGAGCATCTTACGGATAGCTGCAGCTGTACATAGCCCATCCAACTACCTACGTCATCCCCATATTGTTTTTATTTACTTTTTTGCTCTTTTGCACACCAGTATTCTACTTGCACATTATCATCTGCACATCTGTCACTCCAGTGTTAATTTGCTAAATTGTAATTACTTCGCTACTATGGCCTATTTATTGCCTTACCTTCTTACTCCATTTGCACACACTGTATATAGATTTTTCTATAGTGTTATTAACTGTACTTTTGTTTATCCCATGTGTAACTCTGTGTTGTTTTTTGTCGCACTGCTTTGCTTTATCTTGTCCAGGTCTCGGTTGTAAATGAGAACTTGTTCAACTGGCCAACCTGGTTATATAAAGGTGAAATAAAACATGTAAAAAATGGCTGAACACTTGTACTGGACTGACTACTTGCTCTATTTCTCCGCACCTTAGCACACATCACAACTGCTGCTACGAGACACTGATTATACTGCTAAATGTATACACTTGCCCCCCCACCCCCTTCCGCAATACATGTATAAATAAATTGTGACTTCCTGTAATATAGTTATACTAAAATGTTTATTCTATTCTACTGCCATTTACTATATATTCGTGTTCTTATTTTTTACTATTTCCTATTGTTGTTGCATTGTTGAGAAGGAACCTGCAAGTAAGCATTTCGTTGGACGATGAAATACCATGCATATCCCGGACATACTGGACTAATAAATATAACTTGCACTTGAAATTAATAGAGATCCTGTAATTCTATGATTAGGCCCATACATTTTTATAAGCACAGGCACATATAGAATATATGTGTAATATATATAGAATACATATAGAATTCCCATACCAGGAAGAAATTAAACCTACTTTCACCCCTAAATGGCATACAGCATTTTACATACACTGAGTATACCAAACATTTGTGTCAAGTTGGCTGGATGTCCTTTGGGTGGTGGACCATTCTTGAAACTGTTGAGTGTGAGAAACCCAGCAGCGTTGCAGTTCTTGACACAAACCGGTGCACCTGGCACCTACTACCATACCCAGTTCAAAGACACTTAGTGACTTCAGAAAGTATTCACACCCCTCGACTTTTTCCACATTTTGTGGTGTTACAGCTGGAAACTTAAAATGGATTAAATTACAATTTTGGACCACTGGCCTACACACGATATTCCATAACGTCAAAGTGGAATTATGTATTGAATAATTCTTCACAAACTAATTAAAAATGAAAATCTGAAATGTCTTTACTGAATAAGTATTCAACACCTTTGTTATGGCAAGCCTAAATAAGTTCAGGAATAAAAATTGGAATAACAAGTAACATAATAAGTTGCATGTACTCACTCTGTGTGCAATAATAGTGTTTAACATGCCACATCTCTATACCCTACACATACAATTATCTGTAATTTCCCGATGTTGAGCAGTGAATTTCAAACACAGATTCAACCACAAAGACCAGGTAGGTTTTCCAATGCCTTGCAAAGAAAGGCACCTATTGGTAGATTTAAAAAAACAAAGACTGAATATCCCTTTGAACATGATGAAGTTATGAATTACACTTTTGATGGCGTATCAATACACCAGTCACTACATAGATACAAGCGTCCTTCCTAACTCAGTTGCCGGAGAGGAAGGAAACCGTTCATAGATTTCACCATGAGGCCAATGGTGACTTTAAAAGAGTTACAGAGTTTAATGATTGTGAGAAGGAGAAAACTGAGGACGGATTAACAATATTGTAGTTACTCCACAATACTAACCTAAATGACAGAGTGAAAAGAAAAAAGCCTGTACAGAATCCAAATATTCAGAAACATGTATCCGATTTGCAACAAGGAACTAAAGTAAAACTGCAAAAAATGTGGCAAAGAAATTAACTTTATGTCCTGTTGTGTACTATTCTATTCAATTGAGAGAGACTTTGTAATTTCTTCAATCAATCATCTTTATTCAATATCGATGAATTATTGCAATAATGAAACCGTCTTGACTGTTGGGCCGAGAGTCTACCCTTTACAGACCGTGCTGTTCCGCATATCCCTGATGCCAAGATTGCTCAGTCATAGCTGGTTCACCTCCCATATAGATTGGGGGCACATAAGTCACTTTGGGTTCATCCTGTGGTCATCTGCCTCTGGTGTTGTCTCCCAGATGCCAGGATAATTGGGAATACTGAGACCTTTGTTCTGTTCCTCCAGGCTATCTCTATCTCGGTGACACCCACCACATCTGATCTATGGAATGCCAGCTGTAGTTTCTTCTATGATCACCAAGCCATAACTTAGTCAATTGCCAGCCCAAGCTTCAAAAGACTCCTCTCTGTTAATCAGAAAGGGAGTCCTAAGAACCTAAGAATAAAACTACCATTTGGTGCTTATATATAACATAATCTTGTAATCCTGCTACCACAGTCCTGAATACAAAATGCTATGTTTGGGGCAAATCCAACACAATACATCACTGAAGTACCACTCTTCATATTTTCAAGCATGGTGGTGGCTGAATTATGTTATGGGAATGCTTGTCATCAGCAAGGACTAGGGAGTGTTTTGGGATAAAAATAAACAGAATAGAGCTACCAGGAAAACCCTGGTTCAGTCTGCTTTCCAACAAACACTGGGAGACAAATTCACCTTTCAGCAGGACCTAAAACACAAGGCCAAATATGCACTGTGGTTGCTTACCAAGAAGACATTAAATGTTTCTATGTGGCCTAGTTGCAGTTTTGACTTTCATTTGCTTGAAGATCAATTGCAAGACTTGAAAATGCCTGTGTAGTGATGGTCAACAACCAATTTGACAGAGCTTGAAGAATTTTTAAAGCATAATGTGCAAATATTGTACAATTCAGGTGTGCAAAGCTCTTAAAGGCTTACCCAGAAAGACTCACAACTGTTATTGCTTTCAAAGGTAATTCTAACAGAACTGATCCAGGGGTGTGAATATTTACAGCACCGGTCAAAAGTTTGAACACACCTAGTTGTAGAATAATAGTGAAGACATCAACACTTTTGAAATAACACATATAGAATCATGTCGTAAGCAATAAAGTGTTAAAACAATCTTAATATATTTGATATTTTTCAAAGTAGTCACCCTTCGCCTTGATGACTGCTTTGGACACTCTTGGCCTTCTCTAAACCAGCACCTGTAATGCTTTTCCAAATCAAATGTTATTTGTCACATACACATGGTTAGCAGAGGTTCATGCGAGTGCTTCTAGTTCCGACAATGCAGTAATAACCAATGAGTAATCTAACCTAACAATTTCACAACAACTACCTTATACACACAAGTGTAGAGGGATGAGGAATATGTACATAAAAATATATGAGTGATGGTAGAGAACGGCATAGGCAAGATGCAGTAGATGGTATGGAGTACAGTATAAACATATGAGATGAGTACGTAGGGTATGTAAACATTATATTAAGTGGCATTGTTTAAAGTGGCTAGTGATACATTTTGTACATCAATTTTTCCATTATTAAAGTAGCTGGAGTTGAGTCCGTATGTTGGCAGCAGCCACTCAATGTTAGTGGTGGTTGTTTAACAGTCTGATGGCCTTGAGATAGAATCTGTTTTTCAGTCTCTCGGTCCCTGCGTTGATCCACCTGTACTGACCTCGCCTTCTGGCGGGGTGAACAGGCAGTGGCTCGGGTGGTTTTTGTCCTTGATGATCTTTATGGCCTTCCTGTGACAGTCTTGAAGGAGTTCCCACATATGCTGAGCCCTTGTTAGCTGCTTTTCCTTCACTCGTGGTCCAACTCATCCCAAACTATCTCAATTGAATTGAGGTAGGGTGATTGTGGAGGCCAGGTAATTTGATGTTCAAATAGCCCTTACACAGCCTGAAGGTGTGTTGGGTCATTGTCCTGTTGAAAAAACAAAATGATAGTCCCAATAAGCGCAAACCAGATGGGATGGTGTATCGCTGCAGAATGCTGTGGTGGCCATGCTGGTTAAGCGTGCCTTAAATTCAAAATAAATCACTGACAGTGTCACCAGAAAAGCACACCCACACCATCACACCTTCTCCATGCTTCACGGTGGGAACCACACATGCAGAGATCATCCGTTCTCCTCATATGTGTCTCACAAAGACACAGAGGTTAAAACCAAAAATCTCAGTTTTGGACTCATCAGACTAAAGGACAGATTTCCACCAGTCTTATGTCCATTGCTCATATTTCTTGGCACGAGCAAGTTTCTTCATCTTATGGTGTCCTTTTGTAGTGGTTTCTTTGCAGCAATTCGAACATGAAGGCCTGATTCACGCAGCCTCCTCTGAACATAACACGTTTGAAGGTAAGACCCAGGTGCAGACAATGTTGAAGTGACAAAAGTTTATTAAATCGAACACAGGCAATCAAGTCAGGCAGAGGTCGGTAATCCAGAGTAGTGGGGCAAAGGTACGAGACGGTAGGCACGCTCAGGGTCAGGGTAGGCAGAAATGTCAAAACCGGGAAAACTAGAAAACAAGCATTATAGACAGGACAGGAGCAAGGGGAAAACCGCTGGTAGGTCTGAACAAAACGAACTGGCAACAGACAAACAGACAAACACAGGTATAAATACGCAGGGGATAATGGAGGGGGGTGGAGACAAATCACAGAGACAGGTGAAACAGATCAAGGTGTGACAGAGCAGTTGATGTTGAGATGTGTCTGTTGCACTCTGTGAAGCGTTTATTTGGGCTGCATTTTCTTCCTTTCCTGTGGTGGTCCTCATAAGAGCCAGTTTCCTCATAGCGCTTGATGGTTTTTGCAACTGCAGTTGAAGAAACTTTCAAAGTTCTTGACATTTTCCGTATTGACTGTCCTTCATGTCTTAAAGTAATAATGGACTGTCGTTTCTCTTTTATTTGAGCTGTACATTTGAGTCTGTCAGTTAGAATGAAAGCGACTACATCGACCATAATCCTTTGCTAGTCACGGCCACTTCCACCATGAACCTTAGCAATTTTTTGTTGTTGTTGGTGCCATTCAACCCTATTCAGCAATATGGCAATTGGACGTCTTACCCCTTTTAAACATTGTGTGTTTGTTTAGATTTCTGTGATTAACGGGGGCTGAGCTGGAGCAGTGTTTGTGAGACAAGGGCGAATCCCGAAATGGTCCGGCAGCGGTTCTTCTCACAGAAAACGCCTGTAAAGTTTGAAACTTATGACCAATCTATGAAAAGCTGAAACTCCCATGAATACCTACATGTAATCTGTTTATCTCTATGAACTCACATCTCACAAAAGAGTAGTTAGAAGGAAAGGAGTTCATCTACATAGAAGTTAATAGGAAATCTCTGGATATAGTGTCTATAATACTCTAATAAACTCACATAGTTGCTGTCACAAACTCCAAACTCCACGTAGGTGTCACCGACTAGTTGGATATTAATTTCCCACTGAGAAACAAAGTACTCTATGTACTTACAGTATTCGTATAAATTCATTTTTATCAGTTTTTTTAGGGCTGTGGCGGTCAGGGTGATTGTCAAGCAGATAACTGTCAGTCCCACGGTAATTGACAAACACATTCAGCATCTCCTGGCTTCCACACACAGGCTACAAGCCACTGATGCAGACCTTTGGAATATCTACATTTTAAAAAGTCTAATAAATCCAATCTAAATTAAAGAATAGGACTAAATCAAATCAAACTTAATTTAAAGTACATTTAAAGTTTGATTTAGTCCTATTTCTTTAACTTATATTTTCAGTTGAGATGTGAATCAACATATCAATTATTAATTTGTTGACAAACTTGAATTAAAGCCAGACTAAGTCAGTGGCACAGATGGAACTATCCAAGCAGATGGATCACCTTCAAATGTTGATATTTGGTTGCGTTGACAACCAAACACAATTTAATATTACTTACAGTAAATAGCCTATCTTAAAATAAGTAATATATTTTGAGGTTTATTCTTATGAAATCATATAAAGCGGGCGTAGGTCATCGCAAGTCTGTGGAGATCTTCACAATTGCTGTAATAATCTGTGGAGAACCATGTACTTTTAATGTAATATCTACTGCAATCAAGGTCATTTGGTTCTGCTATTAGATGAAGCACATTGATAACACATTAATCTGTTGTATAAATGAACAAAATATCTGAGATTGTATTCCCATTTAAACTTTGATGTGCTTTTAAATGGTTGAAAGTGCACTTATTGATATTTCTTTGACGACTAAAACAAAATGCATCAAAGACACAAGGAGTCAGGAAGCAGGTGCAGATGGTGAGTTAATAATAATGAACATGGAGAGTTACAAAACAAGAGAAGTGTCTGGACATGAAAACAGAACCAATAGGTTGGTGAGGGCTATATGAAGGGAGTAATCAAGGTGGTGATGAAGTCCAGGTGTGCTTGACTAAGGGGAGCAGGTGTGCGCAATGATGATTGCCAGGTGTGCACAATGTGGGTTGCCAGGACCGGTTGTTAGTAGACCAGCAACGTGGAACGCCAGAGGGAGGGAGCAGGAGTAGGAGTGATACAAAAACACTGACATTGTTTTTCCATTGGAATTCAGTTGTTCTTTTAGATGGTTGAAAATATAGTGATAACACACTGGAAATTCAACAACATTTTGTCTGTGTTTTTGAGTGGGTGAATCTAAATTGTCATCTCATTGGTCAACGTCTCAACCAAATATTACTGAATTATCCACATTGAAATGACGTGGTGTGCCAAGTGCGACATGAAGCAGTCCTTACAGAAAAACCACATGATTTCAAATTACATTTCACACGTGAAATCATGTGAAAACGTGTTTTTGGGAGATTGGAATACTTCACATAAGATCATGTGATCACATGAAAAGTGTTTTTGGAACACCACTTGTATTTACATGTGAAATTCATGTGTTTCTTTCTTAAGGGAGCAGTTGCAGCTGAAACCAATGTGGAATTGGCTTACTTTATCTGGTGGGTGTTTTTTCCTGTTATTCGTCTGTTCCTAGCACACTCTTGACATTATACTGTACAAACAATAGCAGCCTTGATTATATTGTCGGTGTCACGCCCTGACCATAGAGAGCCCTTGTTTCTCTATGGTGTAGTAGGTCAGGGCGTGACTAGGGGGAGTTCTAGTTTAAAATTTCTATGTTGGTGTTTTGGTTTGGTTCCCAATTAGAGTCAGCTGGTAATCGTTGCCTCTAATTGGGGATCATATTTAGTTAGCATTTTCCCACTTGTGTTGGTGGGATATTGTTTTGTGCATGTAGCGCCACGTAGGCATATGCCGTTGTTTTTGGTTGATTTTTTTATTGTTATGCTCATGTTTTATGGATTGGTGTGCGATGGGTTCTTGTACCCACATGTATTTTTATTGTGGACTTTGGTTTTGGAGCTTTTGTTTTAAGTTATTAAACTACTCCATTATACCAAGTTTGATTCTCCTGCGCCTGACTTCCTGACACATGTCATGACAGTCTGTTTTCCCAGAAGGAGCTGTGATGTATACAGAGCACTTTGTTTTTGCTTTCAATCCAAGCAAAGCAACTGAAACGTACTCTCTTTTATATCTCTCACATCTCGAATGAGCTGTTGCTGCTTCTCACATTTACAATCCATTGATTTATCGAAAGAACTTGTGAGTGCATCTACTCCCATTTGCAGACTGGGTTGAACTGTGCTATTTATTCATAGGACTGTGCTGAGCTCTTGACACTGAGACACACCTGCACCTTGTGACGCCAGGCCTCCTGGGCATGTTCAGCACTGTAGGCCTGGACCTGTCCACATGAGAGGGATTGGATCACAATATTCACACAGTGGATCATGGGGCAAGGCTGAGGCTGGTTGTAGAGTTTGTCTGTTCTTACTGCTCTAATCCAGGGCCTGGAGTTTTGTTGCTGTAAAGTGTAACTCAATCTGAGGGATATACTGTACACATGTAGCCATGTACTGTATGGTCATTTGATGAATAGGACAGGACAGACGCAGACTGCAACAGATACTGTGGGTGTTGGTGCCTGGGCTTTTGTGGGTGACACTGCTAAATGACTGGAAAAGTAAATACCACAGTAGAGAAAAAGGATAAGAAGCAAACAAAGATGGAAGAAAAAGTTTCACACAAGTTTTGTGTTGTTGACTACTTGTAAGCTGTCAGTCTGTCTGTTTGGGTAGACATGAATAACTCGCACATACAAATCATTAAAATCCAGACAGAAAATATTTACACAAGAAGCAATCTAATATCACACAGTCAAACTCTCAGTCGTTTAGTTAAATTCACCATTCTGCGATTCTCACTGTTAATAAACATCCTACAGGCGTTTCAACACCGTGTCGCTCTCTGTCACGGTTTTGACAAACCATGTGGCCAAAGCAGACAGATCCAGCCTCGCCTAAAGGTGTTGCCATGGAAACCTCAATATTTATATGCCCTTTGCATCCAGACAAGAAGAAGCCAGTTTACTGTCATTCTGGTTCACTCCCAGCAAACATATACAGTGCTTACGTGAATAATTTCAGTCTTAACTTAAGCTTCTTCAGATGGGTCATTCTTGTGGTTCAGACTGCCCTTGGGTAATGCGGTACAGTCATAAATTATTATAACTTGTTTGTAACAATGATTATGTCTACACTTGACACTTACATGCTTTCGCTATAATAAGAAGAATATTGCATTCAAAAGATAGGTCTAGATGCACAAAAGTCGTTTTGTGGTCTGATTGTGTTCAGATCTGTCTGGCCGAAAGCGCATACAGTGGGCAATGTCATCAGCACTACTCCCACAAGTCTCCAGAAAACTTGGGACCGAGAGAGGCAACTTTTCATTATAACGTTGGAGGAGAGTGTTTGGGGGGGGGGACGTGTTTGCTGGCCTCATAAATGCTAGCCAGTTAGCTAATATTTAGAAACAATATTTTTTGTTTGGCTAGCGTTATGCTAACTCGTTTGCAATCCCTTTAGCATTGCTTGCTAGCTAGCTACAGAGGTTAGCTGGCTACTTAGCGTAGAGTAGTTATCTACGTCAATCAGTTGTTCTGGTGTTATTATCACATTTAGTCTATTCCACCTTTTGTAGAATGCATACTGGCATTTGAATATAGTGCGGAACGGACACAATGTGGACATGGTGGACACAAATGTAAATTAATTTTCACCTCTGACCGTCTTCCTCAACACTTTTTCTGCATGAATTTGGGATGTATGGTCACAAGCCATAATTGCTCATTTCTCTGTCTCTTTTGTCTCTACTTCATCGTCAAAGCTAAGGGAAGGTATACGGCCAAAATGTTGGAGCTACATGTAATCATTATCTCTCTACTGCTTGGCAGATAGGCGATTGCCTGACATAAATACACTACCGAGCCACAAAATTGCATGTGCCTTCGTGTTCAAAGCAAGGTGGGCCAGAGCTTGGTTTTCCTTCAAGCTCTGTAGAACCAGATATAAACCAGGACCTGCAAGCATACACTATCTGATATGGATTTCTAGACTTCCAGAGAAGAGATTCCCATCTTGACTCATTGTTCTCTTCACCGTCGGTCACGTTTCATTAGGTTTGTGTGTACTTCTGCCACACTACAGGTGAGAAGCCTCCTCTTCTGCAGTGAGTTTAGTTGTTTTTGATGACCCTCAGGAGGTCCTGTTTGCTGATGTGTCAAACATTTTCCAATGAAAGGTTCTTTAAGGGATATTTTTGGACAACACTGTTTTATAAACACGTAACGTGAAAATCTTTAAGATGTTGATGAGTGAACACCATGTGCTCAGTCAGTCAGTGTTGCTGGGATTGCAACGCTAAAGGGATTGCAAACAAGGAAGCGGAGGAAGAGGGGGAGAGGTGGAGGAATGTTTACGACATTTACTGTCCTGCTGAGATTCCCTGTGCTTAGTCAGTGAGCTCTGGCCAGATGATCACTGAAGATGATTATGGAGATTGTATTCTTATTTACAGATGGCATACAAGTTTGCTATTAAGGCACATGAAAGTTCACATGTTCCAGAAGGCATTTCTGCCACAAAACACATTTGATTTTTTTAAAAAAAAGTTTAAATGACTCTCGTGTAAAGTAGTGACCCACGACATACACCTAGTTTCCTGAAATGGGTCACATATGTGAAAATGGTGCGTTTCTATGTTTTGTAATAAAATAAGGTAGAGAAAGATAAGTGTTTCCAATTCCACAATGTCAAACTAACAAATGATCTGTATCCATTTATAAAATTGTACAGAAATGTCCTGTTTCCATCACAGCTGTGGTGTTTTTTTATATGGTATGACTTTACTCGCATTGTCACGTCTACTCCCACTCCTCCTGGTGCTCATTGTCGCCAGTTGTCTAATCATTACGCACTCCTGCCACCATCGTCACGCGCACCTGTGCCTCATGACACTCACCTGGACTCCATCACTTTCTGTCACTCCCCTTGGTTCTTTCCTCAGGCTTTATTGTTTCTGTTCCAGTGTTCATTCCGAACACTACCCATGTTTTTAGTTCTATGTTCATTTATTTATTAAATACACTCCCTGAACTTTCTTCCCGACTCCCAGCGTACACGTTACAGAATAACACCTCACCAAAGGGGAGCACCAGGGAGTGTTTTTTGTTTTTGTTTCTGGTGACTTCGGCTCCAAATGCCGCAGCCAAAGCAACCGGGGATGGCTCAGCTGGCTCGTCAGGCTTTCATGCCTCAGCCGGCTCGCCAGGTTCCCGCGCCTCAGCCGGCTCGCCAGGTTCTCGCGCCTCAGAACGCTCGCCAGGTTCCCGCGCCTCAGAAGGCTCGCCAGGTTCCCGCACTTCAGAAGGCTCGCCAGGTTCCCGCACCTCAGCTGGCTCGACAGGTTCCCGCGCCTTAGCAGAAGCGACCAGCCCGTTCATGGTCCTCCTCTCTGACACTCGTTGTCACCATTTGTCAACCCACACCTGCCACCATCGTTACACACACCTGCACCTCATGACTCACCTGGACTCCAGCACTTTCTTGATTACCTCCCCTATATCTGTCACTCCCCTTGGTTCTTTCCTCAGGTGTTATTGTTTCTGTTCCAGTGTCCATGTCTGTACCCTACCCGTGCTTCATTCTATGTTCATTTATTTATTAAATACACTCCCTGAACTTGCTCCCCGACTCCCAGCGCACAAAAACTTTGGATGGAAATATGGTTTGTGACTCATCTAGGTTGGGGATGTTGTTTTGATACACAACTGCTGATGATGTGCACAGTGCACCGCTCTCGTCCAGTTGCATTCCAGAGTAAATTGACATGAGATGGGGGCATCAATTGACATGAAGGCACGGTCACACAACCTATCAACCCATCCTTAGTTCTCCGGACATGGAGATGAGCAGAGGGAGAGAGAGAGAGAGAGAGGAGTTCATAGAAACCAATCAATGGTATCAGATAGGGGGGAATGATCCAGCATGTTTCCCCAGTTATCTGTTTGTACTGGGCCAATAGGATTCAAATCAATATACATTTACCAGTGTGATAAATCTATACTTCTGAATGTCATATTCTTGTCCTCACATTTTGATCATAGTCACTCCATGTCGCTGTGTCATGTTGAGTCCCTCAATGCCATGACAGGTGCTTCCATATAACCAAACAGCATTGTAGCACATCCTTCCTATATGCTAAGCATAATTATGAACACATACAATTACACCTGTTAAGTTAATCTCACTCTTGGTGCACAAATTCTATACTGTGACTGATCTCCAGTTCAAACAACAAGATACATAAATAAAAAGACAAAAAAAGACATGGCTGAGTGAATGAAAATATATGAAACTGAAAAGGTCCTCACATCACCACAAATGGAAGCCTATAGGTATACGAATGTAAGGACGGAAGGTGTTGATAGAATGCTCTGAGAAACATTTCCCCACTCATTAATTAAACGTGCTACAGAATATTATGTACTTTCTCAGGTGAAAAGAAGCAACCTCAGAAAACCTTGAAGATGTTGATGAGTGAACACAATGAGCTCAGTTAGTCGGTGTTGCTGGGAAGATCAGTTCATGGAAGAGGAGGGAAAGGTGGAGGAATGTTTACGACACTTACTGTCCTGCTGAGATCCCCTGTGGTTAGTCAGTGAACTCTGGCCAGATGATCACTGAAGATGATTAAGGAGATCATACCGTAAATGGTTAACACACGGGACGAGACCCGTAATCATCTGCGCAATCCACAATGGCACGAAAGCCCAAAACACACAGTGCAGGTTCTCACACGCACCAAAGGACATTGTAACATTAATTGACCAGACCATGGAAACCACGAGTCATGAAGGCAGTCAAATTCCACGTGACGGTTTAGTCACTGCAATTAGGCTTCTGCTGATGGTCATTAGTAGCCTACCAAACTTGCTAACTGCCTGGTACTCAGGACTCTATTGTCCCTCTAATCACTCTGACATCAGTGCAAATGTAATTGAAATCGAATCGAATCAAACACTTTATGAGAGCCCATGAGCTCATGTTGCACAACATTTCTATAGGCTATTAAATTGCGCGAGAAAACAGAGTGATGGCCTCTATTAAAAAGAGGAGAATCCCATCTTTCTATAGGCTAGGCATACTATATTTATTTCTCAACTTTCCTAATTGTATATCTTTACAACAGGAGTCTAGCCTACCTGGCAATCATGAAAATGAACCACAGGAAAAGCGACCTCCATTCGCTATTTAAGTGCAGATAATGGTCCATTATAAATCAAAACGATTTTCAGTCATGTATTATTTAGTATATTTAAAGACAATATTAAATCAAGAATAGTGATGGGTCACAATATTAGCACTGATCAATGATGCCCAACTTAAGGCAAGAAACGATGTCTGTTTTTTGTTTTTTTCATCATAGTCGCACACCTCATGTAGACTAGCCCATAGGCCTATATGTTTCGATAAGCACATTAACCTGCTTTACAAGGGGTGTAGAGCCAAACTGGCATACATAAGCAGAACATGAGTTTCAAGTTTGGGGAAGATAATTTTCAACATAAAAATTCACCTTTATCATAAATGCATTACATGCATAATTGCATTTGCAGTCACTTTTGATAACAGTGTTTTCCGCTAATGGAACATATAGCCTACTACCATGTGCGCATCTGTCACGGTCGTCATAACGAGGAGACCAAGGCCCAGCGTGATAAGCGTACATTCTATTTATTTAAATGAATGGAACACTGAACAAAACTATACAAAATAACTAAACGAACCGTGAAGCAATATGACTAGTGCGAACAGGCAAATAAACGTAGACTAATAACTCACAAAACCAAAATAGAATTTTGAAGTTTTGATGCACAACTGTTCGGGACCAGAAGTCATTTTGGATGTATTTCAGCTGGAACTTGAAGCATATGCTAATATAAAGACACATGACTTGAAACCAAACAATGTTTTGGGTAAGCATGACTCCTTCCACTACATTCTGATCGAAGACCATCAAAGGTAAGGGAATATTTATGTTGTAATTTTGTGTTTCTGTTGACTCCAACATAGCAGAGAAATATTGCTTATGTCTGAGCGCCGTCTCAGATTATTGAATAGTGAACGATTTCTGTAACGTTAAAAAGAAATGTGACAAAGCGATTGCATTAAGAAGCAGTGTATCTTTCTAACTATATGTAGAACATGTATATTTAGTCAAAGTTTATGATGTGTATTGCTGTTATCTGGCGTTATCTGGCGGAGCAATCTATAATTTCTCCGGACATTTTTTAGCATTTTCTGAACATGGCGTCAATGTAAACTGAGATTTATGGATATAAATTACATATTATTGAAAAAATAAAATGTACTGTGTAACATGTCCTATTACTGTCATCTGATGAAGATTTTCAAAAGGTTAGTGAATTATTTTAATCCTGCGTTTGTGATTGCATCTTTTGTTCGACAAAATGGCTACATATAGTCTGTGTCTTTTGGTGGTTTGATATAAATATGTGCCATGTTTTCTCCGTAAAACATTTTAGAAATCTGACACGCTGGGTAGATGAACAAGGTGTGGAGGTTTCTAATAATATTTTTGCATTCTGTTGGCCACTGTTTCAGTTGAGCAGGGGGGGTGGTACCCCTTGGGGAACCTGTACCGTTAACACGATAACATAATCTTGCAATTTTGCTCTCACGGTATACAACGCGTTTCAAACTAAAGCCTGGTAATTTTAACTCCGATTATGGTAGATGGCCTGCCTGGTCTTGTTGGTGCAGTTAGTCTTTGGCAAAGATGATCTATATTCTGACAATGGGAATAAATGTCCGCAAAAGAGGAAGGCAGTGTCACGACTTCCGCCGAAGTCGGTCCCTCTCCTTGTTCGAGCGGCGTTCGGCAGTCGACGTCACTGGCTTTCTAGCCATTGCGATCCACTTTTCACTTTTCATTGTTTTGTCTTACACACCTTGTTTCAATTCCCCAATTACATTTTCATTATTTTACCCTCTGTTTTCCCGGTGGTTTTTGTGCTTGTTTGTTGTAAGTTCTGTCCATTGTTTGTGGGCCTGGTGTTACTTATGTATTTAGAATTTTTGAGTAAAGTTCCTTGTGTTACTCATTTCTGCTCTCCTGCGCCTGACTCCTCTGCACCAGCTATACCCAGATCCTTACAGAAACATGCACCCAAATATGGAGTCAGCAGGAGCAGGCAACCCCCCTTTAGCGGTCGTGGAGCGTGTCCAGCAACATCTCAGTACCGCTATGGATCGCGTGCTGCAGACGATGAACCGATGTGAGAGAGGAGGAATTCTGCCAGCTCCTCCACCGGCACCACTAAAACAGCCCCCACCGTTCACCCTTCATCAGGTCCCAGTGGGATTTGGATTGCACTCCCGGGGGAATATGATGGGACGGCTGCCGGATGCCAGGAGTTCCTACACCAGCTGGAACTCTATATGGCGACTGTCCTCCAGGCTCCTTCGGGACATGAGAGCGTGTCCGCCCTCGTCTCCTGTCTCTCAGGGAAAGCCCTGGAGTGGGCCAACGTCGTATTGGGGGAAGGAGAAGCGGTGTTGGACCATTACGCAGAGTTAATTCGCTTTCAGGTGGTTTTCGACCATCCGCCTGCGGGTAGGGCAGCGGGTGAATGTCTGTTCCATTTGAGGCAGGGGACAAGGAGTGCTCAGGAGTTCGCCTTGGACTTCCGGACCCTGGCCGCCAGCTCGGGATGGAACGACTGGGCCCTGATCGATCATTACTGGTGCAGTCTGCGCGAGGACATCCATCGGGAGTTGGCCTGCAGGAATACCACTCTGACGTTTGACCAGCTGGTGGACCTGTCCATCCAGCTGGATAACCTGCTGGCTACCTGCGGACGTCTGGATCGGGGCCTGTCAGTTACATCCCCGAGCACCACCGCTCAAACGTCCATGGAGTGTAGACTGAACAAGGTTTGCTACAGGTTACAACTTCCCCCAGATTACCGTATTAACCCCTCGTTCCATGTGTCTCTCCTCAAGCCGGTGGTGGCTGGTCCACTCCAGGAGTCTGAGGTGCTGGAGGTTCTTCTGCCCCCTCTGGACATCAAGGGGGCCCCGGCGTATGCTGTTCGAGGCGTCGGGAGGGGGGGGTGCTGTCATGACTTCCACCGAAGTCGATCCCTCACCTTTTTCGAGCGGCATTCGGCGTCACCGGCCTTCTAGCTATTGCCGATCCACTTTTTATTTTCCATTTGTTATGTCTTTGTTTTACACACCTGGCGTCAATTCCGCAATTACATTTACATTTACATTTAAGTCATTTAGCAGACGCTCTTATCCAGAGCGACTTACAAATTGGTGCATTCACCTTATGACATCCAGTGGAACAGCCACTTTACAATAGTGCATCTACATATTTTAAGGGGGGGGTGAGAAGGATTACTTTATCCTATCCTAGGTATTCCTTAAAGAGGTGGGGTTTCAGGTGTCTCCGGAAGGTGGTGATTGATTCCGCTGTCCTGGCGTCGTGAGGGAGTTTGTTCCACCATTGGGGAGCCAGAGCAGCGAACAGTTTTGACTGGGCTGAGCGGGAACTGTACTTCCTCAGTGGTAGGGAGGCGAGCAGGCCAGAGGTGGATGAACGCAGTGCCCTTATTTGGGTGTAGGGCCTGATCAGAGCCTGGAGGTACTGAGGTGCCGTTCCCCTCACAGCTCCGTAGGCAAGCACCATGGTCTTGTAGCGGATGCGAGCTTCAACTGGAAGCCAGTGGAGAGAGTGGAGGAGTGGGGTGACGTGAGAGAACTTGGGAAGGTTGAACACCAGACGGGCTGCGGCGTTCTGGATGAGTTGTAGGGGTTTAATGGCACAGGCAGGGAGCCCAGCCAACAGCGAGTTGCAGTAATCCAGACGGGAGATGACAAGTGCCTGGATTAGGACCTGTGCCGCTTCCTGTGTGAGGCAGGGTCGTACTCTGCGGATGTTGTAGAGCATGAACCTACAGGAACGGGCCACCGCCTTGATGTTAGTTGAGAACGACAGGGTGTTGTCCAGGATCACGCCAAGGTTCTTAGCGCTCTGGGAGGAGGACACAATGGAGTTGTCAACCGTGATGGCGAGATCATGGAACGGGCAGTCCTTCCCCGGGAGGAAGAGCAGCTCCGTCTTGCCGAAGTTCAGCTTGAGGTGGTGATCCGTCATCCACACTGATATGTCTGCCAGACATGCAGAGATGCGATTCGCCACCTGGTCATCAGAAGGGGGAAAGGAGAAGATTAATTGTGTGTCGTCTGCATAGCAATGATAGGAGAGACCATGTGAGGTTATGACAGAGCCAAGTGACTTGGTGTATAGCGAGAATAGGAGAGGGCCTAGAACAGAGCCCTGGGGGACACCAGTGGTGAGAGCGCATGGTGAGGAGACAGATTCAGAAGTAGGCTAGCTGGCAGTGGCTGCGTTGTTGACTTTGTAGGCTAGCTGGCAGTGGCTGCGTTGTTGACACTACACTAATCAAGTTGTTCCGTTGAGTGTAATAGTTTCTACAGTGCTGCTATTCGGGGCTAGCTGGCTAGCTAGCAGTGTTGATTACGTTACGTTGCGTTAAAAGAACGACAACAATTATCTTTGATACACAGACGGCTATGTAGCTAGCTATGTAGCTAGCTACGATCAAACAAATCAAACCGTTGAGCTGTAATGAAATGAAATGAAAAATGTGATACTACCTGTGGAGCGAAGCGGAATGCGACCGGGTTGTTGAGTGCGGAAGTTCTATTCAGTAGACGTTGGCTAGCTGTTGGCTAGCTAGCAGTGTCTCCTACGTTAAGGACAACAAATAGCTGGCTAGCTAACCTCAGTAAATTAAGATAATCACTCTAAGACTACACGCTCTAAACTACACAATTATCTTGGATACGAAGACAGCAAAGACAACTATGTAGCTAGCTAACACTACACTAATCAAGTCGTTCAGTTGAGTATAATAGTTTCTACAGTGCTGCTATTCGGTAGACGGTGGACGTATGCTAGCTGGCTAGCTGCTGGGCAGATAGCAGTGTAGACTACGTTAGGACGACGAAATACAAGTTGCAATAGAAGTGCTGACTGTTTCACTATGTTGTCCTCTTTCTTTTCCTTTTTCTTCTGTCCTTCTTTTGTCCTTATTTTGTCTTCCTTTCTTCTGTTAACTAGATATTTTTTGTTGTTATTCTTTGTAAGCTAGCTAGCTTCTTCCAGGAGAGTCCCTAGCAACTGCTTACATGTTCATTATTTAACCCTCTGTTTTCCCCATGTGCGTGTTTGTTAATTGTAAATTCCGTCCGTTGTTTGTGGGCCGTGTGTTATTTTTTGAATTTTGAATTTGCGCCGGCGTACATGGCACCAACCTTACGGATGGTGTCCCCGGTTCGCCAGCACAACCCAGTGCGGGCTATTCCACCTCGCCGCACTGGCAGGGCGACCGGGAGCATTCAACCAGGTAAGGTTGGGCAGGCTCGGTGCTCAAGAGCTCCAGTGCGCCTGCACGGTCCAGTCTATCCAGTGCCACCTACACGCACCAGCCCTCCGGTGACAGCCCCCCTCACCAAGCTTCCTGTGCGTGTCCAGAGCCCAGTACTCCCCGTTCCTCCTCCTCGCACTCGCCCTGAGGTACGTGTCCTCGGCCCAGTACCACCAGTGCGCCTCCTCTGTCCAGAGCTGCTAGTGTCTCCCATCTGTCCAGAGCTGCTAGTCTCCCACCTGTCCAGAGCTGCTAGAGTCTCCCGCCTGTCCAGAGCTGCTAGAGTCTCCCGCCTGTCCAGAGCTGCTAGAGTCTCCCGCCTGTCCAGAGCTGCTAGAGTCTCCCGCCTGTCCAGAGCTGCTAGAGTCTCCCGCCTGTCCAGAGCTGCTAGAGTCTCCCGCCTGTCCAGAGCTGCTAGAGTCTCCCGCCCGTCCAGAGCTGCTAGAGTCTCCCGCCCGTCCTGAGCTGCCAGAACCGCCGGTATGCAAGGAGCCACCAGAGCCGCCGGTCTGCAAGGAGCCGCCAGAGCCCCCATTCAGCCAGGATCTGCCAGAGCCGCCATTCAGCCAGGATCTGCCAGAGCCCCCATTCAGCCAGGATCTGCCAGAGCCCCCATTCAGCCAGGATCTGCCAGAGCCGTCAGTCTGCCAGGAGCTGCCAGAGCCGTCAACCAGTCTGAGCTACCTCTCAGTCCTGAGCTACCCCTCGGTCCTGAGCTACCCTCGGTCCTGAGCTACCCCTCAGTCTGGAGGAGTTTGTTTAGTAAAGTGGGGCCCTTTAGTAGGGTTGCCAGTCCAAGGCCTGTGGCGAGGGTCGCCGTTCCTAGGAGGAGACTAAAGCGGACAAAGACTATGGTGGAGTGGGGTCCACGTCCTGCGCCAGAGCCGCCATCGTGGATGGATGCCCACCCAGACCCTCCCCTATAGGTTCAGGTTTTGCTGCCGGAGTCCACACCTTGGGGGGGGGGGTACTGTCACGTTCTGACCATAGTTCTTTTGTGTTTTAGTGTTGGTCAGGACGTGAGCTGAGTGGGCATTCTGTTGTCTATCTATTTTTCCCGTTTCTATGTTTGGCCTGATATGGTTCTCGATCAGAGGCAGGTGTTAGTCAATGTCCCTGATTGGGAACCATAATAAGGTAGCCTGTTTTGTGTTGGGTTTTGTGGGTGGTTGTTTCCTGTCTTCTGTCTTTGTGTCTATGCACCAGATAGGACTGTTTCGGTTTTGGTATTTTGTAATGTTCACGTTTATGGTCTTTATTAAACATGTTGAACTCTAACCATGCTGCGCTTTGGTCCGATCCTTCGTCCACAGAAGAAAACCTTTACACAGACATTTTCCATACGCTCAAAAAGCTTATTTCTCTCACATTTTGTGCACAAATGTGTTTACATCCCTATTAGTGAGCATTTCTCCTTTGCCAAGATAATCCATCCACCTGACAGGTGTGGCATATCAAGAAGCTGATTAAACAGCAAGATCATTACACAGGTGCCGCTTATGCTGGGGACAATAAAAGGCCACTCTAAAATGTGCAGTTTCATTTTCAGCCCGATCAGAAACATTGTGGTCAGAATCTTATTCCCTAAATGGCATCACTGATGTGTTGAATTTGGGTACTATTCCACGATAAGGATTTCATCTTACTTCTATCCATTTAGATATCCTGTTCGCTCCATAAATGTATAGTCTACAGAAGAACTGTTTACACACCATTTATAGATGAGAAAATGGTGGACTATCTTCCTGTAATGTCAACCATCCAAATAAATAATTTCAGGGTCCTTTCGTCCTTTTTGTCCTTGTAAACTTTGTAAACAACAGTTATTCCATTGATGGTAGCCCAAAACACTTATTGTTCCAGCTGATCATCATCACATATGGCTTATATACAGTGTTTTCATAGGCTACACAACTTGCAAGGAGTAGGGTATTTGATGAAAACAACATTATCACATTGACAACCCACGCTCGCTGGAGGAAGTTTTGCCCTGGTTTGGAAACGACATCTCGCATAATTTCCTTATTCTAAAACTGTTAATCATTTAATGAGTTAGTAATTTTGAAAATGTAGGCCATAAATGTATGCTAATCATATGTTATTAGTACTAGTATGTTTTTTTTATAAATAAAGAGAGAGGGAGAGACTTGGCAAGTTCAGAGTGAGTGACGAAAGAGAGAGATAGACATAGGGAGTTCAGGTCACTGGGGTCATTCCCCCCTGCCTCACACTCCCACGGGTGGCCTGCATGTTTGCCTGTGGCCTGTGGAGTATGGGTTGACCTGTGACGGTCGCTGCTAACCCTCTCCATATGCCATATGGTAATGTAGAGAAATATGTCTAAATACACACGCAAATAAAAGCCCCCATGGAACATTGACTGAACTGCCTGCCTTCCCCTGAGTAATCTCCAGCGCTGCTTAGCAGAGGGTAGACCTTTTCCCTTCTCTCTCTCCCTTTCTTCCCTCCATTTTTAACACTCCAAGTACGTTTGCTATTTTCCCCTGTTTCCTACAGGTGACAGAAACTGAGGTAGCAGGGTAAAATGCATTGTGTGAGTCATTCCCCAATATAGCCAGGTAATAGATGGTGCAAATGTAAACCGACTGGTGCGCAACTACGGGGCGAAACAGATGGGGTTTGCTTAGATATTTTGTCTCCAAATGTTTATTGAAAACATAAATGTATTTGCACAATTAGCAGTTGTTGTCTCTCAAATAGATCGTTAGAGTTGTTATTTTGCAAGCTAGCAAAGTTGATCCATATTAGCATTCACATGAAATTAGTCAAAACACCTAAAAACAACACATGATATCAAGAACTGTCACGCCCTGACCTGAGTATTCTTTGTTTTTTTTAAAATATATATTTTGGTTAGGTCAGGGTGTGACAGGGTGGTATGTGTGTTTTTGTCTCATCTAGGGTTTTGTATGTCTAGGTGTGTGTCTAGTCTAGGCATATTGTAGGTCTATGGTGGCCTGGATTGGTTCCCAATCAGAGGCAGCTGTTTATCGCTGTCTCTGATTGGGGAACCTATTTAGGTTGCCATTTTCCAGTTTGGTTCGTGGGTTATTGTCTATGTGATGTTGCATGTTAGCACTCAGTTGCTATAGTGGTCACAGTTAGTTAGTTAGTTAGTTAGTTAGTTAGTTAGTTAGTTAGTTAGTTAGTTAGTTAGTTAGTTAGTTAGTTAGTTAGTTAGTTTTGTTTGTTTAGTGTACTTTTGGTTTTTTGTCTTTAATTAAAAGTATGTATTCACACCAAGCTGCGCGTTGGTCTCCTCAATACAACGATTGTGACAAGAACAAGATAAAACTAGCTGAAACAAGCCACCTATGATTCCCCACATGGCAGCTTCTTGTAATTGTTGTTTGCTATCTAACCGTTCAGAATCATAACAACGCAGGGTCTCCATCCACATTGATTGCGAGCTCATCAAGTTTGTGACTTTGTCAACCAACTCGTCTATATAGGCAGGTCCTAAGATATAAGCATGGGTGGAAAGAATACTTTAAAATCCTACTCAAGTAGAAGTACTGTTACTTTAATGAAATGGTAATCAAGTAGAAGTAAAAGTACTGGAGTTAACTACTCAAGTACAAGTAAAGAGTAGCACATTTAAAAAGTTCTCAGAGTAAAAGTTACTTCTAAAATAATTAGCTTTTTCAATTGTGATGGTTATTTTTATTCTCCTTTTACAAGAATGGAAGTTCATGTGAAAAGAGTGTGACAATTGAATGCAGGCTTCACAAACAATTGCATGTACATTTAAAAAAAACTTTTCTATATACTACTGTTGATGTAATGCTTGACAGGCTAAATGTTTCCAGAAAATAACCAACAAGTTAAGATCCAGCACAGCTGATTTTAATATTAAATCTTCAACTTCACATACACAAATGTTCAAAGGAATGGTCAAAAAGTATATATTTTTGGAACTACCTATCGAACACTTCACTTCTCTCTGAATTTGCCATTCAGTTTCAGTAGGAGCTGATTTTCTGGTTCGCTTTGCAGTGAAGAGCAGTCCAGCACAGCTAAAAAGACGCTCACAGGCGGCAGATGTAGGTCTGTGGTGAGTTTGAGGGACAACGTCTTTATGTACTGAAACAAATGAAGTATATCCATTTCGTCCGATGGACTAACAAGATGCCCATCCAGCTCCCCTGTACCTTTTGACTGTTTGGTTGTCAGTGATGAAAATAAATAATCTTCATTAGATGAATGCTGCCTTAGATGCTCAGTCTCGTCCTGTGTGATTGTGCCAAGATGATTATTCAGGTATGCCAAACGTTTACATTGGAAACAACACAACATTCACATATTCAGTGTTTCAGCAAACTCTGTTGTGTGTTGCAATAGCTCTGAAACAGACTTCCACACTTGTTATTCTCAGATACTGAGATTGATTTGAGTTGTTCAAATACATTCAGACCTAACACATTCTCTAATGCTGAGGTGAGTCCATGTCTGGCTGTACCCAAACATAGTTATATGCAAAGGTTATTGTCCAGCACATGTAATGAAAAAATTTGATGTGTTGACATCAGCTTTGTCAGTCCAAGACGTCTTGAACTTGGTCAGACTGATTGCAGCAGCAATAAGCTGTGGCTCCTCCCTTATTTCTCAAACGCTTTTGGAGACCATTCTGAATGGCTCTGATAAGTGGTAGGCACATTTGGCAAGATGCTTCCAGCCTTTGAAGTTTTGTTTTTAGTAAGAGGATCACTGGCAGCAGCCACCCCATATGTGTGTTGGTCTCAGACTGTAGAATGTTCAAAGCTGAGACCAAAGGCTTCATCACTTTGCAGTACTCATTCAAGAAGGACATTTCTGCCGGGCTCAGCCTGAAAGACAAGGTCAGGTAAATGTAATACCTCTTAGAATTCTAACGTTTCATGGACAATAAATATTACTGTCGGAGGAAAACATTACATTGATTCAAATAATTGCTACTCACATTTTCACTTCTAGTTCGTCACACACATTTCTTATGGCATCCTCCCCCTTCTCTTGTATGATACCTGGCTGTGGAGAGGATCACGTGTAAGTGGAGTTCCAATGTGTTTGATTTGGATGGATCAACTGCAGTTTGCACTCATTCTCTACAATTTCAGCAGCACTTAAGGTTGACTGCCCCGTTTTATTCCACATGGCATTTGGCAAAAGACCACCTGGATAACCTTTTGTAGCCATCACTATTTGTTCCTGGCAAAGCAGAATATGTTGTTGCAATGAGGTTCAGCAGGTGACGTGCACACCGTTGATGCTGAGGGAGTTGATATTCTAGGCCACTGTCATTTTCCAGGATGGAATAGGTGTCTTGGTATTCAACCTGCTCTGCTGGCTCTTCAGCATCTGAGTCTCCGTGCCAGGGTCCGCCATAGGGCGCGCTACTTCACAAAATTGGATGTCAGGAGCGCTTACAACCTGGTGCGTATCCAGGAGGAGGATGAGTGGAAAACGGCATTTAGTACCACCTCAGGGCACTATGAGTATCTCGTCATGCCGTACGGGTTGATGAATGCTCCATCAGTCTTCCAGGCCTTTGTTGACGAGATATTCCGGGACCTGCACGGGCAGGGTGTAGTGGTGTATATCGACTACATTCTGAAATATTCCACTACACGTGTCGAGCATGTGTCCCTGGTGCGCATGGTGCTTGGTTGACTGTTGGAGCATGACCTGTACTTCAAGGCTGAGAAATGTCTGTTCTTCCAATCTCCATCCTAGGGTACCGCATTTCCACTTCAGGGGTGGAGATGGAGAGTGACCGCATTTCAGTCGTGCGTTATTGGCCGACTCCCATCAGGGTAAAGGAAGTGCAGCGGTTTCTATGGTTTGCCAACTACTAGCGGAGGTTTATCAGGGGTTTTGGTCAGGTAGCAGCTCCCATTACCTCACTGCTGAAGGGGGGACCGGTTCGGCTGCAGTGGTCGGCTGGGGGACCGGGTCTGGCTCTCGACCCGAAACCTGCCCTGCCGGAAGCTGTTTGTCCGCGGTTTGTGGAGCCATTCAAAGTTCTGAGGAGATTGAATGAGGTATGCTACAGTTTACAGCTTCCCCCAGATTACCGTATTAATCCCTTGTTCAATGTGTCTCTCCTCAGGCCAGTGGTGGCTGGTCCACTCTAGGAGTCTGAGGTACGGGAGGTTCCTCCGCCCCCTCCGGACATCGAGGGGGCCCCGGCGTATGCTGTTTGAGCCATCCTGGACTCGAGGCGTCGGGCGAGGGGCCTTCAGTACCTCGTGGAGTGGGAGGGGTACGGTCCGGAGGAGAGATGCTGGGTGTCGGTGGAGGACGTCTTGGACTCTTCGTTTCTGCGGGAGTTCCACCGTCTCCATCCGGATCACCCTGCGCCTCGTCTTCCGGGTTGTCCCCACGGTCGGTGTTGGTGCGCTGCTGGAGCCGCACATCAAGGGGGGGTATTGTCACGACTTCCGCTAAAGTCGGTCCCTCTCCTTGTTCGAGTGGCATTCGGCGGTCCACGTCACCGGCCTTCTAGCCATCGCCGATCCACTTTTAATTTTCCATTAGTTTTGTCTTGGTCTTACACACCATGTTTGTATGTAATAAGGTCTGTTATGTGGGCTCGTTTTATAGTATTGTAATTGTCTATTTTTTGAGTAATTACGTTTATATACTCATATCTGCTGTCCTGCGCCTGACTCCTCTACACAAGCTACACACAGACCTCATTACAGAATAGTTCATTGAGAGCTACACATGTTTTATTTAATGTATGTTGTTATGCCCTGCTTTGTATGTACTGTATAGTGAGTTTACAAGTGTATCTAAGGCTTAGAAAGAGCACTAGGTTCCTCCCAGACCAAGGCATCCAGCTCCATGTGCCTTTTGGTCACTGTCTGTACCATATGATGTTGTCTCTCATTGGCCATTTACACAGGTAGTTCTCTGCAATGTCAATTTGCACAATGATATCCTCTTTCCCCAGATTCTCTTTTAATTCTCTCATTTGTAGTATTGGTGTCGAATGTTGTACTGTCTTCCAATACAATCTGCAGTGTGCCACACCTTTTTATTTTACTGTCAAATGTACAGTGAACTTCTACATGTTTCCCTCTCTCTCTCTCTTCAGCTTTGTTTTTCCACTGAAACCACCATGTCTGCTCACCAGCATCAAAGTCAGATGTTTTAAGCTCTTTTGCTTGACAAAGGGAGCACTCTCTATACATGCACTCTTCAGGTTCTCACAGCACAAACACTCAAAAGCTTTCTCAATGTTGCTGCAGCTGATCACTTTGTGATACTGTAGTTTGTCCACCATGAAGTGAAGATTGGTGTGGGTTTTGCAAAGGCATGTGTCCCTATCTTGGCTGCTGGCTTGACAACCCAAAAAGGACGTCTTTTGCAGCATTCACAGTAGGAAATTTGAATTTCTGAATATTCCCTTTTAAACTTCTGAATTGTGCCATTCAAGAAGAGCTTCTGCTTTTTCTTCTTGTTCCTCGTTAGTGTGTCCTTTTTCCCTGTTGTTGCTCTACTGTTGACATCATGTTCATAGAATCTAGTGATTTTCTCTTCTGTGGCAGTGCTAATTCTGTTATACTGATTTTTCCTGGAGTATTGAAAACTTGATGGCCTGTTTTCATTTGCCCTCATTGCTTTGGTTGAAAATCCAAATTCTCTGTTTGTGGCTTTGACCGGGCCATACTTTCGCAAGATGTTTCCTCTGAGCATTTTTGAAGCCACTTTGACTTTTAATGAAGACAAATGCTGTACATTAAATAACTGAGAAATAGAAAACAACAAATGAAAGAAAATAATACAGCCTATCTGGTTTGACTCCACTAGGAATCGCCTCAGGCAGCCAAGCCTAACTAGACAACCCCTACTAATACACACTCCTATTAATACAAACCCCAATATAATCCTGTTGGCACTGCACATTTTAATATACTTTTGTTTTAACTCTGCAATGATGACATTTTGAGACAATAAAATCCTAAAGTTTTTCGGAGTTTCCTTCATTTGCTGTTTTATCTTTGGGGAATCTTGTCTCTCCATTTCGTTCATCAGTCGATCGTACCTTTTTTTGTATTTCTCAGCTTTCCATAAAGCATTATCAGGTTTGACGTTTGTCATACTAAGATCTCTGTATACTTTTGAGCAACCTCTTCCAACTCTTTTCCTTCCAGCAAGTATTCTACTTCTCATTCCTGTTGCAGATGATGAGGAATGGGTATCAGGGTGTGCATCAGGAGCGGGGGAGGGTACTGTATGTTAACCTCATGTTCTGGCTGCAAGTCATCTGGTGACTGAGGTGGTGTGTTTCCTGATAAGTAGGTCTCCATTGCTACTGTTCTCTTTAAAGTCTGTCTTCTATTCTGTTGGTTACATTTCCATTGCCTTCTCTTGTTGATTTGTTCTCGCTTTGTAAGCTCAGAGATAGATTCATCTTTTTTCTTCCAGTATCTCTCCCTGTCTTTTTGCAGGTGTTCCTGGTATCGTATAGGATAATATTTTTATTTTATTTCTATATGTCTGTGACCTCTGTGCTGTTTTATGTGGCATCTTCTAAATAATAATAAAGACAAATACTACTTAGTTTTCAACTTGTGCACACCTTGAAGCATTTTCTAGATTCAATTAATTTAAAACATGGTTAAATAAGCCTAACGTTTTTAAAAGTAAAGTAAAAACGAGTAAGATAATGGATTTCTGTCATTTCTACCAAAATTAAGTTTGTGATGGAAATGACTGTGATGAAAATTGACAGACTGCTTAGCATGCTTTGGTTAGTATTACAGCTAGCATATCGTTTAGACTAAATATATAAAATTGAAAAAAGTTCTACCACAAATTAAAGAAATTATAGCCTGTTTGGAAATGACTGACGATTGTAATATTTACCTCTGGACATCACATCTGGAACAACTGTCCACTGCAGCCATGTGCTTCAGTGTCACAATATGTTTCCATGGTAACTAAATTAACATTCTCTTGCAAATACTTTTTTAATGAGGAATTTGTCTTCAGTGGTAGAAATGACGCCACTCCCAAAGGACAGGTATATTTTGTCTAAAAAACAATATAAAGGCCATACTCACAATAAACATTGATATAGATTTTATTTAATTGACTCTTTCTGTAGTACATAACATTATAAAAGTTGTAATTATTCATGTTTTCTCATAGAAAAACATAGTAGAATTTTAAAAGTCTGGGACAGGGACAAGGGCAAAATAGTTGATAAAGAGGTGTTTAAAAAAGCATGGTGTGATTCCATGGTCAGATTCCATACAAATATTTGTATTTAAAAAAAAATATATATATAAAAAAAAAAAAATTGACCCGAGGACATAGAAGTACCCGTAGTTGCAGAATCACTCAATTACACTGTCTCCACTTCTCTGCTTGAAGCTGAAGTGTTCTTTGAGATGCAGCCAGAGATTTCCTACCTCGTGGTCTTCAGAAGACCTGGCCACTGGCTCTGTCTCTGTGTGTCTGTATTGTCTCCTGAACCTGCTCAAACTCGTTAGGCTCCATTTATTTTTCAATTGATTAGGAAACCTTTTTTTCATGGCATGTAGCTACCTTTTTTTTCCTGTTAGAAAATCCTGCAACCGATCATCGTTTGATTTGCATACACAGCTGTGATTGGGCCGTTTTGTCGTGATGTGTGAAATTGAGTAGTATTGGTCCATCTGGTCATGTTACTTGTCACTGACAAACAAGTGAACAGTTCTAGCTGCTTCATTCAAAATGTACTTAAGTTAAAGTACAGCCTTTGAAAAATACTGGAAAAAAGTACAAGTACACAGAAAAGCTACTCAATTACAGGAACGTGAGTAGCTGTAATTCATTACTTCCACCCCTGAATATAAGGTACGGAGATTAATATAAAGCATGTTGTGAGATGTTTGGTGAGCTCCTTCTCTATGTCATAATGGTACATCCTATCCATCATGTCCTGCTGTGAAATAGGCTCAGAAACAGAGGAATAGGGTGACGTTTGTGTGTGTGTCCATGTTTGTGCGTGCATGACTGCGTGTACAATATGTGTCCATCTATCTAGCACAGTACAGCAAAGGTACAGTAACATTGTGATCCTCGTATCGTACGGTGAGTTTTTGGAGCCTTCATCCTGCACAGCTGTGCTTTTTGCATAACGACTAACAAAGGTGAGCACAGAACGCTGTGTCCCCCCCCCCCCCCCACACACACACTCTCTCTCTCTGGCAGAGTCAGAGGGGGGGGATCAGGACATACCCAACCCTACCTAGCTATCACTGATGGCTGACCTTTTTACACCGGGTGTGCGTTCGTACAAGGCCGTCTCCTTCCCCACACCCCGTCCGTAGCTGGGAGAATGGTCTGGCTGGTTCTCTGTGTGCTGATCAGTGGTTGTACTCTGGTTGTACTATTCAGGGTTGTGATATTCACCAGCTGGACACTGTTTCCTCTGACACATTGGTGCGGCTGGCTTCCTGGAAACTCTAAGGATCAGACCCTTTTTTTTCAATTTTTGCCTAAAATGACATACCCAAATCTAACTGCCTGTAGCACGGGCCCTGAAGCAGGGTTATGCATATTATTGGTACCATTTGAAAGGAAACACTTTGAAGTTTGTGGAAATGTGAAAGGAATGTAGGAGAATATAACAATAGATCTGGTAGAAGATAATACAAAGAAAAAAAAATTATTGTTTTTTTTAGCATCATTTTTGAAATGCAAGAGAAAGGCCATCATTTATTATTCCAGCCCAGGTGCAACTTAAATTCTGGCCACTTTGCAGTGTATGTGCAAAGTTTCAGACTGATCCAATGAAACATTGTATTTCTGTTCAAAATGTGGTATCAAGACTGCCCAAATGCACCTAATTTGTTTATTAATAACTTTTCATGTTCAAAACTCTCATCAAGCAATAGCATGGCATTATTTCACTGTAATAGCTACTGTAAATTGGACAGTACAATTAGATTAATAGGAATTTAAGCTTTCTGCCAATTAAGTGTCCTCGTTAGTTGAGGTCACTGAGTTGGAATTGAAATAGTTGTGGTCACAGAGTTGGAGTTGGAGTTGAAAACGATAGATCTCAATGTATGTATCTATCTATCTAGGCTAACTGATGCTCATTTTGTCTAAAACTGCCTGTTTAGCTGAAGTTTCTGACGCAAATCTACCATTTATTTAATTGTATTATTTAACCCTTATTTACCAGGTAAGTTGACTGTGAGCACATTCTCATTTTACAGCAATGACCTGGGGAATAGTTACAGGGGAGAGTAGATGAATGAGCCAATTGTAAGCTGGGGATGATTAGGTGGCCATGAAGGCCAGATTGGGAATTTAGCCAGGGCATCAGGGTTAACACTCCTACTCTTACAATAAGTGCCATGGGATCTTTAGTGGCCACAGAGAGTCTAGACACCCATTTAACATCCCCCTTCACAGGGCAATGTCCCCAATCACTGCCCTGGGGCATTGGGATATTATTATGTTTTTTAGACCAGATGAAAGGGTGCATGGTACTGGCCCTCCAACACCTCTTCCAGCAGCATCTGGTCTCCAATCCAGGGACTGACCAGGACCAACCCTGCTTAGCATCAGAAGCAAGCCATTTATGCGTGAGTAACTCGGGTCTGAATCAGCCCCATGGACAATTAAAGCGCTTTATATTCATGAGATAAGATTTCACTCTTGATTAAAATGATTACAGATGGATTACCGATTGAGCGTCTCAATCCCCTGCACAAATTATACAGTCTTTGTATCCATAGCCGATTCGTTCTCACAATAGCCAGTCAGGTCTTACACTGTAGGAGCACACAGTGCTTTGCATAGAAACCATTGCTGTTGTTTTAGAATGGGTTGAATTTCAAAAGGGTTTCAGTCTTCTGTCCTTCTGTCTCGTCGAGGGGGGATAAGGTCAATGCTGTGGAAACTGGACAGAATACACTTCTGAATGTGTTTTAGTGATGACTTTGTCTCTCTCTACCTCTCTTTCACACTCTCTCTCTCTCTGTTTACTTAAAACTATATACATCAACTGTTAATGTATGCAAACTGTCATACACTGACATTTATGGCATAGCCTGTGTGTGATCGGATGAGATAGCACTATGATCTAATCAAATCTAATCAAAGATCTAAGATAGATGCACTAATTTCTATTTTGTGCATGACTGAAAGGGTTAAACAGTAAATTACATCGCCATAGGAAGGGGGGTGGGGTCTAATGTGTAGTCCGTTATGCATGTAATCAATGTATGTTCTATTCTCTCTGTTTCCCTGGGCTGGGGACAGGGACAGAGCGCGGCTGTGCATTAATACGGGTGATGAATCCCAGGTGGTGATTAGGTTTGTTCTAAGGCAGTGTCAGAGAACCAGGCCCCGTGGGACTGAGCCTGTACCCACTACAGACACTCAGTACCTCGGTAATAGCTAGGATCTTGTTGTCTGAAATACACCTGTGGTGAGAAGCTGGATGGAGTGGCCTGTCCAGGCTCTTACCTAAGCCTTGAATCTGTGCATGGGGCTGACACAGAACGCATTCACAGAGTGTGATAACTTTGATCTGCCCGTGTATTTATAGGACGAGAAATACATGTGCATTTAGGGGGCCTTCCGTCATAGAGCACATGTTAGGCATCACAATGTAGACAATAGTCCAAATAAAGAAATACCCTTGAATGAGTAGGTGTGTCCAAACTTTTGACTGGTACTGTATATGCAAATGCACAATAAAGTATTGTAACGTATGGTATCATAGCAGCTCATAACTCCGCAATGCATCAAATTAACTTATCTCGCTGTCACATGTCACCCCTGCACTTGGAGCCACACCTGAGGGATGGGATGAGTCTACTCCCACCCAAATTGGAGCTAGAATTCAACAACCACTTTGTAAAATGACACATCTATGTATGGACAAATGACCACTCACTCTTCCACTTGTAACTGTGATGGAGGCGCGGTGTACCCACGGAACAAAGAGTAATTGTCTCTTTTTACTAGACAACATGCACGGAATGCTTTTAGAGAAAGTGAGGTCTAAGAATAGACACGCATTGACCAAGATAAACCCAATGGCATTCATAAACACAATTACCATGCTCTCACTGACCACCTAAACCTGACCATCATATGGGCCGTTCCACGAAATAAGTCACTGTTGCGTCCCTTTGATATGTTGAGTAGAAATTGTGCACCAATATTGAATTTTAAAAGCCTGTTATATTAAATGAAGTGCCCTTTTAATATATACTTCATGTACAGTTTAATATGAATAAATACTTGCTAAAGTGCAAAATTATGCATTTTGGCATGTCCCACCCTCAGAGGTCGTTGTATTGGGCCCCCACCTTGCTTAAACTCAGATTGTAGATAAGTTGGTCATTTGTCCAAAATTGTAACACTTACGACCAGAAACCTTGCTATCTACTTTGACTCTGACCTAAACCTCGAGTTGCATGTAAAAAAAGGTTGTCTAGTCTTGCTTTTATCATCTAAGAAATATGCTAAAGTCAAGGTTTATCTTAGTCATTGATCTGGAGAAACGCATACATGCTTTTACTTCCTCATGCCTAGAACAAATCAAATGTTATTTGTCACAGGCGCTGAATTCAACAAATGCTTACTTACAAGCCCTTAAATCTATTTCTTGAACTGCATTGTTAGTTAAGAAAATATTGACTAAATAACCTAAAGTTTAAAAAATCGAATCAAAAAGTAACACAAGAAAATTACACCAAAAACCACGAGCCTATATACAGGGGGTACCTGTTCCGAGTCATTGTGTGAAGGTAAAGGTTAGTCGAGGTAACTTGTAAAGTGACTATGCATTGATAATAAACAGCGAGTAGCAGCAGTGTAAAAACAAAGGAGAGGGGCAGTCTATGACTTGGTGACTGGAGTCTTTGACAATATTCGGGATCCTTTTTCTGACACTGCCTAGTATATAGGTCCTGGATGTCAGGAAGCTTGGCAACAGTGATATACTGGGCCATACGAACTACCCTCTGTAGCGTCTTACGGTCAGATGCCGAGCAGTTGCCATACAAGGCGGTGATGCAACCGGTCAGGATGCTCTCGATGGTGCAGCTGAATAACTTTTTGAGGATCTAGGGACCAATGCCAAATCTTTTCAGTCTCCTGAGGGGAAAATGTGTTGTTATGCCCTCTTCACAACTGTCTTGGCGTGATTGGACCACTTTAGCCCCGTCAATGTTAATGGGGGCCTGTTCGGCCCTCCTTTTCCTACAGTCCACGATCAGCTCCTTTGTCTTGCTCACATTGAGGGAGAGGTTGTTTTCCTGGCACCACACAGCCAGGTATCTGACCTAGGGTGTTTCGTCTTTGTCAGTGTCAGTGTTGTGTCGTCAGGAAACTTAATGATGGTGTTGGAGTCATGCTTGGCTACGCAGTCATGGGTGAACAGAGAGTACAGGAGGGGACTAAGCACACACCCCTGAGGGGCCCCAGTGTTGAGGATCGGCGTGGCAGATGTATTGTTGTCTACCCTTACCACCTGGTAGCAGCCTGTCATGAAGTCCAGGATCCAGTTGCAGGGTCCTTAGCTTAGTGATGAGCTTTGTGGGTACTATGGTGTTGAACGTTGAGATGTAGTCAATGAAAAACATTCTCACATAGGTGTTCCTTTTGTCCAGGTGGGAAAGGGCAGTGTGGAGTGCGATTGTGTCATCTGTGAATCTATTGGGAGGTATGCGAATTGGAGTGGGTCTAGGGTTTCCACATTGATGGTGTTGATGTGAGCCATGACCAGCCTTTCAAAGCGTTTCATGACTACCGACGTGAGTGCTACTGGTGGTAATCATTTAGGCAGGTTACTTTCGCTTTCGCACAGGAATTATGGTGGTCTGTTTGAAACATGTTGGTATTACAGACTAGGTCAGGGAGAGATTGAAAATGTCAGTGAAGACACTTGCCAGTTGATCCGCGCATGCTTTGAGTACATGTCCTGGTAATCCATCTGGCCCTGCAGCTTTGTGAATATTGAACTGTTTAAAGGTCTTGCTCAAATCGGCCATGGAGAGCGTATTCACACAGTCGCCTGGAACAGCTGGTGCTCTCATGCATGATTCAGTGTTGATTGCATCGAAGCGAGCACAAAAGGCATTTAACTCATCTGGTAGGCTTACGTCACTGGGCAGCTCACAGCTGGGTTTGCCTTTGTAGTCCATAATAGTTTTCAAGCCCTGCCACATCTGACGGGCATCAGAGCCGGTGTAGTAGGATCCAATCTTAATCCTGTATTGACTCTTTACCTGTTTTATGGTTTGTCTGAGGGCATAGCGGGATTTCTTACAAGCATCCGGATTAGTGTCCTGCTCCTTGAAAGGGGCAGCTCTAGCCTTTTGCTCACTGCGGATGTTGCCTGTAATCCATGCTTCTGGTTGGGATATGTATGATCGGTTACTGTGGGGACGAGTCGTTGATGCACTAATTGATGAGCCGGTGCCTGAGGTGGTATACTCCTCAATGCCATTGGATGAATTCCGGAACATATTCCAGCCTGTGCTAGCAAAACAGTCCTGTAGCGTATCATTCGCGTCATCTGACCACTTCTGTATTGAGCGAGTCACTGGTGCTTCCTGCTTTAGTTTTTGCTTGTAAGCAGGAATCAGGAGGATATAATTATGGTCAGATTTGCCAAATGGAGGGAGAGCTTTGTATGCGTCTCTGTGTGTGGAAGTGGTCTAGAGTTTTGTTCCCCTCTGGTAGCGGAGGTGACATGCTGGTAGAAATTAGGTAAACTGGATTTAAGTTTCTCATTTTAAGATTGTGATGAAAGAAATAAAAGCTGAAATAAATAATTCTCTCTACACTTATTCTGACATTTTACACTTAAGACAGGGAATTTTTACTAGGATTAAACTGAGTTTAAATGTATTTGGCCAAAGTGTATGTGAAATTCCGACTTCAACTGTATGTGTGTGTGAGAGAAAGTGAAGAGAGTCAAAGAGTGTCATGATCGTCATAAGGAACTGACCAAAATACAGCGTGGTATGTGTTCATGATTATTTTTTAATTAAAGAAAGCACTGAACACTGAATCCAAACTATACAAAACAATAACGACCATGAAGCTATAATGAGAACTGTGCTGCCACAAGCAACTAACATAGACAATCACCCACAACCCAAAATGACAAAACAGGCTACCTAAATATGGCTCCCAATCAGAGACAACGACTAACACCTGCCTCTGATTGAGAACCATATCAGGCCAAACACAGAAACAGACAAACTAGACATCCAACATAGAATGCCCACTCAGATCACACCCTGACCAAACAAAACATACAAACATACAAAGCAAACTATGGTCAGGGAAAGGAGGAGGCTGAACTGAGCTGAACCTGACTCTCCATGCAGCCCCTTTAACCTGCATACTTGGAATCCAATTTGTAATCTCTTAATTGCCCAGACACAGGGAGATTTGGAGAAAAGGAAAGAAAAAAAACAGAGGGAGACAGAGAAAGACCACAAGAAGGCAGGTCATTAGTTTAGCCTCTTCTCCAGCTTCTCCATCTCACCACGGCTCTCTGATAGATAGATAGTGATACAGAAAATGGATGAATACTGCATGAAAAAGGATAGAGAGCTAGTATAGAGTGCACATTGATAAAGAAATAGAGAGCAGGGTTATAGAAGGATAAAGAAAAAAAGAGAGAGAGATCTACACCTGTTTCTGAGTCCTAAAAGCGCAGGCGAGGATGAGGTTGTCTTTGTACTGTACAAGGACTATGGAGAGAGTGCTCTCAACTTTCTAGAGGGTTGCTCTTTAACTGTAAAGAAATGAAAGAAAGGATTTTAAACTAAAGTGGAGGAACGAAGCGAATGTACGTGGAAAATTGGAGCAGAATATCTTACTCATGACATAAAAGGTTTGTAATGGGTGAATGTATGACAGCTGATGACGAGGAAAGAAGAAGACTTCAACAAGTGTTCAACAGATGGAACCAATCACACATTGACATGATAATGGCACAAGAGATAATGGCCCGTGACACATGTCCCATCTGAAAGAATGGGTAGAAGAAGCAATAATGGTGTAAACTCAATAACCTACCAGAGGGCTGGGTTGAGCTATTACTGTATTGTAAACTACTCTGGATTTAAAATTCTAACAGACTGAATGTGAACTTGGTTACCTTTTTTTATTGATTGTTTCGAGCGGTCCATAGTGTACAGAAAAGTAGTATACTCGAGTGAATAAGATTCATATTGTACTAATAGCTTAGTGACAGCTCTGTCGTGGTTTGTTCCATGAACAATGGTGTGCCTTTAATGTCTTTGTGACATTGTGTGTGTACATTTTGATAAAACACTCACATACTATACATCTACAATCAAACAAAACTAAATCAATGTAAAGATTCCAAAAGTGATGTGTTTTCAATCAAATCAATTTGTTGTTTTCTCTGAAAATTCCTATTTTGGCATGTCCCACGTCATGTTCTAGGAAGATTAGAGGATGTAGCATCCTACTCTTTTCTTCTTAAAAGTGCTATATCTTGAAAACTTAACTGCTGACATGGAAAGAAAATGTGTGACTGTATCAACAGTGGACTCATGAAAGAAAATACCAAAAGATTGTTTTTGAGTGCATTATTCCTTTAAGCCAAACACATCCCCAAGTTTTCACCGTGATTGTAAAGTCCTAGTTATTTTGTTGCTTTGACAAAGTCATTTCTGAAGATTATTATTTACATTTACATTTACATTTAAGTCATTTAGCAGACGCTCTTATCCAGAGCGACTTACAAATTGGTGCATTCACCTTATGACATCCAGTGGAACAACCACTTTACAATAGTGCATCTAAATATTTTAAGGGGGAGGGAGGGGGTGAGAAGGATTACTTTATCCTATCCTAGGTATTCCTTAAAGATTTCAGGTGTCTCCGGAAGGTGGTGATTGACTCCGCTGTCCTGGCGTCGTGAGGGAGTTTGTTCCACCATTGGGGAGCCAGAGCAGCGAACAGTTTTGACTGAGCTGAGCGGGAACTGTACTTCCTCAGTGGTAGGGAGGCGAGCAGGCCAGAGGTGGATGAACGCAGTGCCCTTATTTGGGTGTAGGGCCTGATCAGAGCCTGGAGGTACTGAGGTGCCGTTCCCCTCACAGCTCCGTAGGCAAGCACCATGGTCTTGTAGCGGATGCGAGCTTCAACTGGAAGCCAGTGGAGAGAGCGGAGGAGCGGGGTGACGTGAGAGAACTTGGGAAGGTTGAACACTAGACAGGCTGCGGCGTTCTGGATGAGTTGTAGGGGTTTAATGGCACAGGCAGGGAGCCCAGCCAACAGCGAGTTGCAGTAATCCAGACGGGAGATGACAAGTGCCTGGATTAGGACCTGCGCCGCTTCCTGTGTGAGGCAGGGTCGTACTCTGCGGATGTTGTAGAGCATGAACCTACAGGAACGGGCCACCGCCTTGATGTTAGTTGAGAATGACAGTTTGTTGTCCAGGATCACGCCAAGGTTCTTAGCGCTCTGGGAGGAGGACACAATGGAGTTGTCAACCGTGATGGCGAGATCATGGAACGGGCAGTCCTTCCCGGGAGGAAGAGCAGCTCCGTCTTGCCGAAGTTCAGCTTGAGGTGGTGATCCGTCATCCACACTGATATGTCTGCCAGACATGCAGAGATGCGATTCGCCACCTGGTCATCAGAAGGGGGAAAGGAGAAGATTAATTGTGTGTCGTCTGCATAGCAATGATAGGAGAGACCATGTGAGGTTATGACAGAGCCAAGTGACTTGGTGTATAGCGAGAATAGGAGAGGGCCTAGAACAGAGCCCTGGGGGACACCAGTGGTGAGAGCGCGTGGTGAGGAGACAGATTCTCGCCACGCCACCTGGTAGGAGCGACCTGTCAGGTAGGACGCAATCCAAGCGTGGGCCGCGCCGGAGATGCCCAACTCGGAGAGGGTGGAGAGGAGGATCTGATGGTTCACAGTATCGAAGGCAGCCGATAGGTCTAGAAGGATGAGAGCAGAGGAGAGAGAGTTAGCTTTAGCGGTGCGGAGCGCCTCCGTGATACAGAGAAGAGCAGTCTCAGTTGAATGACTAGTCTTGAAACCTGACTGATTTGGATCAAGAAGGTCATTCTGAGAGAGATAGCGGGAGAGCTGACCAAGGACGGCACGTTCAAGAGTTTTGGAGAGAAAAGAAAGAAGGGATACTGGTCTGTAGTTGTTGACATCGGAGGGATCGAGTGTAGGTTTTTTCAGAAGGGGTGCAACTCTCGCTCTCTTGAAGACGGAAGGGACGTAGCCAGCGGTCAGGGATAAGTTGATGAGCGAGGTGAGGTAAGGGAGAAGGTCTCCGGAAATGGTCTGGAGAAGAGAGGAGGGGATAGGGTCGAGCGGGCAGGTTGTTGGGCGGCCGGCCGTCACAAGACGCGAGATTTAATCTGGAGAGAGAGGGGAGAAAGAGGTCAGAGCACAGGGTAGGGCAGTGTGAGCAGAACCAGCGGTGTTGTTTGACTTAGCAAACGAGGATCGGATGTCGTCGATCTTCTTTTCAAAATGGTTGACGAAGTCATCTGCAGAGAGGGAGGAGGGGGGAGGGGGAGGAGGATTCAGGAGGGAGGAGAATGTGGCAAAGAGCTTCCTAGGGTTAGAGGCAGATGCTTGGAATTTAGAGTGGTAGAAAGTGGCTTTAGCAGCAGAGACAGAGGAGGAAAATGTAGAGAGGAGGGAGTGAAAGGATGCCAGGTCCGCAGGGAGGCGAGTTTTCCTCCATTTCCGCTCGGCCTTCCGGAGCCCTGTTCTGTGAGCTCGCATTGAGTCGTCCAAGCCACGGAGCGGGAGGGGAGGACCGAGCCGGCCTGGAAGATAGGGGACATAGAGAGTCAAAGGATGCAGAAAGGGAGGAGAGGAGGGTTGAGGAGGCAGAATCAGGAGATAGGTTGGAGAAGGTTTGAGCAGAGGGAAGAGATGATAGGATGGAAGAGGAGAGAGTAGCGGGGGAGAGAGAGCGAAGGTTGGGACGGCGCGATACCATCCGAGTAGGGGCAGTGTGGGAAGTGTTGGATGAGAGCGAGAGGGAAAAGGATACAAGGTAGTGGTCGGAGACTTGGAGGGGAGTTGCAATGAGGTTAGTGGAAGAACAGCATCTAGTAAAGATGAGGTCGAGCGTATTGCCTGCCTTGTGAGTAGGGGGAAGGTGAGAGGGTGAGGTCAAAAGAGGAGAGGAGTGGAAAGAAGGAGGCAGAGAGGAATGAGTCAAAGGTAGACGTGGGGAGGTTAAAGTCGCCCAGAACTGTGAGAGGTGAGCCGTCCTCAGGAAAGGAGCTTATCAAGGCATCAAGCTCATTGATGAACTCTCCGAGGGGACCTGGAGGGCGATAAATGATAAGGATGTTAAGCTTGAAAGGGCTGGTAACTGTGACAGCATGAAATTCAAAGGAGGCGATAGACAGATGGGTAAGGGGAGAAAGAGAGAATGACCACATGGGAGAGATAAGGATCCCTATGCCACCACCCCGCTGACCAGAAGCTCTCGGGGTGTGCGAGAACACGTGGGTGGACGAAGAGAGAGCAGTAGGAGTAGCAGTGTTATCTGTGGTGATCCATGTTTCTGTCAGTGCCAAGAAGTCGAGGGACTGGAGGGAGGCATAGGCTGAGATGAACTCTGCCTTGTTGGCTGCAGATCGGCAGTTCCAGAGGCTACCGGAGACCTGGAACTCCACGTGGGTCGTGCGCGCTGGGATCACCAGATTAGGGTGGCAGCGGCCACGCGGTGTGGAGCGTTTGTATGGTCTGTGCAGAGAGGAGAGAACAGGGATAGACAGACACATAGTTGACAGGCTACAGAAGAGGCTACGCTAATGCAAGGAGATTGAATGACAAGTGGACTACACGTCTCGAATGTTCAGAAAGTTAAGCTTACGTAGCAAGAATCTTATTGACTAAAATTATTAAAAATGATACAGTACTGCTGAAGTAGGCTAGCTGGCAGTGGCTGCGTTGTTGACTTTGTAGGCTAGCTGACAGTGGCTGCGTTGTTGACACTACACTAATCAAGTCGTTCCGTTGAGTGTAGTAGTTTCTACAGTGCTGCTATTCGGGGGCTAGCTGGCTAGCTAGCAGTGTTGATTACGTTACGTTGCGTTAAAAGAACGACAATAGCTGGCTAGCTAACCTAGAAAATCGCTCTAGACTACACAATTATCTTTGATACACAGACGGCTATGTAGCTAGCTATGTAGCTAGCTACGATCAAACAAATCAAACCGTTGTGCTGTAATGAAATGAAATGAAAAATGTGATACTACCTGTGGAGCGAAGCGGAATGCGACCGGGTTGTTGAGTGCGGAAGTTCTATTCAGTAGACGTTGGCTAGCTGTTGGCTAGCTAGCAGTGTCTCCTACGTTAAGGACGACAAATAGCTGGCTAGCTAACCTCGGTAAATTAAGATAATCACTCTAAGACTACACGCTCTAAACTACACAATTATCTTGGATACGAAGACAGCAAAGACAACTATGTAGCTAGCTAACACTACACTAATCAAGTCGTTCAGTTGAGTGTAATAGTTTCTACAGTGCTGCTATTCGGTAGACGGTGGACGTTTGCTAGCTGGCTAGCTGCTGGGCAGATAGCAGTGTAGACTACGTTAGGACGACGAAATACGAAGTTGCAATAGAAGTGCTGACTGTTTCACTTTGTTGTCCTCTTTCTTTTCCTTTTTCTTCTGTCCTTCTTTTGTCCTTATTTTGTCTTCCTTTCTTCTGTTAACTAGATATTTTAGACGATTTATTCATGTGATTCGTGTGGTGGTTAATTTCTTTACTGCCAAATGAGGAGGGACAAATGTATCACACAAGTCAGAGTTACTTAAACTAAATCTTTATTCACTTATTAATAAGGGAGCAGGTCAATACAACACACACATATAAAGTGAATCGATTGAGTGCTCTATGATAATGATGGCTGGTCGACGAATCGCCCTCAGATGATTCTTTGAGAGCCCAGAGATAAAAGTACAAATGTATTTTATAGCCAGTCTACATGACGAACAACAGGTGTATGGAATGGGTCACAAGGTTAAGATTTGTAGGAAAGATACTTATAATTCACAGCAGACAGTATCTGCTGTAAAAATAGTTTTCTTTGTGTAGAGACCAAGATCTGGCCCTGGGGTCATCTCTCCCTGGAACGATGTAGAACAGAAACATTAACTCATGCTCTGGAATGCGGTCCCTTTAGGTTTGATCAACCAAAAGACATTGCAAATCTCCTGTCAGTGTTATCTCCCAAAGGCCCACTTTCAGTTCACACAGACACAACAGTTAAAAGAATCCTCTATTCTGTTGCATAAAACAACCATTTGATGCAATAAAAGTATTAACATAATCATGCAATTTTGCTCTTACATTCGTGAAAAATTTACATAGTCCCTAATGTCAACCCTGTTATGTGAACTGAACTCTCATATAGTAAAACTATTATTATGTTGTATTATTTTTTTCAAAAGGAACATTAAACAACTAATAGTCAATTATAGTGTAAAAGCAGGTGAGCTGGTCCTACACTTTTTTTGCAATTTTCTGGTGTTTTGTGATGGAAAACTGAAAGCATCGAGCATAACATAAACCCTGTTTCCCATATATATATACATTAGATAGATAGGCTAGAAATGGTTTAACTAGGCCAAGGATTGCAGAACACTCCTGATCAATCAACAGATCAAGGAGATCAAAGGACATGTTCTTCGATTTAACAGCATGTGATCAAAAAAATCAAATCAAATGTATTGGTCACATACACATGGTTAGCAGATGTTAATGCGAGTGTAGCGAAATGCTTGTGCTTCTAGTTCTGACAATGCAGTGTAGGTGTCCTGGAGGGCAGGTAGTTTGCCCCCGGTGATGCGTTGTGCAGACCTCACTACCCTCTGGAGAGCCTTACTGTTGTGGGCGGAGCAGTTGCCGTACCAGGCGGTGATACAGCCCGACAGGATGTTCTCGATTGTGCATCTGTAGACGTTTGTGAGTGCTTTTGGTCACAAGCCGAATTTCTCCAGCCTCCTGAGGTTGAAGAGGCGCTGCTGCGCCTTCTTCACGATGCTGTCTGTGTGGGTGGACCAATTCAGTTTGTCTGTGATGTGTACGCTGAGGAACTTAAAACTTACTACCCCCTCCACTACTGTCCCATCGATGTGGATAGGGGAGTGTTCCCTCTGCTGTTTCCTGAAGTCCACAATCATCTCCTTAGTTTTGTTGACGTTGAGTGTGAGGTTATTTTCCTGACACCACACTCCGAGGGCCCTCACCTCCTCCCTGTAGGCCGTCTCGTCGTTGTTGGTAATCAAGCCTACCACTGTTGTGTCGTCCGCAAACTTGACGATTGAGTTGGAGGCGTGCGTGGCCACGCAGTCGTGGGTGAACAGGGAGTACAGGAGAGGGCTCAGAACGCACCCTTGTGGGGCCCCAGTGTTGAGGATCAGCGGGGTGGAGATGTTGTTACCTACCCTCACCACCTGGGTTGGCGGCCCGTCAGGAAGTCCAGTACACATTTGCACAGGGTGGGGTCAAGACCCAGGGTCTCGAGCTTGATGACGAGTTTGGAGGGTACTATGGTGTTAAATGCTGAGCTGTGGTCGATGAACAGCATTCTCACATAGGTATTCCTCTTGTCCAGATGGGTTAGGGCAGTGTGCAGTGTGGTTGAGATTGCATCGTCTGTGGACCTATTTGGGCGGTAAGCAAATTGGAGTGGGTCTAGGGTGTCAGGTAGGGTGGAGGTGATATAGTCCTTGACTAGTCTCTCAAAGCACTTGATCTGATCTGATAGTCTGCATGTTTCTTCATATAGTAAATATGTAATTCCACTGACAAATGATACAATCTGATTATGTACACTACCGGTCAAAGGTTTTAGAACACCTACATCAAGGGTTTTTCTTTATTTTTACTATTTTCTAGAATAGAAGAGTAGAATGGTAGTGAAGACATCAAAACCATGAAATAACACATGAAATCATGTGGTAATCAAAAAAGTGTTAAACAAATCAAAATGTAATTCATATTTGAGATTCTTCTTCATCTTGATGACAGCTTTGCACACTCATGGCATTTTCTCAACCAGCTTCATGAGGTAGCCATCTGGAATGCATTTCAATTAACAGATGTGCCTTGTTAAGAGTTGTAGAATTTATTTCCTTCAAAAGTCAGTCAATCTGGAAAATGTCAAGAACTTTGAAAGTTTCTTCAAGTGCAGTCGTAAAAACCATCAAGCGCTATGATGAATGAGGACCGCCCGCTGCAGAGGTAACGTTCATTAGAGTTAACAGCCTCAGAAATTGCAGCTCAAATAAATGCTTCACAGAGTTCAAGTAACAAATACATCTCAACAACTGTTCAGAGGAGATTGTGAGAATCAGGCCTTCGTGGTCGAATTTCTGCAAAGAAACCACTACTAAAGGACACCAATAATAAGAAGAGGTTTGCTTGGGCCAAGAATCATGGACGTTAGACCGGTAGAAATCTGTCCTTTGGTCTGGTGTCCAAATTGGAGATTTTTGGTTCCATCTAGTTGATTACGGAGGGCAAGTTGGAGTGAATTTATGAAGTGGTGGGATCTTCAGGATGACAAACAGGACATGATCAGGCTGGATTAAAAACCTGTGTTTTCTAATCAGAGGTACATTTCAGATGCCTGTCTCAGAGACATGGATAATTACAGTAATTATAGAGGAAATGGACAAAGCTGAAATAAATCATAATCATAACGAGCTGGACAAGAACAGAGGGAGAGATAGAAATAGAGAGAGAGAGAGAGAGAGAGGATAGAGAGAGAAAGAGAGATTGAGAGAGACAGAGTTAATAAGGCTTAGATATACTCTAATAGCATATCTCTTGACCTGGTTTTGAAACATTGAGTCAGTACAAAACCTTTTTTCTCACAAGCACATTGATTACTTAAGGAGCAAATGACCACTCTGCTCTCAGCTGGAGTCTGGCCACGCTTCTATTAGGCATTAATCACACACATATTGAGCAGCAGTAGCATTTACAGAGAGGGATGAGATATGCCTTTTGGGTACTACCCTGAACAAAAATATAAGTGCAACGTGTAAAGTATTGGTCCCATGTTTCATGAGTTGAAATAAAAGATTCTAGAAATGTTCAATACGCACAAAAAGTGTATTTCTCTCAATTGTTGTGCAAAAATGTGTTAATGAGCATTTCTCTTCCAATATAATCCCTCCACCTGACAGGTGTGGCATATCAAGATGCTGATTAAACAGCATTATAATTACACAGCTGCACCTTGAGCTGGATATGATAAAAGGCTACTCTAAAATGTGCAGTTTTGTCACAACACAATGCCACTGTCACGGTTGTCGTAAGCTCGTGACCAAGGCGCAGCGGATGTTTAGTTTCACATATTTATTTCCAAGTGAAACTTCAGCAAAACAAAAATATACCAATACACGAACAACTAAACGTGACTACGTGGTGCAAATGCACAAACACAAAACAATATCCCACAAACACAGATGGAAAAAATAGCTACTTAAATATGATCCCCAATTAGAGACAATGATTACCAGCTGTCTCTAATTGGGAATCATACAAAACACCAACATAGAAAATATAAACTAGAACAGAACATAGAAATTATAAACTAGAATACCCCCTAGTTATGCCCTGACCTACTACACCGTAGAGAAACAAGGGCTCTCTATGGTCAGGGTGTGACAGTACCCCTCCCCCTCCCCAAAGGTCCGGCCGCAAATCCTGAATCCAAATGGGGAGGGTAGGGGGGGTGATTAGTGGCGGCTCCGGTGTAGACCCCGGATCCGGGCTGAACGCCGGGCTGAACGCCTTGCCTGGACTGGGCATCGGCACAAAGGAGGGCTCCGGGCATGGAGCTTTGTTGAATGCCGTGCCTTGACTGGGCACTGGCGCAGAGGAAGGCCCCAGCTTTGGAGCTGGACTGAATGCCGTGCCTGGACTGGGCACCAGCGCAGAGGAAGGCTCCGGCCTTGGAGCGGGACTGGACGCTGTGCCAGGACTGAGCACCGGGGCAGAGGAAAGCTCCGGCCCTGGAGCGGGACTGGACGCCGTGCCTGGACTGGGCACCAGCGCAGAGGGAGGCTCCTGCCGTTGAGCAGGACTGGACACCATGCCTGGACCGGGCCCCGGCGTAGTGGAAGGCTCCTGCCCTGGAGCGGGACTGGACGCCATGCTTGGAATCTCCGGACCGTTGACCCTCGCTGGAGGTTCCGGACCGTTGACCGTCGCAGGAAGTTCTGCACTGTGGACCGTCACAGGAGGTTCCGGACTGTAGACCGTCGCAGGAGGTTCCGGACTGTGGACCGTCGCAGGAGGTTCCGGACTGTGGACCATCGCAGGAGGTTCCGGACTGTGAACCGTCGCCGAAAGCTCTGGACTGGGGACCGTCGCCGGGAGCTCTGGACTGGGGATGCGCACTGGAGGCCTAGTGCGTGGAGCCGGCACAGGTGGTACCAGACTGGTGACACATACTTCAGGGCGAGTGCGTGGAGCAGGCACAGGACGTACCTGACTGGGGACACGCGCTTCAGGGCGAGTGCGAGGAGGAGACATAGGACGTATCGGACTGGGGAGGCACACTGGAGGCCAGAAGCGTGGAGCCAGCCCAGGTTGCACCAGACTGCTAACCAGATCCTCTCTCATCTCTCTCTCTCCTAACATCCCCAATGCCTCTTAGCTACCTAAATATGATCCCCAATTAGAGACAACGATTACAAGCTGCCTCTAATTGGGAATCATACAAAACACCAACATGGAAAATATAAACTAGAACACAACATAGAAATCATAAACTAGAATATCCCCTAGTCACGCCCTGACCTACTACACCATAGAGAAACAAGGGCTCTCTATGGTCAGGGCATGACAGCCACAGATGTATCAAGTTTTGAGGGAGCGTGTAATTGGCATGCTGTTGCCAGATCATTTAATGTTAATATTTCAATGTCGTTTTAGAGAATTAGGCAGTACGTCCAACCGGCCTTACAACCGCAGACCACTGTCATGACTCTCCTGTGAAGATGTCTTTTCATATAAAAGTTCTACACAGTCAATGACCACACCCACGTGAGCACAGACATTATATTGACATCATGGAACACCCCCTTTTGCTAGACTGCATAAAATCAAAATGTACATTAGAACAAGCAGACGGACAGTGTTGAACCGGATGTCACGAATGGTTCGACTCAGAAAAACGTGGAGCATGGCTGCACGTTAAAATGGTAGGAATTTAAATCTCTAGAGACCAGTACATTGCCGGGTTGCTATGGGCTTGTAAAATGGTTCTTGCTCTACATTAGACCAACGTGACCGACAGCGTGAGCTGAAAAGTACGGAATGGTTAGAAACTCTGAAACTCTCTCTCTCTAGTCTGCGCGCAGTCCGAACAAGCAGCCACGAAACGGCGCGTGTCACGCTCCTGAGTCGGCCACCAAAAGCGCTGGCGAATAGACGCAAGAGTGCCTCGAACACCGGGATCAGCTAATGATTGGCAGAGTGAGCCCACTGGAGGGAACAGAACGAAAAGGAGGTTACCAGCAGGACAGCATGGGGAGCAAGGGACAAGACATGATAATAAATGACAAACATGACTCTTGCTTAACCTGGCGCCTCTCTCTGAAACAAGCTATAACTCAAAGGAATCTGACCAGTCTTCACCCAGAGACTTTGTTGAATTACTCCCAAAGGCATTGTAATTAGACTTCATGTGTATTCATAATGAGAGTTATCTGTACAATGTCTGTATATAATTATCTGTGAGAAGAAGAAGAAGAAGAAGAAGAAGAAGAAGAAGAAGACTACACAGGAACATTCAGTCTGCAGCTGTTGAAGTACTTTACTCTAGTGAACTAGACCAAATACGAGAAGACAAAGAGCAGCTTACGTTTACCACTATAGATACCTCTATTCTAATGAACAGAGCCCGTTGAACAATGTGGGGTAGACCTATGGATGATCCATTCTCGCAGACACTCTGAAACTTAAAAGCTATAACTACAAAGGACATGCTGACCTTTGGTGGATAACCAGAGACTTACACAACCAGAGACTTTGTTGAATTACTCCCCGTAAATGTGTACATTGTAATTATTTCGATTGAGCGGCCGTTCATGTGTATTCACATATCCATGAGCATAGTTATCTGTACAATAATAGTTGTCTGTATATAATTATCTGTACAATAATGTAATTCCTTTGTCGCTCCCTTTCCCTCTCTTTTGAATCCGCCATTTTGTGTAACAAGCCGTCATATCTGTTTAGTCCATTAGGGACTTCTCAATATATTGTGTAGTAATCCATGTGTAAGCTATCCTGTTTGTGTGTTTACGTAATTCTGTTTGATTATTTAGTTAGTTAGTAAATAAATAAGTGAAACAATTTGTATATCGCTGATTCATCATTTAGGCTAGGGTTCATGCAGATTTCCAAGAAATTTTGCGACATTCAGAATGAGACCGAAGGTAAATAGGAATTAATGAATTGACTGACTGAGGTAAGAGATATTTATATCTTTAGAGTTTAGTCGGGAGATAGTAACTCGTTAACTTCTTATGGTTGAGATCCCGTTACCGGGAGCGATATAACAACAACCAGTGATAGTACAGGGCGCCATATTCAAAAGAACAGAAATCTCATAATTAAAATTTGTCAAACATACATGTATCTGATATCGGTTTTCAAGGTAGTCTTGTTGTTAATCCCACCACAGGGTCCGATTTCAAATAGGATTTACGGGGAAAGCACCACAAACGATTATGTTAGGTCACCAACAACTCACTAAAATACACAGCCAATTTTACCAGCCAAAGAGAGAGAGAGAGAGAAAAAGCACATAGAGATAAAAATCACTAACCATTGATGGATGATCTTCATCAGATGACACTCAGAGGACTTCATGTTACACAATACATGCATGTTTTTTTTGATAAAGTTCATATTTATATCAGAAAATCTGAGTTTACATTGGCGTATTAGATTCACTAGTTCCAAAAACATCCAGTGATTTTGCATAGCCACAATACTCATCATAAATGTAGATGATAATACAAGTTATACACATTGAATTATAGATATACCTCTCCTTAATGCAACCACTGTGTCAGATTTTTTTTTTTACTTACGGAAAAAGAAACGCATGCAATAATCTTAGACGGCGCTCAAAAGTAAAAACACCACAGCCGCAAAGATGGCGTCAACATAAACAAGAAATTACATGATAAATATTCCCTTACCTTTGATGATCTACATCAGAAATTACTCCAGGAATCCCAGGTCCACAATAAATGTTTGTTTTGTTAGAAAATGTCCGTTATTTATGTACCTTCTTTTGTTAGCGCGTTTGGTATACATATCCAAACGCTAATTCTGGTCATCGTTATATCGGACAAAAACTTCATAAAGTGATATTACCGGTCGAGGAAACATTTCAAACTAAGTACAGAATCAATCATTAGGATGTTTTTAACATATAGCTTCAATAAAGTTCCAACCGGAGTACTCCTTCTTGTCTTCGTGAGCAATGGAACGCAAGTGACTATGAAACGCAAGTGACATGATCAGAAAATGGCTGACTGCCAGACACCTGACTGATTCTGCTATCATTCACTCTCACAACATCATAGAACTCTCATTATAATTTCTATTGATGGATGACATCTAGTGGAACCCCTAGGAAGTGCAACATCATTCATATCTCAATGGGATTTCATTGGGAACTCTGGTGAAGCTCAGATTTCTGACTTCCTGTTTTGATTTCAACTCAGGATTTTGCCTGCTAATATGAGTTCTGTTATACTCACAGACATCATTCAAACAGTTTTAGAAACTTTAGTGTTTCCTATAAAATGCATATATTAGAAACTGAGACTGAGGAGCAGGCCGTTTACTTTAGGCACCTTATTCATCCAAGCTACTCAATACTGCCCCCCAGCCATAAGAAGTTAAATAACATTTCCAGTGGTGCCCCAGATTACTCCTTAATTTAATAACTAAATAATTGGACGTGGTATGTCATTATTTTCTAAAATAACAGTCAAGCACATTAATGATAGTCAAGACACGACACCATCTATAACCACCAGTTTTGTGTATTAATGGATGCCAAGGGAAGCAAGGCTTCCCCAAATATTTGACCAATAAAACAAGTACAATTATAAAATAATTGATATTTTATCTCTCTCTGTGTTTTCAGAATTTCCCATCAACTCGGAAGTGGCTGAATCTCACCAGAGAAATCATCAGAGAGAGGGAAACAGCGACCCTCAATCTCAGTATTTGTAGCCCAGACATCTGATGGTGTCCGGACCAAAAGAGTATAAGTAGCATTTGATTGATTGATGCTAGCAAGCATGTGGTTTGTCCTGGAGCAGCAAAAGGCCCCTGAAGGGAGGCCAGTTTGGATTTGGCTTCACACCATGCCAGGAAGTTAGGCTAGCAAGTATTTTAGCTAGGTAGCCTATGACAACAAAAACTAAAAGTGTACTGCATGACAGAGCCATAGACAGTTTTGCCAACATGAAAGAGAGGAGGATGGCGATGGCCTTCTACTAGTCTACAAGTAGGGTGAGTCAACCTTTTTGTTATACTTGCACGACACACACACACACACAGAAATCAGGACCATGGACAGCCACATGACATTTAGCAACATTGATTGGACTAAATTGTTTTTGGTATATTTAAGTTTGTTTTCAGTGTATTATACTACGCCTATACTGTATAGACTTGTTGATTTGATGATGTTTAAATGCTTCAGTTGTAATTGTGATGGAATAGCGGAGGCAGTGCTCCTGTTGTTTTTGTGCTGACTTGTGGTCACCCCGTGGTTCTAAATCAGATGTTGTTTAGTAAACTGTCGAAAACATGAACTTGCTTGACCATGCTGCAGGTGATATAAATGTTTGTTACGTGCGATATTTGCTTCGTGGACTTCACCGGACAGATGTTGCTCTCTGGTTTTGTGATGAAACAAACATACAGTGCTTTCAGAAAGTATTCACACCCCTTGACTTTTTCCAAATGTTGTTGTGTTACAGCCTGCATTTAAAATGGATTAAATTGAGATGTTGTGTCACAGGCCTACACTCAATACCCCATAATGTCAAAGTGGAATTTGCTATCGCAACAGCTAATGGGGATCCTAAATAAATACAAAAAAATTATAATAATAGAGTCAGTGCAAGATAGGGTCAATGCAGATAGTCCGGGAAGCCATTTAATTAACTATTTAACTATCTACCCCCCAATGGGGGTAGACGCTGTTTCGGAGCCTGTTGGTCCGAGAGCTGATGGCCACATGGCAACAGAATGAACCGTCTATGGCTTGGGTGGCTGAAGTCTTTGGGCCTTCCTCTGACACTGCCTAATATCTAAGTCCTGGATGGGAGGAGCTTGACCCCAGTGATGTACAGGGCTGTCAACACCATCCTTTGCAGCGATTAAGGGCTGTGTATTTGCCATACCAAGCGGTGATGCAGCCAGTAAAAATGCACTCGGTGATGCAGCTGTAGGACTTTTTAAGGAGCCCCTGACAAATATGTTCAGCCTCGAGAGGGGGAAGAGGCGCTGTTGTGCCCTTCACACCTGTGCAGGTGTGAGTGGACCATGTTTAGTCTTTAGTGAGGTGACGCCAAGGAACTTGAAGCTCTTGATCTGCTCCACTACAGCCCTGCCGATGGGAGCATGCTCTCCACACATTTTACTGTAGCCCACAATCATGTCTTCATGACATTGAGAGAGAGGCTGTTGTCCTGGCATCACACTGCCACGTTTACATACACTTAGGTTGTTGTCATTAAAACGCTTAACTTGTTTTTCAACCACTCCACAAATTTCTTGTCAACAAACTATAGTGACTATAGTTATCTACTTTGTGCATGACACAAGTAAGTTTTCCAACAATTGTTTACAGACAGATCACTTATAATTCAATGTATCACAATTCCAGTGGGTCAGAGGTTTACATGCACTAAGTTGACTGTGCCTTTAAACAGCTTGGAAAATTCCAGAAAATGATGTCATAGCTTTAGAAGCTTCTGATAGGCTAATTGACATAATTTGAGTCAATTGGATATGTACCTCTGGATGTATTTCAAGGCCTACCTTCAAACTCAGTGCCTCTTTGCTTGACATCATGGGAAAACCAAAAGAAATCAGCCAAGACCTCAGAAAAAATTGTAGACCTCCACAAGTCTGGTACATCCTTGGGAGCAATTTCCAAACGCCTGAAGGTACCACCTTCATCTGTACAAACGATAGTAAGCAAGTATAAACCCCATGGGACCACGCAGCCGTCATACCGCTCAGGAAGGAGAAGTGTTCTGTCTCTTAGAGATGAACGTACTTTGGTGCGAAAAGTACAAATCAATCCCAGAACAACAGCAAAGGACACTGTGAAGACGCTGGAGGGAACAGGTACAAAAGTATCTATATCCACAGTAAAACAAGTCCTATATTGACAACCTGAAAGGCAGCTCAGCAAGGAAGAAGCCACTGCTCCAAAACCGCCATAAAAAAGCCAGGCTATGGTTTGCAACTGCACATAGGGACAAAGATAATACTTTTTGGAGAAATGTCCTCTGGTCTGAATGAAACGAAATTAGAACTGTTTGGCCATAATGACCATCGTTATGTTTGGAGGAAAAAGTGTGAGGCTTGCAAGCCGAGGATCAACAGCCTAACCGTGAAGCACGGGGTGGAAGCATCATGTTGTGGGGGTGCCTTGCTGCAAGAGGGACTGGTGCACTTCACAAAATAGATGGCATCATGTGGATATATTGAAGCAACATCTCAAGACACCAGTTAGGAAGTTAAAGCTTGGTCGCAAATGGGTCTTCCAAATGGACAGTGACCCCAAGCATACTTCCAAAATTGTGGCAAAATGGCTTAAGGACAACAAAGTAAAGGTATTGGAGTGGCCATCACAAAGCCCTGTCCTCAATCCTATAGAAGATCCCATGAAAAAGCATGTGCGAGCAAGGAGGCTTGCAAACCTGACTCAGTTACAACAGCTGTCAGGAAGAATGGGCCAAAATTCACCCAAATTATTGAGGAAAGCTTATGGAAGGCTACCCCAAACATTTGACCCAAGTTAAACAATGTAACGGCAATGCTACCAAATACTAATTGAGTGTAAACTTCTGACCCACTGGGAAGTGTGATTAAAGAAAAAAAAGCTGAAATAAATCGTTCTCTCTACTTTTATTCTAACATTTCACATTCTTAAAATAAAGTGGCAATCCTAACTGACCCTAGACAGGGAATTGTTACTGCATTATATGTCAGGAATTTTGAAAAACTGAGTTTGAATGTATTTGGCTAAGTTGTATGTACATTTCTGACAACTGTATGTAAGAATGCTGTTCATTGACTACAGCTCAGCATTCGACACCATAGTACCCTCCATGCTCATCATTAAACTTGAGGCCCTGGGTCTCAACCCCACCCTCTGCAATTGGGTCCTGGACTTTCTGACAGGCTGCCCCCTCATGTCCTCCCTGTTCACCCATGACTGCGTGGCTATGCACGTCTCCAACTCAATCATCAAGTTTGCAGATGACACAACAGTGGTGAGATTGATTACCAACAACGACTAGACAGCCTACAGGAAGGAGGTGAGGGCACTCGGGACTCGGAGTGTGGTGCCAGGAAAACAACCTCTCACACAACATCAACAAAACAAAGGAGATGATCGTGGACTTCAGGAAACAACAGAGGGAGCACCCACCTATTCACATAGACGGTACAGCATTGGAGAAGGTGGAAAGTTTGAAGTTTCTCGGCATACACATCACGGACAAACTGAAATGGTCCACCCACACAGACAGTGTGTTGAAGAAGGCGCAACAGCCTCAGGAGGCTGAAGAAATTTGGCCTGTCACCTAAAACCATCACAAACTTTTACAGAGGCACAGATGAGAGCACCCTGTTGGGCTGTATCACCGCCTGGTATGGCAACTGCACAGCCTACAACCGCAAGGCTCTCCAGAGGGTGGTGCGTTCTGCACAATGCACCACTTGGGGCAAACTACCTGCCCTCCAGGACACCTACAGCACCCGATGTCACAGGAAGGTCAAAAAGATCATCAAGGACAACAACCACCCAAGCCACGGCCTGTTTACCCCGCTACCATACATAAGGTGAGGTCAGTACAGGTGCATCAAAGCTGAGAGACTGAAGAACAGCTTCTATCTCAAGGCCATCACACAACTAAACAGCAATCACTAACACAGAGAAGCTGCTGCCTCCATACAGACTTGAAATCATTGGCCACTTAAAAAAATGGATCATTAGTCACTTTTACAATGCGACTTTAATAATGTTTAGATGTTGTGCATTACTCATCTCATGTATATACTGTATTTTATACCATCTATTGCATCTTGCCTATGCCGCTTGGTCATCGCTCATCCATATATGTATATATTCTTATTCCATCCCTTTACTTTTTTTGTGTGTACTAGGTAGCCGTTGTGGAATTGTTATATTACTTGTTAGATATTACTGCAAGCCCTTCTCGGGTATCCCAGTATTCCCGTTCAGACTGAAAATGCTATTTAAAGGCATACGATCGATACCTGCGAAAAAGATATGGATTATCTCACTGTAAATTTGTAAATATACACAGGAATTGTAACGGCGTTCTTCGTTTGTTGAAAGAGAGTCGGACCGAAATGCAGCGTGGTGGTTACTCATGACTTTAATGAAAAAACAAACGGAATGATGAAACCTAATTACAGCCTATCTGGTGAAACTACACAGTGACAGGAACAATCACCCACGAAATACAAAGTGAAACCCAGGCTACCTAAATACGGTTCCCCATCAGAGACAACAAGAATCACCTGACTCTGATTGAGAACCGCCTCAGGCAGCCAAGCCTATACTAGACACACCCCTAATCAACCACAATCCCAATGCCTACAAAAACCCCAATACGACAATACAATAACCCCATGTCACACCCTGGCCTGAACAAATAATTAAAGAAAACACAAAATACTAAGACCAAGGCGTGACAGGAATCTAACAGTTTATGTATTTGTTGCAATTTAATCAACTCAAAGTTCTCTCAATGTCCACCCTATTTTGTTGATGTAACCTAGATTTATGGCAGGCCTAAGCACTGTTGGCCGACTGGTCAAATATTATCTAGTGACAATTACAAAAGTCTGGATATCAGGGGAATTTTGGAATTTTGTGGCTGTTTTTACATGATATGATAACCTGCTAATGGTGCGGCAAGTAACCTAGTGGTTAGAGCGTTGGGCCAGTAAATGAATGGTTGCTAGATTGAATCCCCGAGCTAACAAGTAAAAAATATGTTGTTCTGCCCCTGAACAAGGTTGTTAACCCACTGTTCCTAGGCTGTCATTGTAAATAAGAATTTGTTCTTAACAATTTGTTGACTTGCCTCGTTAAATAAAATAAAAAGAATGCTGAAAATATTGGATGCTGCAGAATTTCATACAGTATATCCAAAAACAGAGATTTAGCTCCACAGTTGATCAATTTCCTGCAAATCTGACTAGTCAAGCCTCTCACTCTCACTTTTTTTAGTGTAACATCATGGAACAATGTTGCACAAGTCTATTTCCTTGAGCGCTATTGTGGACACAATGTACAGATGTAGGATCTTAATTTGATCACTCTATTGTTGCAGTCAATTTTCCTAAAAAGCAGGAGATGCAAACTTGTAGTGAATTTTAGTTTTAAAAAGGATTAATAAAATAATTTCCACTTTGAAATTTTTCACTTTGCAGCAGAATTATTTTCCTGTATCAGCCATTTTGTTAACAGTGATTATAGAATTATAGCAGCCATGCAAGTAAGTTTGGGATTTTATGTTGAGTAAATATGGTGGCTGCGAGTCTTGCAATGACTGGTCTAATGTATGAACGAAGCCAGAGTTGATATGTCTGTGTCACGCAGCTATTTGCTTGTGCATATTTTGCATTAGTGCGGTATAGAAATAGTAAATTGGGCCTAAGTTCCCATATTTTTTCCTCAGAAATCAGGAAGAAGCTTGGTCAGGAAATCTCAGGATCCCGGTTACCAGTGTTAAACCCTACGCAAAAATGGAGTTTAGACATGTGCAGCGTTTCAAGACTGCATCATTAATACTGATCACGCAAGCACTTGCGCACATACTATGTATTAAACAGACATACACCCCGCTTCCCTACACACAGCTCCTCTACACACACACAGGGCAGTCAGGGAGGAAGGCCACAGTCAAGGACAGCCGGCTAAGATAGCAGCGTCAGGGTCCCAGGCAGAGAGAGGATCAGATAGGAGGAGAAGACGGTCACAGAGGGATTTGAGGTGTGAGTAAGGGTTACATGGGGCATTTCAGACAAATAAACCCTTAGGGATATGCTAGGGGAGTTGGGGAAAGAAAAAGAGGAAAGGGAGCTGAAACTGAGTCCATAGTGTAAACAAATTAATTGAGCAGACATGATTGGTCCAGTGAATGTTAATTAACAGTACAAGGCTTTCTTACAGTGCCTTCGGAAAGTATTCAGACCTTGACTTTTCCAAATTTTGTTATTTTAGCCTTATTCTAAAATTGATTAAAAAAAATGTTTTAATCGCCTCACAATACCCAATAATGACAAAAATAAAAACAAGTTAGAAACTTTGCTCCGTTCATCTTTCCCTCGAGCCTGACTAGTCTCCCAGTCTCTGCCACTGAAAAACATCCCCACAGCATGATGCTGTCATGCTCCACCATAGGGATGGTGCCAGGTTTTCTCAAGACGTGACTCTTGGCATTCAGACCAAAGAGTGTCTGTGCTGATAAAACAAATATTGAACTTTTGTTTCTCATGGTCTGAGAGTCTTAAGGTACCTTTTGGCAAACTCCAAGTTGGCTGTCACGTGCCTTTTATTGAGGAGTGGCTTCCGTTTGGCCGTTACCATAATGGCATGATTGGTGTAGTGCTGCAGAGATGGTTGTCTTTCTGGAAGGTTCTCCCATCTTCACAGAGGATCTAGAGCATTGTCAGAGTCACCATCAGGTTCTTGGTGACCTCCCTGACCTTCTCCCCCGATTGCTCAGTTTGGCCAGCTCTAGGAAGTCTTGGTGGTTCCAAACATCTATTTAAGAATGATTGCGGCCACTGTGTTCTTGGGGACCTTCAATGCTGTAGAAATGTGTTGGTACCCTTCCCCAGATCTGTGCCTCGACACAATCCTGTCTCGGTGCTCGTTCTCATAGCTTGGTTTTTGCTCTGACATGCACTGTCAATTGTGAGACCTTATATAGACCATTTCCGGGGCAGAACATAGCCATGGCAACACTAAAGATACTGGAATGGAGTGGTTTATGTATGTTGTACTTATTTGAGAGACCCCCCCACCCCCAATCTGTTATTGTCTATTTCATGTGGTTTTAGGAACTCAAAGGCAACACAGGTTGGTTGATATGAGCACGAATGTGACAAAAATAACGCATGTCTACTTCCTTTAAAAATAGTATCTAAAGTAGAAGGGATTTGTTGCTGTGTTACTTTGCTGAGTAGTTAACAGAGTTTGACTAACTTTGTACAACTGTGTCACATGTTAGTTATATGCAGAGTAAGGAAGGAGAGTAGGAGTGGGAGGGAAAAGCAGGGAGAGGTGGATGTGTGAATGATGTGATAATGACGAGAGTGTATCAGGGGTAGACAAACACAAGTGGATGGAGGGTGAGATTCATTGTGAGTGTGTGTGCTGTTGTAGCCTATCGTAGTCAGGCCATGTAGGCCTACAAAGACGTGCCATAAATGAAAAGCGCACACTTTGTTTATGCTGAAATGTAGTAGGACTATGGTAACCAAATTGACTCCAACAGAGCTTCACTAAAAATGAATGCCACCGTGGCAGAATTCAAAATGTGCAGGCGCAGAATCAAATGTGCAGGCGGTTCAACAAGTGTATTGATCCGACATGCAGGCCTACACCCCCAAGTAACACTTGCGTGGCATGTGCAGAGAGGGGGCCTCAGCAGCAAAACCTCCTAAAATGATGCTGTCTTACCTCAAGCCGATGCAAGCACATCTAATTGAAGTCTTTATTCATGCAGATTTCCTCAAGGTTTTGCATCCCTATGCTATACCAACATGCAATAGTTTGTTTCCTGCAGGTAGAGTTGTTTGTGTCATGCACGAACACTCTGAAATAGCTAACATCCCAATGTCAGAAGAACAAATTGTTTATACCATCACCAAACCAATTACATTTAATAAGAGTACAGGACAGTGTGAGGGAATGAATGACAGCGGAAAGAGCAACAGCGAACACTGTGTTGTATTTTAGGCTGAGAGTGCAGACTGCACTACCAACCTGCACACTGAGACCTCCATTAGGGGTAATTGTGTCTTTCCTGCTTTGGCTTTTGAGTTGAAAAGTGAAGTGCTGTCATTATGACTGGCCATTTGGACTGAGGGTCAGTAGGTTTGAGACACGAGATTCATGGTTGGTCAGCTAGCCACAAACACACCTAGTACGGACCACAAACACACACACACACACATACACACACACAGGGAGACTAGCACTAGTGTGTGAGTCCCAGGTAGTTGGCAGTGCTGCCCCAATACATAGGGTTCTATCATTATGTCCAAGAGACGTGATCATTCATACAGGTATGTACATAAAAAACCATAGGGAGGGTCCGGGTGGGCGTTTGTCCATGGTGGCAGTTCCGGCGCAGGACGTGGACCCCACTCCATTAATGTCCTAGTTCCTCCCCTTCGCGTCCTGGGATAATCCACCCTCGCCGCCGACCATGGCCTAATAGTCCTCACCCAGAACCCCACTGAACTGAGGAGCAGCTCGTGACTGAGGGGCAGCTCGGGACTGAGGGACAGCTCGGGACTGAGGCAGCTCGGGACTGAGGGGCAGCTCGGGACTGAGGAGCAGCTCGGGACTGAGGGGCAGCTCGGGACTGAGGGGCAGCCCGGAACTGAGGGGAAGCCCAGTACTGAGAGAAAGCCCAGCACTGAGAGGAAGCCCAGTACTGAGAGGAAGCCCAGTACTGAGATGAAGCTCAGGCAGGTAGTAGGCTCCGGTAGATCCTGGCTGGCTGGCGGATCTGGAAGATTCTGGTTGACTGGCAGATCTAGCTGCTCTATGCAGACTGGCAGATCTGAAAGAGACTGGTTGACTGGTAGATCTGGAAGAATCTGGTTGACTGGCAGATCTAGAAGATCATGGCTGACTGGCGGATCTAGCTGCTCTATGCAGACTGTCAGCTCCTTGCAGACTGGCAGCTCCTTGCAAACTGACAGCTCCTTGCAGACTGACAGCTCTGGCTGCTCCATGCAGGCTGACAGTTCCTTGCAGACTAACAGCTCTTTGCAGACTGACAGTTCTGGCTGCTTCTTGCAGACTGACAGCTCTGGCTGCTTCATACAGACTGATAGCTCTGGCTGCTTCATGCAGACTGACAGCTCTGGCTGCTTCATACAGACTGACAGCTCTGGCTGCTTTATGCAGACTGACAGCTCTGACTGTTCCATGCAGGCTGACAGCACCCTGCAGACTGGCAGCTCCTTGCAGACTGGCAGCTCTTTGCAGACTGACAGCTCTGGCTGCTTCATGCAGACTGACAGCTCAGGCTGCTCCGAACAGGCAGGAGGCTCCGGCAGCGCTGTAGAGGAGGAAGGCTCTGATAGCGCTGAACAGGCAGGAGACTCCGACAGCACAGGAGAGGCGAGGCGCACTGTAGGCCTGATGCGTGGTGCTGGCACTGGTGATACTGGAGTGAGGACACGCACAGGAAGCCTGGTGCGGGGAGCTGCTACCGGAGGGCTGGTGTGTGGAGGTGGCTCTGGATAGACCGGACCGTGCAGGCGCACTGGAGCTCTTGAGCACCGAGCCTGCCCAACCTTACCTGGCTTGATACCCACTCTAGCCTGGCCAATACGAAGGGCTGGTATGAACCGCACCGGGCTATGCACCCGCACTGGAAACACTGTGCGCTCCATAGCATAACACGGTGCCTGCCCGGTCTCTCTAGCCCCCCGGTAAGCACAGGGAGTTTGCGCAGGTCTCCTACCTGGCGTAGCCATACTCCCTGTAAGCCCCCCCCCAATAATTTTTTGGGGCTGCTTTTCAGGGTTCCATCCGCGTCGCCGTGCTGCCTCCTCATACCAGCGCCTCTCCGCTTTATCCACCTTTAGTTCTTCCTTGGGACGGCGATATTCTCCAGGCTGCGCCCAGGGTCCTTTTCCGTCTAATATCTCCTCCCAAGTCCAGAAGTCCTTTGATCGCTGCTCCTCACGATTAACAGCGAGAGTTGGCTCAGGTCTGACTCCTGACTCTGCCACTCTCTCCCTGAGCCCTCCCCCAATACATTTTTGGGGGTGACTTTCGGGTTTCTTTCTGTGCCGCCGTGTCTTTCTCTTCGACTCCATTCTCCTATAGCCCTCCTCGCACTGCTCCAGCGAATCCCAGGCGGGCTCCGGCACTCTCTCTGGGTCGACCACCCACCTGTCTATTTCTTCCCACGTCGTATACTCCATACCTCTGCTGTCCATAACGTCTTCCCATGTCCATTCTCCGAATAATTCATCCTCCTTTCGCTGCTCATGCTGTCGCTGCCTGTTAACACGCTGCTCGGTCCGTCTGTGGTGGGTGATTCTGTAACGGCGTTCTTTGTTTGTTGAAAGAGAGTTGGACCGAAATGCAGCGTGGTGGTTACTCATGTTCTTTAATGAATGAATCGCGATACATGAAATAACTATACAAATACAAAAACAACAAACGGAACGTGAAATCTAATTACAGCCTATCTGGTGAACACTACACAGAGACAGGAACAATCACCCACGAAATACAAAGTGAAACCCAGGCTACCTAAATACAGTTCCCAATCAGAGACAACGAGAATCACCTGACTCTGATTGAGAACCGCCTCAGGCAGCCAAGCCTATACTATAAATACATTTACATTTAAGTCATTTAGCAGACGCTCTTATCCAGAGCGACTTACAAATTGGTGCATTCACCTTATGACATCCAGTGGAACAGTCACTTTACAATAGTGCATCTAAATCTTAAAGGGGGGGAGAGGGAATACTTATCCTATCCTAGGTATTCCTTAAAGAGGTGGGGTTTCAGGTGTCTCCGGAAGGTGGTGATTGACTCCGCTGTCCTGTCGTCGTGAGGGAGTTTGTTCCACCATTGGGGGGCCAGAGCAGCGAACAGTTTTGACTGGGCTGAGCGGGAGCTGTACTTCCTCAGTGGTAGGGAGGCGAGCAGGCCAGAGGTGGATGAACGCAGTGCCCTTGTTTGGGTGTAGGGCCTCACAGCTCCGTAGGCAAGCACCATGGTCTTGTAGCGGATGCGAGCTTCAACTGGAAGCCAGTGGAGAGAACGGAGGAGCGGGGTGACGTGAGAGAACTTGGGAAGGTTGAACACCAGACGGGCTGCGGCGTTCTGGATGAGTTGAAGGGGTTTAATGGCACAGGCAGGGAGCCCAGCCAACAGCGAGTTGCAGTAATCCAGACGGGAGATGACAAGTGCCTGGATTAGGACCTGCGCCGCTTCCTGTGTGAGGCAGGGTCGTACTCTGCGGATGTTGTAGAGCATGAACCTACAGGAACGGGCCACCGCCTTGATGTTGGTTGAGAACGACAGGGTGTTGTCCAGGATCACACCAAGGTTCTTAGCGCTCTGGGAGGAGGACACAATGGAGTTGTCGACCGTGATGGCGAGATCATGGAACGGCAGTCCTTCCCCGGGAGGAAGAGCAGCTCCGTCTTGCCGAGGTTCAGCTTGAGGTGGTCATCCACACTGATATGTCTGCCAGACATGCAGAGATGCGATTCGCCACCTGGTCGTCAGAAGGGGGAAAGGAGAAGATTAGTTGTGTGTCGTCTGCATAGCAATGATAGGAGAGACCATGTGAGGTTATGACAGAGCCAAGTGACTTGGTGTATAGCGAGAATAGGAGAGGGCCTAGAACAGAGCCCTGGGGGACACCAGTGGTGAGAGCGCGTGGTGAGGAGACAGATTCTCGCCACGCCACCTGGTAGGAGCGACCTGTCAGGTAGGACGCAATCCAAGCGTGAGCCGCGCCGGAGATGCCCAACTCGGAGAGGGTGGAAAGGAGGATCTGATGGTTCACAGTATCGAAGGCAGCCGATAGATCTAGAAGGATGAGAGCAGAGGAGAGAGAGTTAGCTTTAGCAGTGCGGAGCGCCTCTGTGATACAGAGGAGAGCAGTCTCAGTTGAATGACTAGTCTTGAAACCTGACTGATTTGGATCAAGAAGGTCATTCAGAGAGAGATAGCGGGAGAGCTGGCCAAGGACGGCACGTTCAAGAGTTTTGGAGAGAAAAGAAATAAGGGATACTGGTCTGCATTTGTTGACATTGGAGGGATCGAGTGTAGGTTTTTTCAGAAGGGGTGCAACTCTCGCTCTCTTGAAGATGGAAGGGACGTAGCCAGCGGTCAGTGATGAGTTGATGAGCGAGGTGAGGTAAGGGAGGAGGTCTCCGGAAATGGTCTGGAGAAGAGGGGAGGGGATAGGGTCAAGCGGGCAGGTTGTTGGGCGGCCGGCCGTCACAAGACGCGAGATTTCATCTGGAGAGAGAGGAGAGAAAGAGGTCAGAGCACAGGGTAGGGCAGTGTGAGCAGAACCAGCGGTGTCGTTTGACTTAGCAAACGAGGATCGGATGTCGTCGACCTTCTTTTCAAAATGGTTGACGAAGTCATCTGCAGAGAGGGAGGAGGGGGAGGGGGAGGAGGATTCAGGAGGGAGGAGAAGGTGGCAAAGAGCTTCCTAGGGTTAGAGGCAGATGCTCGGAATTTAGCGTGGTAGAAAGTGGCTTTAGCAGCAGAGACAGAGGAGGAAAATGTAGAGAGGAGGGAGTGAAAGGATGCCAGGTCCGCAGGGAGGCGAGTTTTCCTCCATTTCCGCTCGGCTGCCCGGAGCCCTGTTCTCTGAGCTCGCAATGAGTCATCGAGCCACGGAGCGGGAGGGGAGGACCGAGCCGGCCTGGAGGATAGGGGACATAAAGAGTCAAAGGATGCAGAGAGGGAGGAGAGGAGGGTTGAGGAGGCAGAATCAGGAGATAGGTTGGAGAAGGTTTGAGCGGAGGGAAGAGTTGATAGGATGGAAGAGGAGAGAGTAGCGGGGGAGAGAGAGCGAAGGTTGGGACGGCGCGATACCATCCGAGTAGGGGCAGTGTGGGAGGTGTTGGATGAGAGCGAGAGGGAAAAGGATACAAGGTAGTGGTCGGAGACTTGGAGGGGAGTTGCAATGAGGTTAGTGGAAGAACAGCATCTAGTAAAGATGAGGTCGAGCGTATTGCCTGCCTTGTGAGTAGGGGGGGAGGGTGAGAGGGTGAGGTCAAAAGAGGAGAGGAGTGGAAAGAAGGAGGCAGAGAGGAATGAGTCAAAGGTAGACGTGGGGAGGTTAAAGTCGCCCAGAACTGTGAGAGGTGAGCCGTCCTCAGGAAAGGAGCTTATCAAGGCATCAAGCTCATTGATGAACTCGCAGAGGGAACCTGGAGGGCGATAAATGATAAGGATGTTAAGCTTGAAAGGGCTGGTAACTGTGACAGCATGGAATTCAAAGGAGGCGATAGACAGATGGGTAAGGGGAGAAAGAGAGAATGACCACTTGGGAGAGATAATAATAATAATATATGCCATTTAGCAGACGCTTTTATCCAAAGCGACTTACAGTCATGTGTGCATACATTCTACGTATGGGTGGTCCCGGGGATCGAACCCCACTACACTGGCGTTACAAGCGCCATGCTCTACCAACTGAGCTACAGAAGGACGAGATGAGGATCCCGGTGCCACCACCCCGCTGACCAGAAGCTCTCGGGGTGTGCGAGAACACGTGGGCGGACGAAGAGAGAGCAGTAGGAGTAGCAGTGTTGTCTGTGGTGATCCATGTTTCCGTTAGTGCCAAGAAGTCGAGGGACTGGAGGGAGGCATAGGCTGAGATGAACTCTGCCTTGTTGACCGCAGATCGGCAATTCCAGAGGCTACCGGAGACCTGGAACTCCACGTGGGTCGTGCGCGCTGGGACCACCAGATTAGGGTGGCCGCGGCCACGCGGTGTGGAGCGTTTGTATGGTCTGTGCAGAGAGGAGAGAACAGGGATAAACAGACACATAGTTAACAGGCTACAGAAGAGGCTACGCTAATGCAAAGGAGATTGGAATGACAAGTGGACTACACGTCTCGAATGTTCAGAAAGTTAAGCTACGTAGCAAGAATCTTATTGACTAAAATGATTAAAATGATACAGTACTGCTGAAGTAGGCTAGCTGGCAGTGGGTGCGTTGTTGACACTACACTAATCAAGTCGTTCCGTTGAGTGTAATAGTTTCTACAGTGCTGCAATTCGGGGGCTAGCTGGCTAGCTAGTAGTGTTGTTTACGTTACGTTGCGTTAAAAGAACGAAAATAGCTGGCTAGCGAACCTAGAAAATCGCTCTAGGCTACACAATTATCTTTGATACAAAGACGGCTATGTAGCTAGCTATGTAGCTAGCTACGATCAAACAAATCAAACCGTTGTACTGTAATGAAATGAAATGAAAATGTGATACTACCTGTGAATGTGACCGGGTTGTTGAGTTCTATTCAGAAGACGTTGGCTAGCGTTGGCTAGCTAGCAGAGTCTCCTACGTTAAGGACGACAAATAGCTGGCTAGCTAACCTCGGTAAATTAAGATAATCACTCTAAGACTACACACTCTAAACCTAAACAACACAATTATCTTGGAATGAAGATACGAAGACAGCAAAGACAGCTATGTAGCTAGCTAACACTACACTGATCGAGTCGTTCAGTTGAGTGTAATAGTTTTCCCAGTGCAGCTAATCAGTGGACGTTAGCTAGCTGGCTAGTGAAGACTACGTTAGGACGGCGAAATACGATAATTACCCAATTATCTTTGATACAAAGACGGCTATGTAGCTAGCTGAGAAGAAATTGCTAAGATTAGACAAATCAAACCGTTGTGCTATAATGAAATATAATGAAATGAAATGTAAAAAGTTATACTACCTACGGGAGCAAGCGCCGATGCGACCACTCGCTCCAAACCGGAATACCTATATTTGAAAAGTACTTACTTGAAAAGTACTTGAATTAAAACGAGGAGAACAGAAAATAATCAAATATGTTAATATGAAAAATATTAGAAAAATGGTCCAGGCAGACTACCAAGTTATATTTCCTCACGTGTTTCGCATGCTGGTTCCCAGGCAAGCTCACTCATTCTACCAGTGGTATACAACAAACAAATGTCATTCCAAACGCTCCGCCACGCTAAGGAAAGACGCCCTTTTTGTTTTGTTAATGATCGTTTAGACAGTTATTGTGGCGTTCCCAGCGTTGTTCAACGTTCGGAAGGATTCTTGATCTGAGTTCTAATCGCGCCTACCTCTGCGAACACACCCCTAATCAACCACAATCCCAATGCCTACAAAAACCCCAATACGACAATACAATAACCCCATGTCACACCCTGGCCTGAACAAATAATTAAAGAAAACACAAAATACTAAGACCATGGCGTGAAACTATCGACCAAACAATCGACCAGTCGACTAAATGGGGTCAGCCCAGTAAACATAGGCGTAAAAGTTAGGCTGCATTCTAAACACTTAAAATACACACCCTCTCCCCTCAGCCCTCAAATTTAGTGGACAGTTCTAATTCATTTGAAATGGCCCGCTCTTGCCCGGAAATTTGTCACTTGTTCATCCCACTGTTATGTTTTCAGTCATCATGGAACCACTGGTAGCTGTTGTGTGTGTATTATATGCACTACAGTCAATTATGATTGCATTTCATATCTTGGCTAGAAGACAACACATCTGCAGACATTTTAGCCTGGTACTGTAGCCTAGGAAAACAAAAATAAAAACATGTACTGTTTGATAAGGTCATAGACCATTTCATCAACATGAAAGAGAGGAGTAAGTAGGGTGAGTAAACCTTTTTTTTCTACTTGCACAAACATGCTCACACACACACACACACACACACACACACACACACACACACACACACACACACACACACACACACACACACACACACACACACACACACACACACACACACACACACACACACACACACACACACACACACACACACACACACACACACACACATACAGAGATAAATCAGATCCATGGACAGCCACATCATATTTAGCTTAAGTTGATAGGCCTAATTTTGGCCCAGCAACGTCCGGGTTAGGAGAAGGTTTGGCCGGGGTAGGCCGTCATTGTAAATAAGAATTTGTTCTTTAACTGACTTGCCTACTTAAATAAAATAAATAAAACATCTAAAGTAGCGCTGTTGCTACTACCTGTAAACACACAGTCCAGTTCAAAGAGTATGATGGCAGGCCCGTGTGGCTTATTTGCATAAAGGACTACTGTAGCTCTTATTGGCTAGTGCGCATTGGTCTGCATACGGCGCAAATGGAATGGCATCATTGTGTTTGATTGCGCTCCAGTCATTACCGCGAGCCCGTCCTCCCCAATTAAGGTGCCACCAACCTCCTGCGGTTTTTATTAAGTTGTGTTTACTGCATTGTCTAATAATTGTCCAAACGCACGGCCGCCTTTCCCAGTCTATTTTGACATAGAATTTTTACAAATGCCTCACTATGTCAGTCCCAGAAATTCTAAGAATTTATGAAAATTTGAAAATGAAAATCTAAATGCTTGCATGTCGGGAAAATTAAAAAAGGTATCCTATTCTTCCTAGGGGTGTCTATGAACATATTTTAATACATTTTCAGCTTCCTAAAACGCTGTCAGTTCCACTTTAAGAGACTTATAGTGCTATTCATAGGTATTCATGAGTTTAAAAAAAAATCTAATCTATTCCTATCTCATCTCTCAATCATACAAACTTTCTCACTCAAAATGCACATTTATGAAGTTCCCTAAGGCTTTGTTAATGTTGTCATTATTCTTATTAATTCACCATTAATTCACCATTCACCATCACCACTTGTTTTACCCATTCTTTCAGATAGGACATGTGTCAAGGGCCATTATCACTTATGCCATTTATCATGTGAATGTGTGATTGGTTCCATCTGTTGAAGTCTTCTTCTTTCCTCGTCATCAGCCGTCAAACATTCACCCATTACAAACCTTTTATGCCATGAGAAATTCCACTCCAATTTTCTACATGCATTCACATTATTCCTCCACTATAATTTACAATCCTTTTTTGATTTCTTTACAGTAAATAGACCAACCTTCTAGACACTTGAGAGCACTCTGGCCATAGTGCTTGTACTGTACAAAGGCTTCCTCATCCCCACTTGCACTTTTAGGGCTCAGAAACGGGTGTAGATCGACCCATCCTTTCTGTATCCCTCTTCACAAGTCATAATAATCCAGACACTTTGAATCATCATCAAGGGAGCCTAAAGCTAAAGAACAATACTGCTATTCATAGGTGCTGATTCGTTTTTATTATTATTCATATATAAAGGTTAGAGGGAACAATCATTCACAAACTTCTTAATTAAAAATGCTAATTTAATATGTTCCCTAAGGCTCTGTTCGCTTTGCTATTCTTGATTTGTGCCCACAGGGAGGAAGTGAGAAAATAACTGTGGCGTTGTGGGCAAGAGGGACTGGTATGACATTTGCAAAATTGCCATGGCATTCACACAATTATTCGCAACCGTGTGTGTGTGTGTGTGTGTGTGTGTGTGTGTGTGTGTGTGTGTGTGTGTGTGTGTGTGTGTGTGTGTGTGTGTGTGTGTGTGTGTGTGTGTGTGTGTGTGTGTGTGTGTGTGTGTGTGTGTGTGTGTGTGTGTGTGTGTTTATTTATTTTTTTTTTTTTATTTCACCTTTATTTAACCAGGTAGGCTAGTTGAGAACAGGTTCTCATTTGCAACTGCGACCTGGCCAAGATAAAGCATAGCAGTGTGAACAGACAACACAGAGTTACACATGGAGTAAACAATTAACAAGTCAATAACACAGAGAAAGAAGGGGAGTCTATATACAATGTTTGCAAAAGGCATGAGGAGGTAGGCGAATAATTTCAATATTGCAGATTAACACTGGAGTGATAAATGATCAGATGATCATGTACAGGTAGAGATATTGGTGTGCAAAAGAGCAGAAAAGTAAATAAAATAAAACATTTTGGGGATGAGGTAGGTGAAAATGGGTGTGCTATTTACCAATAGATTATGTACAGCTGCAGCGATCGGTTAGCTGCTCAGCTAGCTGATGTATGAAGTTGGTGAGGGAGATAAAAGTCTCCAACTTCAGCGATTTTTGCAATTCGTTCCAGTCACAGGCAGCAGAGTACTGGAACGAAAGGCGGCCGAATGAGGTGTTGGCTTTAGGGATGATCAATGAGATACACCTGCTGGAGCGCGTGCTACGGATGGGTGTTGCCATCGTGACCAGTGAGCTGAGATAAGGCGGAGCTTTGCCTAGCATGGCCTTGTAGATGACCTGAAGCCAGTGGGTCTGGCGACGAATATTTAGCGAGGGCCAGCCGACTAGAGCATACAAGTCGCAGTGGTGGGTAGTATAAGGTGCTTTAGTGACAAAACGGATGGCACTGTGATAAACTGCATCCAGTTTGCTGAGTAGAGTGTTGGAAGCAATTTTGTAGATGACGTCGCCGAAGTCGAGGATCGGTAGGATAGTCAGTTTTACTAGGGTAAGCTTGGCAGCGTGAGTGAAGGAGGCTTTTTTGCGGAATAGAAAGCCGATTCTTGATTTGATTTTCGATTGGAGATGTTTGATATGGGTCTGGAAGGAGAGTTTGCCGTCTAGCCAGACACCTAGGTACTTATAGGTGTCCACATATTCAAGGTCGGAGCCATCCAGTGTGGTGATGCTAGTCGGGCATGCGGGTGCAGGCAGCGATCGGTTGAAAAGCATGCATTTGGTTTTACTAGCGTTTAAGAGCAGTTGGAGGCCACGGAAGGAGTGTTGTATGGCATTGAAGCTCGATTGGAGGTTAGATAGCACAGTGTCCAATGACGGGCCGAAAGTGTATACAATGGTGTCGTCTGCGTAGAGGTGGATCAGGGAATCGCCCGCAGCAAGAGCAACATCATTGATATATACAGAGAAACGAGTCGGCCCGAGAATTGAACCCTGTGGCACCCCCATAGAGACTGCCAGAGGACCGGACAACATGCCCTCCGATTTGACACACTGAACTCTGTCTGCAAAGTAATTGGTGAACCAGGCAAGGCAGTCATCCGAAAAACCGAGGCTACTGAGTCTGCCGATAAGAATATGGTGATTGACAGAGTCGAAAGCCTTGGCAAGGTCGATGAAGACGGCTACACAGTACTGTCTTTTATCGATGGCGGTTATGATGTCGTTTAGTACCTTGAGTGTGGCTGAGGTGCACCCGTGACCGGCTCGGAAACCGGATTGCATAGCGGAGAAGGTACGGTGGGATTCGAGATGGTCAGTCACCTGTTTGTTGACTTGGCTTTCGAAGACCTTAGATAGGCAGGGCAGGATGGATATAGGTCTGTAACAGTTTGGGTCCAGGGTGTCACCCCTTTGAAGAGGGGGATGACTGCGGCAGCTTTCCAGTCCTTGGGGATCTCAGACGATATGAAAGAGAGGTTGAACAGGCTGGTAATAGGGGTTGCGACAATGGCGGCGGATAGTTTCAGAAATAGAGGGTCCAGATTGTCAAGCCCAGCTGATTTATACGGGTCCAGGTTTTGCAGCTCTTTCAGAACATCTGCTATCTGGATTTGGGTAAAGGAGAACCTGGAGAGGCTTGGGCGAGGAGCTGCGGGGGCCGGGGCTGTTGGCCGAGGTAGGAGTAGCCAGGCGGAAGGCATGGCCAGCTGTTGAGAAATGCTTGTTGAAGTTTTCGATAATCATGGATTTGTCGGTGGTGACCGTGTTCCCTAGCCTCAGTGCAGTGGGCAGCTGGGAGGAGGTGCTCTTGTTCTCCATGGACCTCACAGTGTCCCAGAACTTTTTGGAGTTGGAGCTACAGGATGCAAACTTCTGCCTGAAGAAGCTGGCCTTAGCTTTCCTGACTGACTGCGTGTATTGGTTCCTGACTTCCCTGAACAGTTGCATATCGCGGGGACTGTTCGATGCTATTGCAGTCCGCCACAGGATGTTTTTGTGCTGGTCGAGGGCAGTCAGGTCTGGAGTGAACCAAGGGCTGTATCTGTTCTTAGTTCTGCATTTTTTGAACGGAGCATGCTTATCTAAAATGGTGAGGAAGTTACTCTTAAAGAATTACCAGGCATCCTCAACTGACGGGATGAGGTCAATGTCCTTCCAGGATACCCGGGCCAGGTCGATTAGAAAGGCCTGCTCACAGAAGTGTTTTAGGGAGCGTTTGACAGTGATGAGGGGTGGTCGTTTGACTGCGGCACCGTAGCGGATACAGGCAATGAGGCAGTGGTCGCTGAGATCCTGGTTGAAGACAGCGGAGGTGTATTTGGAGGGCCAGTTGGTCAGGATGACGTCTATGAGGGTGCCCCTGCTTACAGAGTTAGGGTTGTACCTGGTGGGTTCTTTGATGATTTGTGTGAGATTGAGGGCATATCCCAGTTTAGGTCACCTAGCAGAACAAACTCTGAAGCTAGATGGGGGGCAATCAATTCACAAATGGTGTCCAGGGCACAGCTGGGAGCTGAGGGGGGTCGGTAGCAGGCGGCAACAGTGAGAGACTTATTTCTGGAGAGAGTGATTTTCAGAATTAGTAGTTCGAACTGTTTGGGTATGGACCTGGAAAGTATGACATTACTTTGCAGGCTATCTCTGCAGTAGACTGCAACTCCTCCCCCTTTAGCAGTTCTATCTTGACGGAAGATGTTATAGTTGGGTATGGAAATCTCTGAATTTTTGGTGGCCTTCCTGAGCCAGGATTCAGACACGGCAAGGACATCAGGGTTAGCAGAGTGTGCTAAAGCAGTGAGTAAAACAAACTTAGGGAGGAGGCTTCTGATGTTGACATGCATGAAACCAAGGCTTTTTCGATCACAGAAGTCAACAAATGAGGGTGCCTGGGGACATGCAGGGCCAGGGTTTACCTCCACATCACCCGCGGAACAGAGAAGGAGTAGTATGAGGGTGCGGCTAAGGGCTATCAAAACTGGTCGCCTAGAGCGTTGGGGACAGAGAATTAGAAGAGCAGGTTTCTGGGCATGGTAGAATATATTCAGGGCATAATGCGCAGACAGGGTTATGGTGGGGTGCGGGTATGGCGGAGGTAAGCCCAGGCACTGGGTGATGATGAGAGAGGTTTTATCTCTGGACATGCTGGTTGTAATGGGTGAGGTCAGCATATGTTGGAGGAGGGACAAAGGAGGTATCAGGGGTATGAGGAGTGGGACTAGGGGCTCCATAGTGAACTAAAACAATGATAACTAACCTGAGCAACAGTATACAAGGCATATTGACATTTGAGAGAGACATACAGCGAGGCATACAGTAATCACAGGTGTTGAATTGGGAAAGCTAGCTAAAACAGTGGGTGAGACAACAGCTAATCGGCTAGCATAACAACAGCAGGTAAAATGGCATTGACTAGGCAACGGGGCCGACAGATAAAACAAACAAGCAGAATGGAGTACCGTGATTAATGGACAGTCCAGCGTGCATCAGCTATGTAGCCAAGTGATCAGAGTCCAGGGGCAGCGGTGGATGGGGGGCTGGCGAGTGTTATCCAGGTTAAGAAAACTAACAATGACTAAGTAGCTTGTAGCTAGCTAGCTGGTAGCTAAATAGCTTGTAGCTAGCTAGCTGGTAGCTAAATAGCTTGTAGCGGAAGGGAGTTTGTTCCACCGGTCAGGATGAGTTTTGACTGGGCTGAGGTGAGGTAAGGGAGAAGGTCTCCTGGGAAATGGTCTAGCTAGCTGGTAGTAAATAGCTTGTAGCTAGCTGGTTAGCTTCTGGAGGTTCTTGGGTGTGTTCTGGGCTAAACAAGCTAGCAGTTAGCATGCCGAGTTAGCACGCAAGGAGATAGCGAGGGCTAGTGAGTTAGCCTTTGGAGGACGTTGCGATGGGGTGAGTCTGTTTATTCCTCTTCATGCGGTGACATCGATAGACCGGTCGTAGTCAAGGTATTGTATAGGAGCTCTGGCCGGGCTAGCTTCAAGCTACGTGGGTGGAAACGCTAGCCAGGAGTAATCAACCAGGGTTGCTGTTTAGCTCGATAGCTAGTTGTGAAGATCCAGCTGAAGAATGTTCCGTTTGTGGTGGGAATCCGGGGGTAAGAAATAAATAGGTCCGTTATGCTCTGGTTAGCGTCGCGTTGTTCGAACTGGCGAGAGCTTTCCGAGCTAAAGGTTGGCTGAAGACCGCTAGCATAGCTAAGAGTATTTGGAAGCTTAGGTTTAGCAAAATGTTTTTAAAGATATGAGGTTGGAAAGAAGGAGGCAGAGAGGAAAGAGTCAAAGGTAGACGTGGGGGAGGTTAAAGTCGCCCAGAACTGTGAGAGGTGAGTCCTCAGGAAAGGAGCTTATTCAAGCTCATTGATGAACTCTCCGAGAAGCAAAAGAAAAAAATATCTAAAATATCTAAAACGAAAAAGAGACGATATTTACAGAGAGACGATACGACAGGACGAGTTACTGCTACGCCATCTTGGATTTTAGGATGTGTGTGTGTGTGTGTGTGTGTGTGTGTGTGTGTGTGTGTGTGTGTGTGTGTGTGTGTGTGTGTGTGTGTGTGTGTGTGTGTGTGTGTGTGTGTGTGTGTGTGTGTGTGTGTGTGTGTGTGTGTGTGTGTGTGTGTGTGTGTGTGTGTGTGTGTGTGTGGGTGTGTGCTTGCATGCGTGCACACGTGTTTTCTGTTTATATAAGTTGTGCTTGTCCGTGGTGCTTGAGTGTGTGTACTCAAACTAATTGTCTAACTCTCTAGGATACTCAGAGCTCAGATGCACTATGCTGTGAAGGGTTATGAGAAGGTCCTGCTACCCTAACTAGGATTTAACTAGCACATTGGTCCTGAATGCACGACACAGCGGCACACCCTGATCGGTTTCACCTGTCTTTGTGATTGTCTCCACCCCCTCCCAGGTGTTGTCCATCTTCCCCATTATCCCATGTGTATTTATACCTGTGTTCTCTGTTGCCCCGGTTACCTCCAATGGAACGCTTCAATGGAGAGCCGAGCACGTATCGGGCCTTTCTAGCTCAGTGTGCCCTCATTTTCGAGCTTCAGCCATCCTCCTTCCCCTCAGATCGCTCCAAAATAGTCTACCTCATCACACTGATGTCTGGAAGTGCTCTCACCTGGGCCACCGCCGTATGGGAAAAGCAGCCGTCTATACGCGCAAGTTTGGAGGGTTCGTGGGAGTGGTGAGGAAGGTCTTTGACACCCACCGCCAGGTGTCGCACATCTTCCCCATTATCCCCTGTGTATTTATAGCTGTGTTCTCTGTTTGTCTGTTGCCAGTTCATCTTGTTTGTTCAAGTCAACCAGCGTTTTTTCTCAGCTCCTGCTTTCTCCAGTCTCTTTTCTCTCCCTCCTGGTTTTGACCCTTGCCTGTCCTGACTCCGAGCTCGCCTGCCTGACCACTCTGCCTGCCCCTGAGCCTCCCTGCCGACCTGTAACTGTCCCCCCTCTGGGTTACCGACCCCTGCCTTACCCTGAGTCTGCCTGCCACTCGGTTCCGTTGCCCCACCTCTGGTTTACTGACCCCTGCCTGCCTTGACCTGTCTATTGCCAGCCCCTGTTGGGATATTAAACTATTGTTTATTCGACGTGGTCTGCATCTGGGTCTTACCTTCATACCTACCTACACAGTCTGTCTTGCTCTGTTCATTCAGTACGTCAGAGGCGACGGCAGGTTATAAATACATGGAAAATAGCTGTGTTTTTGTTCCTTTCTATTCCCCACGACAATGAGAGCTGACATTATGTCTAAATGGGCTGCCACTCAGCGAGAGATGGAGGCTGGAAATTGAACCTACCAGAATCTCGGTTACTTGCTGAATACCTCTTTGCCTAAGAGGAACAGCCCATCCATCATCCCTACCCCTACTCGCCCTTCAGGACCAGGTGAGTGCCAGGCCAATCTTGTCTGGGAAAAAAAGCCATCCATTCCAGGAAACTATTAGTAACATATGCGACATTTTCTTCCATTAAGATGTGAGGTAAAAATTGACGAGAAGGCCCATTTGTCTAAACTGATAGAGTACGTCAGACAAGTACTGTAGCCTTCTATGAATGGAAAGTGGTGCATTACGCCCCAACAAACATGTAAACAGGAAAATACCAGCAACATTAAACTGTTGGTCATACTGTTCAAATATAGAGAGTAGGTGAAAGGTCGATTCACTTCAATGTAAGGTGTGCTTTCCAAATAGCAATTTCAATCTCAATCACCATTGCCAACTATCAGAATTATTTTGAAAAAGACAACAGTTAAAGTCACTTCTTGGGGAAATTCCTATAAGCTTATGCACATTAAGCCAGGGGTACTCAAGTACTAAGTACGACTAGCTGCATAGTGCTGATCCAAGCCTATGGAATAAAAGTGGGGCTTTTATTGCTCAATATAATATAATATAAAAAATAATCCATAGGCCTAATGGACACATGCTCAAACTCGCACACTTTTGATAGACTTAAAGGGGCCACCTGTAGTTGCTACACCGATTTTTGGATTTATAAATGGTATATAGATAGATATCCATTGATTCTTGAAAAATATAACTTGCAAATGAGTTTAGTTCAACTGTCACACTCCATGCGAACCCAACATATAAGCTTGTTTTTATTGAATATTTGTAAACATTGTAAACAAACCCTGTTTAGCCTCATGACATGGTTAAAACAATCATTTTGATATCATGGACGGTCAGTCCTTGCATCCATAGCTCTGTCTATTAATCTGAAAGTGGTTACATTTCTCCAGGCCCATCCCTCAGTTTTTTTTACCAAAACAGAGGTGGGGCAAACATTTTATTGTTTCATATGTGAATTTGCCCTTTAAACAGCTGCATATGATCAATATATCAATGTGTCACCAACAAAAAGATAAATGGGGGACGGTTGAGCTAACATAGGCTAATATGATTAGCATGAGGTTGTAGGTAACAAGAGAATTTCCAAGGACATAGACTGGACATATCTGATATTGGCAGAAAGCTTAAATTATTGTTCATCTAACTGCACTGTCCAATTTAGAGTGAAATAATACCATGCTATTGTTTGAGGAGAGTAGACAGTTATGAACTTGAAAATGTATTAATAAACCAATTAGACACATTTAAGCAGTCTTGATACAACATTTTGAACAGATGCAATGGTTCATTGAAGCAATGCTAACATTTACATTTACATTTAAGTCATTTAGCAGACGCTCTTATCCAGAGCGACTTACAAATTGGTGCATTCACCTTATGACATCCAGTGGAACAGTCACTTTACAATAGTGCATCTAAATCTTAAAGGGGGGGGGTGAGAGGGATTACTTATCCTATCCTAGGTATTCCTTAAAGAGGTGGGGTTTCAGGTGTCTCCGGAAGGTGGTGATTGACTCCGCTGTCCTGGCGTCGTGAGGGAGTTTGTTCCACCATTGGGGGGCCAGAGCAGCGAACAGTTTTGACTGGGCTGAGCGGGAGCTGTACTTCCTCAGTGGTAGGGAGGCGAGCAGGCCAGAGGTGGATGAACGCAGTGCCCTTGTTTGGGTGTAGGGCCTGATCAGAGCCTGGAGGTACTGAGGTGCCGTTCCCCTCACAGCTCCATAGGCAAGCACCATGGTCTTGTAGCGGATGCGAGCTTCAACTGGAAGCCAGTGGAGAGAACGGAGGAGCGGGGTGACGTGAACAATGCTCTGAATTAACGAACGACCCAGAGCGCACTCTGACACACTGGAGGTAATTTATGAACGTACCCTTAGCTAGTTGTCAATCAATGTACTGTATTAGCATTGATCAATTGGACTGGCAGGGAAGTTCCCATTCTGTTGTCAAAACGTGAGTTGGGACAAGCATGCATTGGCAGGCAAGCTGGAGAAGGAAAAGCAGGCTACTATTCTCAATTGTTTATTAGTGCAATTCTGATTGCCAACTACCTGAAAAAGTTTGAGAGGGTTTATCTAATGTTCTCTCGTTAGATTTTAGCTCGTCTCGCTCTGGCTAGCATTAGTTGTTGATCTTGTTGTTGTTGAAGTGCAACTTTTATAAGCTGTGGATGCCTTATATAGAATACTGTACAATTAAAGGAGTCTGTATTGAAAACATGCCCACGTCAGGGGAGATGCCTATTTAGGCTATTCCTAGCTGCTGGGCTGCTCATTCCTGGCCCTGGGGGTCTGCTGTACTGTTATCACTCTGGCCTTGGCCTAACACACCTGAAACCAATAATGAATGTTTCACTAATATCCTAAAGCTGGGTGGGGTGTGTTGGGTTAGGGCGCTACAGGGCTATAGACCCCTAGGGGCAGGACGGGGTGATCCAGTTATATTGTGTGCAAGTAAAAATAGCTCTAATGTACTATTAGGCCTATGATATTAATTAAATGGAGGGTGTACTGTTTCCGTGTGTTAATGTGTAGGTGTATGTGTTTTCATTCAACCTTTCCTTTAAGACATACAACAAAAAGATGGGAAGGAAGTTGTGTTGGGGAGAGTTGCGTTATTGACTAGACTAGTGCGGCTCGGGCGTGTAAGCAGCTCTGGTTGGCTGGGCGGTCTGGCTGAAATTTGATTTACAGGATGTATTAAAGACAATCAAAAGTTGTCTTTGTACTTAATTTGTAAGAGTTCTGCATTTGCAAGAGTTTGTGAGGCTATTGGTTAGAGGTGCAACACAATAGAAATTATTGAATTATCATGGATTTAGTTTATTTATTTTTTATTTTACCCCCTTTTTCTCCCCAATTTCATGGTATCCAATTTTTAGTGGTTACTATCTTGTCTCATCGCTACAGCTCCCGTACGGGCTCGGAAGAGACGAAGGTCGAGAGCCATCCGTCCTCCGAAACACAACCCAACCAAGCCGCACTGCTTCTTAACACAGTGTGCATCTAACTGGGAAGCCAGCCGCACCAATGTGTCGGAGGAAACACCATGCACCTAGCGACCTGGTCAGCGTGCACTGCGCCCGGCCCGAGACAAGAGTCGCTAGTGCGCGATGAGACAAGGATTTCCCTACCGGCCAAACCCTCCTTAACACGGACGACGCTAGGCCAATTATGCGTCGCCCCACGGACCTCCCAGTCGTGGCCGGCTGCGACAGAGCCTGGGCTCGAACCCAGAATCTCTGGGAGCACTGCTAGTGTCTTGCGCCACCCGGGAGGCTGATTTAGTTCATTTTTTCGTACTTTTTGTTGTTCTAAATAGAGACGGCTAAAGGGCCATGGTTTATATTCGATAGTTTATAAATGCAGGAAATGTGTGAGGACCCCCAGAAACCCTGCCAAGTTATGTCCCCCTCTGCAAATAGCACTGCTAGGTGATTTAAAAAAAGTCTGAGCAAATGTTTTTAATTTGCAATATGTAGAAGCCATGAGCATAGAAATGTTCAGAACTTTAGTGAAACATCTCAGCACAGTTGAAAAATATATGGAAAATAGAAATGGTGGGGAGTTGACTAGAGCTGAAGGATCGGACCAAAAACAATCAAAATATAACTCTTATAAAATATATATAGTATGAATAAACTGGAATTAGAAGCCAAATTGTTCTTGTCCATTAGTTTACTCCAATTAGAGGAGGGGTGATAGGGTTAGGGGAAATAATAGAGGAAAAAGTATTACAAAAAAAAAAATATATATATATACAGTGGGGCAAAAAAAGTATTTAGTCAGCCACCAATTGTGCAAGTTCTCCCACTTAAAAAGATGAGAGAGGCCTGTCATTTTCATCATAGCGACACTTCAACTACGACAGACAAAATGAGAAAAAAAATCCAGAAATCACATTGTAGGACTTTTAATGAATTTATTTGCAAATTATGGTGGAAAATAAGTATTTGGTCACTTACAAACAAGCAAGATTTCTGGCTCTCACAGACCTGTAACTTCTTCTTTAAGAGGCTCCTCTGTCCTCCACTCGTTACATGTATTAATGGCACCTGTTTGAACTTGTTATCAGTATCAAAGACACCTGTCCACAACCTCAAACAGTCACACTCCAAACTCCACTATGGCCAAGACCAAAGAGCTGTCAAAGGACACCAGAAACAAAATTGTAGACCTGCACCAGGCTGGGAAGACTGAATCTGCAAGAGGTAAGCAGTTTGGTTTGAAGAAATCAACTGTGGGAGAAATGATTAGGAAATGGAAGACATACAAGGCCACTGATAATCTCCCTCGATCTGGGGCTCCACGCAAGATCTCACCCCATGGGGTCAAAATGATCACAAGAACGGTGAGCAAAAGTTCCAGAACCACACGGGGGGACCTATCAAATCAAATCAAATCAAATTGTATTTGTCACATACACATGGTTAGCAGATGTTAATGCGAGGGTAGTGAAATGCTTGTGCTTCTAGTTCCGACAATGCAGTAATAACCAACAAGTAATCATTCTAACAATTCCAAAACTACTGTCTTATACACGTGTAAGGGGATAAAGAATTTGTACATAAAGATATATGAATGAGTGATGGTACAGAGCAGCATAGGCAAGATACAGTAGATGGTATCGAGTATAGTATATATATGAGATGAGTATGTAAACAAAGTGGCATAGTTAAAGTGGCTAGTGATACATGTATTACATAAGGATGCAGTCGATGATATAGAGTACAGTATATACGTATGCATATGAGATGAATAATGTAGGGTATGTAACATTATATAAGGTAGCATTGTTTAAAGTGGCTAGTGATATATTTACATCAATTCCCATTATTAAAGTGGCTGGAGTCTGTGTCAGTATCAGTGTGTTGGCAGCAGCCACTCAATGTTAGTGGTGGCTGTTCAACAGTCTGATGGCCTTGAGATAGAAGCTGTTTTTCAGTCTCTCGGTCCCAGCTTTGATGCACCTGTACTGACCTCGCCTTCTGGATGATAGCGGGGTGAACAGGCAGTGGCTCGGGTGGTAGATGTCCTTGATGATCTTTATGGCCTTCCTGTGACATCGGGTGGTGTAGGTGTCCTGGAGGGCAGGTAGTTTGCCCCTGGTGATGCGTTGTGCAGACCTCACTACCCTCTGGAGAGCCTTACGGTTGTGGGCGGAGCAGTTGCCGTACCAGGCGGTGATACAGCCCGCCAGGATGCTCTCGATTGTGCATCTGTAGAAGTTTGTGAGTGCTTTTGGTGACAAGCCGAATTTCTTCAGCCTCCTGAGGTTGAAGAGGCGCTGCTGCGCCTTTTTCACGATGTTGTCTGTGTGAGTGGACCAATTCATTTTGTCTGTGATGTGTATGCCGAGGAACTTAAAACTTGCTACCCTCTCCACTACTGTTCCATCGATGTGGATAGGGGAGTGTTCCCTCTGCTGTTTCCTGAAGTCCACAATCATCTCCTTAGTTTTCTTGACGTTGAGTGTGAGGTTATTTTCCTGACACCACACTCCGAGGGCCCTCACCTTCTCCCTGTAGGCCGTCTCGTTGTTGTTGGTAATCAAGCCTACCACTGTTGTGTCGTCCGCAAACTTGATGATTGAGTTGGAGGCGTGCGTGGCCACGCAGTCGTGGGTGAACAGGGAGTACAGGAGAGGGCTCAGAACGCACCCTTGTGGGGCCCCAGTGTTGAGGATCAGAGGGTGGAGATGTTGTTGCCTACCCTCACCACCAGGGGGCGGCCCGTCAGGAAGTCCAGTACCCAGTTGCACAGGGCGGGGTCGAGACCCAGGGTCTCGAGCTTGATGACGAGCTTGGAGGGTACTATGGTGTTGAATGCCGAGCTGTAGTCGATGAACAGCATTCTCACATAGGTATTCCTCTTGTCCAGATGGGTTAGGGCAGTGTGCAGTGTGGTTGAGATTGCATCGTCTGTGGACCTATTTGGGCGGTAAGCAAATTGGAGTGGGTCTAGGGTGTCAGGTAGGGTGGAGGTGATATGGTCCTTGACTAGTCTCTCAAAGCACTTCATGATGACGGAAGTGAGTGCTACGGGGCGGTAGTCGTTTAGCTCAGTTACCTTAGCTTTCTTGGGAACAGGAACAATGGTGGCCCTCTTGAAGCATGTGGGAACAGCAGACTGGTATAGTGATTGATTGAATATGTCCGTAAACACACCGGCCAGATGGTCTGCGCATGCTCTGAGGGCGCGGCTGGGGATGCCGTCTGGGCCTGCAGCCTTGCGAAGGTTAACATGTTTAAATGTCTTACTCACCTCAGCTGCAGTGAAGGAGAGTCCGCATGTTTTCGTTGCAGGCCGTGTCAGTGGCACTGTATTGTGTTCAAAGCGGGCAAAAAAGTGATTTAGTCTGCCTGGGAGCAAGACATCCTGGTCCGTGACTGGGCTGGATTTCTTCTTGTAGTCCATGATTGACTGTAGACCCTGCCACATGCCTCTTGTGTCTGAGCCGTTGAATTGAGATTCTACTTTGTCTCTGTACTGACGCTTAGCTTGTTTGATAGCCTTGCGGAGGGAATAGCTGCACTGTTTGTATTCGGTCATGTTACCAGTCACCTTGCCCTGATTAAAAGCAGTGGTTCGCGCTTTCAGTTTCATGCGAATGCTGCCATCAATCCACGGTTTCTGGTTAGGGAATGTTTTAATCGTTGCTATGGGAACGACATCTTCAAAGCACGTTCTAATGAACTCGCACACCGAATCAGCGTATTCGTCAATATTGTTAACTGACGCAATATGAAACATATCCCAGTCCACGTGATGGAAGCAGTCTTGGAGTGTGGAGTCACCTTGGTCGGACCAGCGTTGGACAGACCTCAGCGTGGGAGGCTCTTGTTTTAGTTTCTGTCTGTCGGCAGGGATCAACAAAATGGAGTCGTGGCCAGCTTTTCCGAAAGGAGGGCGGGGCAGGGCCTTATATGCGTCGCGGAAGTTAGAGTAACAATGATCCAAGGTTTTTCCACCCCTGGTTGCGCAATCGTGTCTGCTTGGGGGGGGATATATACGACTGTGATTATAATCGAAGAGAATTCTCTTGATAGATAATGTGGTCGACATTTGATTGTGAGGAATTCTAAATCAGGAGGATTTGATTTCCTGTATGTTTCTTTCATCACACCATGTCTCGTTAGCCATAAGGCATACGCCCCCGCCCCTCTTCTTACCAGAAAGATGTTTTGTTTCTGTCGGCGCGATGCGTGGAGAAACCTGCTGGCTGCACCGCCTCCGATAGCGTCTCTCCAGTGAGCCATGTTTCCGTGAAGCAAAGAACGTTACAGTCTCTGATGTCCCTCTGGAATGCTACCCTTGCTCAGATTTCATCAACCTTGTTGTCAAGAGACTGGACATTGGCGAGAAGAATGCTAGGGAGTGGTGCACGATGTGCCCGTCTCCGGAGTCTGACCAGAAGACCGCCTCGTTTCCCTCTTTTTCGGAGTCGTTTTTTTGGGTCGCTGCATGGGATCCATTCCATTGTCCTATTTGAAAGGCAGAACACAGGATCCGCGTCGCGAAAAACATATTCTTGGTCGTACTGATGGTGAGTTGACGCTGATCTTATATTCAGTAGTTCTTCTCGACTGTATGTAATGAAACCTAAGATGACCTGGGGTACTAATGTAAGAAATAACACGTAAAAAAAAAAAAAAACTGCATAGTTTCCTAGGAACGCGAAGCGAGGCGGCCATCTCTGTCGGCGCCGGATATACCTGCAGAGAGCTGGGACCAAAGTAACAAACGCCTACCATCAGTAACACACTACGCCACCAGGGACTCAAATCCTGCAGTGCCAGACGTGTCCCCCTGCTTAAGCCAGTACATGTCCAGGCCCGTCTGAAGTTTGCGAGAGAGCATTTGGATGATCCAGAAGAAGAGTTGGGAGAATGTCATATGGTCAGATGAAACCAAAATATAACATTTTGGTAAAAACTCAACTAATCGTGTTTGGAGGACAAAGAATGCTGAGTTGCATCCAAAGAACACCATACCTACTGTGAAGCATCATGCTTTGGGACTGTTTTTCTGCAAAGGGACCAGGACGACTGATCCGTGTAAAGGAAAGAATGAATGGGGCTGTGTATCGTGAGATTTTGAGTGAAAACCTCCTTCCATCAGCAAGGGCATTGAAGATGAAACATGGCTGTGTCTTTCAGCATGACAATGATCCCAAACACACCGCCCGGGCAACAAGAGTGGCTTCGTAAGAAGCATTTCAAGGTCCTGGAGTGGCCTAGCCAGTCTCCAGATCTCAACCGCATAGAAAATCTTTGGAGGGAGTTGACAGTCTGTGTTGCCCAGCAACAGCTCCAAAACATCATTGCTCTAGAGGAGATCTGCATGGAGGAATGGGCCAAAATACCAGCAACAGTGTGTGAAAACCTTGTGAAGACTTACAGAAAATGTTTGACCTCTGTCATTGCCAACAAAGGGTATATAACAAAGTATTGAGAAACTTTTGTTATTGACCAAATATTTATTTTCCACCATAATTAGCAAATTAATTCATAAAAAATCGTACAATATGATTTTCTGGATATCTTTTCCTCATTTTGTCTGTCATAGTTGAAGTATACCTATGATGAAAATTACAGGCCTCTCTCATCCTTTTAAGTGGGAGAACTTGAACAATTGGTGGCTGACTGAATACTTTTTTGCCCCACTGTATATATATACTGTGCCTTTGGAAAGTATTCAGAACCCTTGACTTTTTCCACAATCTGTTATGTTACTGCCTTATTCTATACTGTATTACATTTTTTTAAATCCTCATTAATTTACACACAATACCCCATAATGACAAAGAGAAAATAGGTTGTCAAACGTTTTTGCAAATTCAAAATGAAAAACAGAATTACTTTATTTACATAAATATTTAGAACCTTTGCTATGAAACCAGAAGTTGACCTCAAGTGCATCCTGTTTCCATTGATCATCCTTGATGTTTCTACAACTTGATTGGAGTCCACCTGTGGTAAATTAAATTGATTGGACATGTTTGGAAATCCACACACCTGTCTATTTAAGGTGACACAGTTGACAGTGCATGTCAGAGCACAAATCAAGCCATGAGGTAGAAGGAATTGTCCATAGAGCTCCGAGACAGGATTGTGTCGAGGCACAGATCTGGGGCAGGGTACAAAAACATTTTTGTAGCATTGAAGGTCCCCAAGATCACAGTGGTCTCCATCACTCTTAAATGGAAGAAAGCAATCATGGAGAAGGGCCTTGGTCAGGGTGGTGACCACGAACCCGATGGTCACTCTGACAGAGCTCTAGAGTTCCTGTACCAATCAGGCCTTTATGGTAGAGTGGCCAGACGGAAGCCACTCTTCACTAAAAGGCACATGACAGCCCTCTTGGAGTTTGCCAAAAGGCACCTAAAAACTCTCAGACAATGAGAAACAAGATTCTTTGGTCTGATGAAACCAAGATAGAACTCTTTAGCATGAATGCCAATCGTCACATCTGGAAGAAACCTGGCACCTTCCCTATGGTGAAGCATGGTGGTGGCAGCATGCTGTGGGGATGTTTCTCAGCGGCAGGGACTGGGAGACTAGACAGGATCAAGGGAAAATGAATGGAGCAAAGTACAGAGAGATCCTTGATGAAAACTTGCTCCAGAGCGCTCAGGACCTCAGACTGGGGTGAAGATTCACCTTCCAACAGCGCAACAACCAGAGCACACAGCCAAGACAACGGAAGAGTGGCTTTGGGACAAGTCTGAATGTCCTTGAGTGGCGCAGGCAGAGCCCGGACTGAACCTGATCGAACATCTCTGGAGATACCTGAAAATAGCTGTGCAGCAACGCCTCCCATCCAACCTGACGAAGCTTGAGAGCATCTGTAGAGAGGAATGAGAGAAACTCTCCAAATACAGGTGAGGCAACCTTGTAGCGTAATCACTGCCAAACAAAGTACAGAGTAAAGGTTCCGAGTAATTATGTAAATGTGATATTTCAGTTTTTATTTTTAATAAATTAGCCAAAATTTCTTAACCTGTTTTTGATTTGTCATTATGGGGTATTGTGTGTAGACTGATGACAGGAAAAACAATATAATACATTTTGGAATAAGGCTGTATCTTAACAAAATGTGGAAAAAATCAAGGGGTCTGAATACTTTCCGAAGGCACTGCATATTCAGTACCAGTGAAAGTTTGGATACACCTACTCATTCAAGGGTTTTTCTTTATTTTTACTATTTTCTACATTATAGAATAATAGTGAATACATCAAAACTATGAAGAACACATGTGGAATCATGTAGTAACCAGAAAAGTGTTCAACAAATCAAAATATATTTGATATAAATCACAGACTGTGTCACCAGCAAAGCACACCCACACCATAACACCTCCATGCTTTACGGTGGGAAATACACATGCAGAGATCATCTGTTCTCCCACACTGCGTCTCACAAAGACACGGCGGTTGGAACCAAAAATCTTCAATTTGGACTCTAGACCAAACAACAAATTTCCACCGATCTAATGTCCATTGCTCGTGTTTCTTGGCCCAAGCAAGTCTCTTCTTCTTATTGGTGTCCTTTAGTAGTGGTTTCTTTGCAGCAATTTGACCATGAAGGCCAGATTCACACAGTCTCCCCTGAACAGTTGATGTTGAGGTGTGTCTGTTACTTGAACTTAATTTCTGAGGCTAATAACTCTAATGAACTTAACTCTATGACCTAAAAATAAAGAAAAACCCTTGAATAAGTAGGTGTGTCCAAACTTTTGACTGGTAGTGTATATAGTTATGCACCCCCCCCCCCCCTCTAAATCAATAGCCCACTAGGGGATTTGTTTCCATCTAATCAGGGTCAATTAAGACATTAATTAAATGAATTTGACTCATAAATAGAAAGCTAACGTCATCGGATTAGGTAAGGACCAAAGGACAGGATATTAACAGTCAAAAGGCAGGAATGGTGAGGTACAAAATGAAACGTCCCACAGTAGTCTCTGCATTGGCCTGTGATTCATGTCTTGACCCCACTCAATCATTTTGATGTCATTCTGATCTGAGTTTCAGTGGGGGGTTGGAGCAGCATTTGGAGACCCCAAGCAGGAAAACAAGGTGTGTGACAGAGAGACAGGAGGAGGAGAGGAGAGCGAGAGAGGAGGAGGAAATAATAGAGGTAGCGAAGAGAAGGGATGAAAGAGAGATAAGAGAGGTAGACATTGAGGAGGTTGATGAGGGTGCCTACCCATTAGGCACACACTGGTTGAATCAACGTTGTTTTCCACGTCATTTCAATTAATTACGTCTGTGCTCTGTGGGTAGGAGGTAAAGGGCAAGGTAAGGGGCCCCAAACCGTCTGGTCAGAACTTGTATGATGCTTCCAACGCGCCACCTGCAACACACAACACAAGTATCATTTCACGAATAGACTACCTTTTCGGGTAGTATAATTCTGTAAAAAAGTATGATTTATTTAACGTAATTTGAACCTTCTCTAATGAAGAGCACCTGTTCAAGTTCATAACAAACAGGTTTTATCTCCAGAGGTTAAATCATAAAAAATGATAATAAAATGTGACAATTAAAGTGACAAACTCCCCTTGACACGGGGAATGGAAGCTGGTTTTGAACAACAGGGAGGGACAATCGAATACAAGCTTAACAAAAAAAATGGAACTTGTTAAGTTTGGTTGTTTCTTATACAACTACCTTAAAACTTCCATTAAGAGCCTGGGTGTTTATTTGCTTAAATCACTGAACACAATTAGAGACAGGCTTATTAGAGAAAGGCTTATTAGAGACAGGCTTATTCGAGACAGGCTTATTCGAGACAGGCTTCTATTTGAACCAGGTATCTATTTCCTTAAGTTTTTGCTCATTTGCAAAGTTCATTGTTTAATTCCAGCATTCACTTCTAGCATTTGAATCAATTTATTCATTTCCTGGACTAATTTGTTATCATTTACACCCTGTGTCATATTTCTTATGCCTCTATTAACAAAAAAATACTTGACAGAATAATTATGCATTTGTCAGTTCTTACTTTCGCCACTTGACAGCGATAGGCCAATTTATGGGGGTCTGTATTCCCAAAGTTGTTGACTGTTTTTTTGCTTGCCAGTTAGCTTGCAGTTTTACACTATTAGCAGCCAATGGCTAGCAGTTTCTTACTGGCAATAAAAGCAGATGATTGCCATCCTTTTTTTTTGAGTCATTACTGAATTATTTAAAGTAACTACTGTTGTATTCGGCGCATGTGACTAATAAAATGTTTTTAATTTTTTTATTTAAAACCTTGTAAACATTCATGGTAACCATGTAACCAATTCATATAGACCCGGAGTTTATTTCAAACAGGCGTTTATTTGCTGAAATGTGTCCCGTTCCCTAACTATTACAAGGGACAGGCGGCTATTGAAAAATTGGAATAGAAGGATTTGTCTTCCTGTCTCTCTTGTTATCAAACTCCCCCTCACAATTTATTAAAGGGGAGTTGAGAATGAAATAAACAAATGTGTTTTCTTCCGAGCACATCAAAGCAGAGGATGGAGAGAGGGCAGAAGAAGGTTCAACCCACACCCAGTCTTCTCCTTAGCCATTAAGTGTGGCCCACTTATGATCTTTCCATTCCTCCGTCCATCCCTCTGTCTCCCTGTCACCACACAGAACCAGCTAAAGCCAGAGCCAGAGATAGCTGCCAAGGTCCCCACTCACTATACACCTATTCATACAGTGCGTGCAGGGAAGTGGGTGTGAGAGCAAGAGATAGAAACTCATCAACAACCCAGTGACAGACATCAGACACATGCTTTTTAGTTGCCTGCCTTTGGACGATACACCAGACAGGTAATCAACAGAGGGACACATATAGACAGAGTCAATTACACAACAATCGGAACACATATGTGCAGGTATATCAAGGGGACTCAGGGGAGAAAATATACATCAGAAGCTCCCAACTAATGCTCCCTAAACGAATGAAAGTGCACTGTTTCCCTGGGGAGTTGAATAGAGACCAGGATGGAGCTGGTTGACTTTTTAGTGTGTCGATTGATTTGTCAAGGCACGGTCCATGTCATGAGTCTTCTCCAAGCACGGAGGATGTCCGTTTTGATCAGCTAATGTGTCGAATGACAACACATCCACTGTTTTGTTGATGTAAAAAAAACAGCACTAGAGCTATTCTAAGTGATTTGTATAATGCCTGAATGAAATCAATGAAATCTTCAAATGATTGATGGAGTTGTTGAATCACCTGGTATAAGTTTAGGCCAGGTTCAAATCAGATCAGCAGTAACCCGTGGTAACCGACAAATGCATAGCTTATCATTGCATTTGTTTGGCATGTCGAAGGTGTAACTGCATTGAAGCTGTTAGATCTACAAGCGGCTCCTGGCGTTATATCTATTGTGTTGTGTGTGGGCCAGCTTCCAAAGTCACGCTCACTGCGTGCTATTCAGACTAGCAGAATAATAGGTAGCTCTGTTTACTGTACCTGCCCCTGTCTATCCCAATCAAAACATGCTATATATCACTCTCCAGTCTGTACCTACCTGTTGTCAGTTCATTGAACGATTCTTGATGTAAACCCAGATGCTAATTAGTCTCCATTATCCATAACTGGGTGGGCATTAATAACTTTTTACTCCCGTGTTTTATAAGGAGCAGTGACAGAAGAGAGGGAGGGAGAAGAGGGAGAGAAGGTCATTATAGGGTTGGACGCTACACCTGTTCCAGCAGTCATCTGTCTGTACAGGATAGGGCTTTACGAGGAGTGACTGGGAGGTCATTGGTGCAGAACACTGTGTGTCCATGCGTGCAGCAATGGATAACAGGCAGGAAGAGGGACAACTTTTACACACACACACACACACTCTTCCGGGGAACAAACACGGGCTCCAGGCACGGGCTGGTACGGTGGAGTAGCCGTATTACTCTCTTCTCCCATTTATGATTCTATTATGGGTTTATTCTCTGGTATTTGCAGACCTTTCACCAAGGACGTCTATCGACAGAGAGCACAGTGCTGCAAGCAAAAATGAAGATGAAGCAGGATGGACTGTTTGTCCAAGTATCACTAACAGACCAAAGACCACCAGTCTGACTACCAGGCAACACTAAACCTGCTACAGAGAGGACTGCAAAGGGTGGGACACAAAGAGAGGGGGATGTTGTTTTCTTCTCCTTTCTGTCAAAGATCCTCCAAGCACAAGTCCAAGATATTTTATTTCTGTTTTTGAAAACCTTGATCACTGTATTTTAATTGTAAGTTATTACAATGAACGGGTTGGATAAATAATTTCCAGCTTTTAAAGGGCCCATTGAATGAGCTGTAGTTTTCATATTTCACACTATGTTTTCTGACAATACTCTCAGCGTTTACCTACAGTTGAAGTCGGAAGTTTACATGCACCTTAGCCAAATACATTTAAACTCAGTTTGTCACAATTCCTGACATTTAATCCTCTTAAAAATTCCCTGTCTTAGGTCAGTTAGGATCACCACATTATTTTAAGAATGTGAAATGTCAGAATAATAGAAGAGAGAATTATTTATTTCGTCATTTATTTCTTTCATCACATTCCCAGTGGGTTAGAAGTTTACATACACTTAATTAGTATTTGGTAACATTGCCTTTAGACTGTTTAACTTGAGTCAAACGTTGTGGGTAGCCTTCCACAAGCTTCCCACAATAAGTTGGGTGAATTTTGGCCCATTCCTCCTGACAGAGCTGGTGTAACTGAGTAAGGTTTGTAGGCCTCCTTGCACACACACGCCTTTTCAGTTCTGCCCACATATTTTTTATGGGAGTGAGGTCAGGGCTTTGTGATGGCCACTCCAATACCTTGACTTTGTTGTCCTTAAGCCATTTTGCCACAACTTTGGAAGTAAGCTTGGGGTCATTGTCCATTTGGATGACCCATTTGCGACCAAGCTTTAACTTCCTGACTCATGTCTTGAGATGTTGCTTCAATATATCCACAGAATTTTCCTCCCTCATGATGCCATCTATTTTGTGAAGCGCACCAGTCCCTCCTGCAGCAAAGCAACCCCACAACATGATGCTGCCACCCCCGTGCTTCACGGTTGGAATGGTGTTCTTCGGCTTGCAAGCCTCCCCATTTTAGCCGAACAGTTCTGTTTTTGTTTCATCAGACCCTAGGACATTTCTCCAAAAAGTTTGATCTTTGTCCTCATGTGCAGTTGCAAACCATAGTCTGGCTTTTTTTATGCCGGTTTTGGAGCGGTGGCTTCTTCCTTGCTGAGCAGCCTTTCAGGTTATGTCGATATAGGACTTGTTTTACTGTGGATATACATACTTTTGTACCTTTTTCCTCCAGCATCTTCATAAGGTTCTTTGCTGTTGTTCTGGGATTGATTTGCACTTTTCGCACCAAAGTACGTTCATCTCTAGGAGACAGATTGCATCTCCTTCCTGAGCAGTGTGATGGCTGTGTGGTCCCATGGTGTTTATACTTGCGTACTATTGTTTGTACAGAGGAAGGTGGTACCTTCAAAAAATTGCTCCCAAGGATGAACCACACTTGTGGAGGTCTACAATTTTTTTCTGAGGTCTTGGCTGATTTATTTTGATTTTCCCATGATGTCAAGCAAAGAGGCACTGAGCCTGAAGGTAGGCCTTGAAATACATCCACAGATACACCTCCAATTAACTCAAATGATGTCAATTAGCCTATCAAAAGCTTCTAAATCCATGACATAATTTTCTGGAACATTCCAAGCTGTTTAAGGCACAGTCAACTCAGTGTATGTAAACTTCTGACCCACTGGAATTGTGATACAGTGAATTATAAGTGAAATAATCTGTCTGTAAACATTTGTTGGGAAAATGACTTGTGTCATGCACAAAGTAGATGTCCTAACCAACTTGCCAAAACTATAGTTTAACAAGAAATTTGTGGAGGTTGAAAAATGAGTTTTAATGACTCCAACCTAAGTGTACGTAAACTTCCGTCTTCAACTGTATATGGAGCGTATAGGTGTTATCTCAGAAGCCAATGAAAAGTATTTAATATTATAAAGTGGGTGGTTCAAGCACTGGATGTTGATTGGCTGAAAGCCGTGGTATATCAGACAGTATACCACAGGTATGACGAAACATGCATTTCTACTGCTCTAATTATAAAAGTAACCAGTTTACGATAACAATAAGGCACCCTGGGAGTTTGTGGTAAATTTCTAATATACCACAGCTAAGGGGTGTATCCAGGCACACCGTGTTGCATCTTGCCTAAGAATAGCCCTTAGTCATCGTATATTGGCCATATAGCACACCCCCTCAGTCGGGCCTTATTGCTTAATCTTCTAGCTGGCTATGTTTGCAGATGTCACAATTACCATGCATCTTAATTAAATCTGATCCTCTAACTCTGATGTGTTCGGTGTTTCTGATCCATACACTACATACCCTGTCCATTATAAACTTTGTTTGTGTTTCAAATATCCCCTATATATTGCATTATTTTGACCAGAGCCTTTTTGGTCCCTTTCATGCTTATATTTAGCCTACCTGTGCTAGGATCGATGAGAAGCCTACCTACTCAAAGAGGTTTTAAATGGACCTGTGTGGAGCGGCCACTGATTGAAAGGTTGGGGGAAGTCATATAATTAGGTCACTGTGAGGCTGGGGTCAGGCCTCAGATAGTCCAGCTTTTTCATCACAAGTAAGGCTGGACGGCCTTTTACTGTGACTAATTCAGACTCACTCTGGAAGCGAGAGTGACAGATACGGAGAGAGAACGAGAGGAGAAAAGCCAATTACATAGCTGTAGGTTCCCTGCTGTGCATCACTGTTTCCCTGGGGAGTTGAATACAGACCAGGATGGAACTGGTTGACTTTTTAGTGTGTCGATTGATTTGTCAAACCACGGTCCATGTCATGAGTCTTCTCCAAGCACAGAGGATGTGCGTTTTGATCAGCTAATGTGTCGAATGCAACACATCCACTGTTTTGTTGATGTAGTAAAACCAGCACTAGAGCTATTCTAAGTGATTTGAATAATGCCTGAATGAAATCAATTAAATCTTCAAATGATTGATGGAGTTGTTGAATCACCTGGTATGAGTTTAGGCCAGGTTCAAATCAGATCAGCAGTAACCCGTGGTAACCGACAAATGCATAGCTTATCATTGCTTTTGTTTGGCATGTCAGAGGTGTAACTGCATTGAAGCTGTCAAATCCACAAGCGGCTCTGGCGTTATATCTATTGCGTGTGTGTGGGCCAGCTGCGAAGGTCCCCGCTCACTGCACGACTACTCATACAGTACGTGTGTGTGTCTTTGTATGTGTTCGTGTGTGTATGTGCGTGCGTGCGTGCAGGTGAAGCGTTTGTGCTCGGGTGTGTGTTAAGGCGAGAGATAGCAACTCAACAACAACCCAGTGACTAGTCTCCCAGTACCTGCCGCTGAAAAACATCCCCACAGCATGATGCTGCCACCACCATGCTTCTCCGAAGGAAGGGAGACAGGTTTCCTCCAGATGTGATGCTTGGTATTCAGGTCAAAGAGTTCAATCGTGGTTTCATCAGAGCAGAGAATAATTCACAGATATTAGTGTTGTCACATTGAATTTATATTAGCATTGTTAACTAATTTTCAGGTCTGATTAAAGCCATCCCGAATCTCACTCAATATTTGATTTCCTTCTTCCACCCACTCTTATTCAGACTAGCAGAATAATAGGTAGCTCTGTTTACTGTACCTGCCCCTGTCTATCCCAATCAAAACATGCTATATATCACTCTCCAGTCTGTACCTACCTGTTGTCAGTCCATTGAACGATCCCTGATGTAAACCCAGATGCTAATTAGTCTCCATTATCCATAACTGGGTGGGCATTAATAACTTTTTACTCCCGTGTTTTATAAGGAGCAGTGACAGAAGAGAGGGAGGGAGAAGAGGGAGAGAAGGTCATTATAGGGTTGGACGCTACACCTGTTCCAGCAGTCATCTGTCTGTACAGGATGGGGCTTTACGAGGAGTGACTAGGAGGTCATTGGTGCAGAACACTGTGTGTCCATGCGTGCAGCAATGGATAACAGGCAGGAAGAGGGACAACTTTTACACACACACACACACACACACACACACACACACACACACACACACACACACACACACACACACACACACACACACACACACACACACACACACACACACACACACACACACACACACACACATACACTCTTCCGGGGAACAAACACGGGCTCCAGGCACGGGCTGGTACGGTGGAGTAGCCGTATTACTCTCTTCTCCCATTTGTGATTCTATTATGGGTTTATTCTCCGGTATTTGCAGACCTTTCACCAAGGACGTCTATCGACAGAGAGCACAGTGTTGCAAGCAAAAATGAAGATGAAGCAGGATGGACTGTTTGTCCAAGGATCTCACTTACAGAATGACAACACATCCACTGTTTTGTTGCTGTAGTAAAACTAGCCCAATGCCTGAATGAAATCAATTAAATGTACAAATTATTGATGAAGTTGTTTAATCACCTGGTATGAGTTTATGCCAGGATTAAATCAGATCAGCAGTAACCCGTGGTAACCGACAAACACATAGCCTACCATTGCTTTTGTTTGGTGGTGTCGAAGGTGTAACTGCGTTGAAGCTGTTAAACCTACAAGCGTCTTCTAGCGTCATGCTAATCGCCTGTGTGAGGGTTAGCTGCGAATATCCCCGCTCACCGAAAGACTAGTCATACAGTATGTGTGTGTGTGTGTGTGTGTGTGTGTGTGTGTGTGTGCTGGGGAGTGTGTGTGTGTGTTTGTGTGTGCGGGGGAGTGTTGGTGCGTGGATGTGTGAGAGCAAGAGATAGCAACTCATTAGCAACCTAGTGAAATAGAACAGACACATGCTTTTGAGCTGCCTGTCTTTGGATGACACACCACACAAGTCATCAACAGAAGGACACATAGATATAATCAAGTAACACCTAGTACATAGTGGGGTCAAAAAAGTATTTAGTCAGCCACCAATTATGCAAGTTCTCCCACTTAAAAAGATGAGAGAGGTACATTATAGGTACACTTCAACTATGATAGACAAAATGAGGAAAAAAAATCCAGAAAATCACATAGGCTTTTTAATGATTCTTTTTGCAAATTGTGGTGGAAAATAAGTATTTGGTCACCTACAAACAAGCAAGATTTCTGGCTCTCACAGACCTATAACTTTAAGAGGCTCCTCTGTCCTCCACTCGTTACCTGTATTAATGGGGGTGTGCTCGGTCCTCCTTTTCCTGTAGTCCACATTCATCTCCTTTATCTTGATCACGTTGAGGGAGAGGTTGTTGTCCTGGCACCACATAGGCTGTCTCGTCGTTGTCGCTAATCAGGCCTACCACTGTTGTGTCATCGGCAAACTTAATGATGGTGTTGGAGTAATGCCTGGCTATGCAGTCATGAGTGAACAGGGAGTACAGGAGGGGACTGAGCATGCAGGGGCCCCTGTGTTGAGGACCAGCGTGGTGGATGTGTTGTTGCCTATCCTTACCACCTGGAGGCAGCACGTCAGGAAGTCCAGAATCCAGTTGCAGAGGGAGGTGTTTAGTTCCGGGAGCATTCAACCGGGTAAGTTTGGGCAGGCTCAGTGCTCAAGAGCTCCAGTGCGCCTGCACGGTCCGGTCTATCCGGTACCACCTCCACCCACCAGCCCTCCGGTGGTAGCCCCCCGCACCAGGCTGTCTCTCCGTCTCATCCCTACAGGTGCTCCCGCCTGTCCAGTGCTGCCGGAGCCTTCCTCCTCTCCAGCGCTGCCGGAGTCTCCCGCCTGTCCAGCGCTGCCGGAGTCTCCCGCCTGTCCGGCGCTGCCAGAGCTCCCGCCCCTCAGTCCAGAGGCGCTAGAGCCCCTCATTCCGGAGGCGCCAGAGCTACTCAGTCCAGCGCTGCCAGAGCCTTCCTCTCCAGCGTTTCCGGAGCTTCCCGTCTGCCCAGCCCCATCAGAGTCGCCAGTCTGCCCAGCTCCATCTGAGCTACCCGTCTGCCCAGCTCCATCTGAGCTACCCGTCTGCCCAGCGCTATCTGAGCTACCCGTCTGCCCAGCGCCATCTGAGCTACCCATCTGCCCAGCGCCGCCTGAGCCACCCGTCTGCCCAGTGCCGCCAGTATGCCCAGGGCCACAAGTGCCGCCAGTCTGCCCAGAGCCGCCAGTGCCGCCAGTCTGCCAGGAGCCGCCAGTCTGCCAGGAGCCGCCAGTGCTGCCAGTCTGCCAGTCTCCCATCAGAGTCGCCAGTCTGCCCAGCTCCATCTGAGCTACCCGTCTACCCAGCTCCATCTGAGCTACCCGTCTGCCCAGCGCCATCTGAGCTACCCGTCTGCCCAGCGCCATCTGAGCTACCCGTCTGCCCAGCTCCATCTGAGCTACCCGTCTGCCCAGCGCTATCTGAGCTACCCGTCTGCCCAGCGTCATCTGAGCTACCCGTCTGCCCAGCGCCACCTGAGCCACCCGTCTGCCCAGCGCCGCCAGTGCCGCCAGTATGCCCAGGGCCACAAGTGCCGCCAGTCTGCCCAGAGCCGCCAGTGCCGCCAGTCTGCCAGGAGCCGCCAGTGCTGCCAGTCTGCCAGGGGCCGCCAGTGCCGCCAGTCAGCCAGGTGCCGCCAGTGCCGCCAGTCAGCCAGGTGCCGCCAGTGCCGCCAGTCAGCCAGGTGCCGCCAGTGCCGCCAGTCAGCCAGGTGCCGCCAGTGCCGCCAGTCTGCCAGGTGCCGCCAGTCTGCCAGGGGCCGCCAGTCAGCCAGGGGCCGCCAGTCAGCCAGGGGCCGCCAGTGCCGCCAGTCAGCCAGGGGCTGCCAGTCAGCCCAGAGGCGCCAGAGCCCCTCAGCCCAGCTCCGCCAGTGCCGCCAGTCTGCCAGGGGCCGCCAGTGCCGCCAGTCTGCCAGGGGCGCCAGTCAGCCAGGGGCCGCCAGTCTGCCAGGAGCCGCCAGTGCCGCCGGTCTGCCAGGGGCCGCCAGTGCCACCAGTTTGCCAGGGGCCGCCAGTCAGCCAGGGGCCGCCAGTCAGCCAGGAGCCGCCAGTGCCGCCAGTCAGCCAGGGGCCGCCAGTGCCGCCAGTCAGCCCAGAGGTGCCAGAGACCCTCAGCCCAGAGCCCCTGCCCCTCTGTCCTGAGCTGCCCCTCTGTCCCGAGATGCCCCTCTGTCCCGAGCTGCCCCTCTGTCCCTAGCTTCCCCTCTGTCCCGAGCTGCCCCTCTGTCCAGTGGGGTCATTTAGTAGGGTCACCGTGGTTAGGAGGCCACGGAAGCGGACAAGAAGGCGGACTAAGATGATGGTAAAGTGGGGTCCGCGTCCTGCGCCAGAGCCGCCACCGCGGACAGACGCCCACCCAGACCCTCCCCTATAGGTTAAGGTTTTGCACCTTTGGGGGGGGGGGGGGGTACTGACCTCCATTTCCTTTGTTTTGTCATTATTTAGTATGGTCAGGGCGTGAGTTGGGGTGGGCAGTGTTTGTTTTTCTATGATTTCGGTATTTCTATGTTTCGGCCTAGTATGGTTCTCAATCAGAGGCAGGTGTCATTAGTTGTCTCCGATTGAGAATCATACTTAGGTAGCCTGGGTTTCACTGTGTGTTGGTGGGTGATTGTTCCTGTCTCTGTGTTTGCACCAGATAGGGCTGTTTAGGTTTTCTCACGTTTATTGTTTTGTTAGTCTATTCATGTATAGTTTTCTTTATTAAAGAACCATGAATAGAAACCACGCTGCATTTTGCTCCGCCTCTCCTTCAACTCAAGAGAACCGTTACACGTACGGTCACAGTGGGGATGAGGTCATTGATGCACTTATTGACGAAGCCTATGACTGAATGAATAATTGTGGAACATATTCCAGTCTGTGCTAACAAAACAGTCCTGTAGCTTAGCATCTGCTTCATCTGACCACGTTTTTATTGATCGAGTCACAGGTGTTTCCTGCTTTAATTTTTGCTTGTAAGCAGGAATCAGGAGGACATAATTATGGTCAGATTTGCCAAATGGAGGGAGAGCTTAATACCCAACACACAGAGATGCGTAAAGGTGTTCTAGAGTTTTTTTTCCCCCCTCTGATTCCACATTTACATGTTGATAGAAATTTGGTAAAACAGATTTATGTTTCCCTGCATTAAAGTCCCCGGCCACTAGGAGCTCCGCCTTTGGATGAGCATTTTCCTGTTTGCTTATGGGGGAATAAAGCTCATTGAGTGCTGTCTTAGTGCCAGCATCAGTCTTTGGTGGTATATAGACAGCTACAAAGTAGATGAAAAATCTCTAGGTAGATAGTGTGGTCTATCTTAGTCAAGCATTCAGAGTTAGAGACAGCAGGTGCGGGACAAGTTAGCATGTCCGGTGAACAGGTCAGGGTTCCATAGCCGCAGACACAACAGTTTAAACTGGAGCAGCAGCATGACCAGGTGGACTGGGGACAGCAAGCAGTCATTAGGCCAGGTAGTGCTGAGACATGGTCCCAGGGCTCAGGATCTCCAGGAGGTGAGGGAGAGGGAGAGAATTGGAGTGAGCATACTTAAATTCACACAGGATACCAGATAAGACAGGAGAAATACTCCAGATATAACAGACTGACCCTAGACCCCCGACACAAACTACTGCAGCATAAATACTGGAGGCTGAGACAGGAGGGGTTGGGAGACACTGTAGCACTGTCCGGCGATGCCCCCGGACAGGGCACAGCCCCCACACCACTAAAGGGATACCTTCAAACCACCAACTTACTACCTTGAGACAAGGCTGTGTATAGCCCACCAAGATCTCCTGGACAGGAAGATCACATCAGTGACTAAACTCACTCAAGTGACGTATCCCTCCTAGGGACGGCATGGAAGAACACCAGTAAGCCAGTGATTAGGGTAAGAAGCAGAGAATCCCAGTGGAGAGAGGGGAACCAGCCAGGCAGAGACAGCAAGGCCGGTTTGTTCGCTCCAGTGCCTTTCCGTCCACCTTCACTCCCCAGGGCCAGACTACACTCAATCATACTGAAGAGAAGAGTCTTCAATCTGGTAATGAATGGTGTGGCTGTTGAACAATTGAGAAGTCTAAATTACTTAGTGTTACCTTAGAATGGTCAAAACATTTAGATTCAATGGTTGTAAAGATGGGGAGAGTGAGCTTTTTTGACGTCTTACTCAAAGTAAGTCCTGCAGGCTCTAGGTTTATCTTATCTTGATTATTGTCCAGTCCTATAGTCTAGTGCTGCAAAGAAAGACCTAGTTAAGCTGCAGCTGGCCCAGAACAGAGCGACATGCTCTTCATTGTAATCAGAGGGCTAATATTAATACTATGCATGAGCTTTCTGAAATGAGTTTTCATGGACGAGCAGCCGCACACAAGCCTAAGATCACCATGCGCATTGCTAAGCGTCGACTGGAGTGGTGTGAAGCTCACTACCATTGGACTCTGGAACAGTGGAAACACTTTCTCTGGAGTGAAGAATCACTCTTCGCCATCTGGCAGTCCGACGGACGAATCTGGGTTTGGTGGATGCCAGGAGAACACTACCTGACCAAATGCATAGTGACAACTGTAAAGTTTGGTGGATGAGGGATAATGGTCTGGGGCTGTTTTTTATAGTTTGGGCTAGGGCCCTTAGTTCCTGTGAAGGGAAATCTTAGTGCTACAGCATACAATGACATTCTGGACAATTCTTTCCTTTTTTTCAAATTTGTGTCAACAGTTTGGTGAAGGCCCTTTCTGTTTAAACATGACAATGCCCCCATGCACAAAGCGAGGTCCATACAGAAAAGGTTTGTCAAGATTGGTGTGGAAGAACCTGACTGGCCTGCACAGAGCCCTGACAGCAACCCCATCAAACACTTTTGGGATGAATTGGAACGCTGACTGCGAGCCAGGCTTCATCGCCCGACCTCACCATGCTCTTGTGGCTGAATGGAAGAAAATGGAAGCAAGTCTCCACAGCACTGTTCCAACATCTACATTTACATTACATTTAAGTCATTTAGCAGACGCTCTTATCCAGAGCGACTTACAAATTGGTGCATTCACCTTATGACATCCAGTGTTTGTCATTTATTATCATGTCTTGTCCCTGTGCTCCCCATTCTATTCGTTTCCCTCTGCTGGTCTTATTAGGTTCTTTCCCTCTTTCTATCCCTCTCTCTCCCCCTCCCTCTCTCACTCTCTCGCTCTCTCTTTCCTGCTCCCAGCTGTTCCTATTCCCCTAATCATCATTTAGTCTTCCCACACCTGTTCCCGATCCTTTCCCCTGATTAGAGTCCCTATTTATTCCTTTGTGTTCCGTTCCTGTCCTGTCGGTTCCTTGTTTAGTATTCACCGTGCTGTGATTTGTTCGCCCTGTCCTGTCGTGTTTTTGCCTTCATCAGATGCTGCGTGTGAGCAGGTGTCTCTGTCAACTACGGCCTGCGCCTACCTGCGACCTGCAGTCTGTGGCCGCTTCTCCTGTTATTCCCCTCTACAGACTAGAGGATTTCTGTTATTCCCTGTTTGGACTTGAATAAACTCTGTTTCTGTTAAGTCGCTTTTGGGTCCTCTTTCACCTGCATGACAGAAGGAACCGACCAAGGAATGGACCCAGCGACTTCAGACGCTCGTTACACTGCCGTCGAGATCCAGGAGCCATGCTCGGCAGACACGAGCAGGAATTGTCTGCTGCTCGCCATGCCGTGGAGAACGCCGCTCAGGTTTCCGACCTCTCTGGACAGTTCCAGAGTCTCGTCTCGTGCCACCTGTTACTTCCTGGCCTGCCGAGCCTCCAGAACCTAGGGTTAATAACCCACCTTGCTACTCCGGGCAGCCCACTGAGTGCCGCTCCTTTCTCACGCAGTGTGAGATTGTGTTCTCTCTCCAACCCAACACATACTCTAGAGAGAGAGCTCGGGGTTGCTTACGTCATTTCACTCCTTACTGGCCGGGCTCGAGAATGGGGCACAGCTATCTGGGAGGCAAGGGCTGATTGCTCTAACAAGTTCCAGAACTTTAAAGAGGAGATGATTCGGGTTTTTGACCGTTCAGTTTTTGGTAGGGAGGCTTCTAGGGCCCTGGCTTCCTTATGCCAAGGTGAACGGTCCATAACGGATTATTCTATTGAGTTTCGCACTCTTGCTGCCTCTAGTGAGTGGAACGAGCCGGCGCTGCTCGCTCGTTTTCTGGAGGGACTCCACGCAGTGGTTAAGGATGAGATTCTCTCCCGGGAGGTTCCTTCAGATGTGGACTCTTTGATTGCTCTCGCCATCCGCATAGAACGACGGGTAGATCTTCGTCACCGGGCTCGTGGAAGAGAGCTCGCATCAACGGTGTTTCCCTGCTCCGCATCGCAACCATCTCCCTCCTCTGGCTTTGAGACTGAGCCCATGCAGCTGGGAGGGATTCGCATCTCGACTAAGGAGAGGAACGGAGGATCACCAACCGCCTGTGCCTCTATTGCGGAGTTGCTGGACATTTTGTTAATTCATGTCCAGTAAAAGCCAGAGCTCATCTGTAAGCGGAGGGCTACTGGTGAGCGCTACTACTCAGTCTCTTCATCAAGATCTTGTACTACTTTGTCGGTCCATCTACGCTGGACCGGTTCGGGTGCTACATGCAGTGCCTTGATTGACTCTGGGGCTGAGGGTTGTTTCATGGACGAAGCATGGGTTCGGAAACATGACATTCCTTTCAGAGAGTTAGACAAGCCTACGCCCATGTTTGCCTTAGATGGTAGTTCTTCCCAGTATCAGATTTGAGACACTACCTTTAACCCTCACAGTATCTGGTAACCACAGTGAGACTATTTCTTTTTTGATTTTCCGTTCACCGTTTACACCTGTTGTTTTGGGTCATCCCTGGCTAGTATGTCATAATCCTTCTATTAATTGGTCTAGTAATTCTATCCTATCCTGGAACGTTTCTTGTCATGTGAAGTGTTTAATGTCTGCCATCCCTCCCGTTTCTTCTGTCCCTACTTCTCAGGAGGAACCTGGCGATTTGACAGGAGTGCCGGAGGAATATCATGATCTGCGCACGGTCTTCAGTCGGTCCCGAGCCAACTCCCTTCCTCCTCACCGGTCGTATGATTGTAGTATTGATCTCCTTCCGGGGACCACTCCTCCTCGAGGTAGACTATACTCTCTGTCGGCTCCCGAACGTAAGGCTCTCGAGGATTATTTGTCTGTGTCTCTTGACGCCGGTACCATAGTGCCTTCTTCTTCTCCGGCCGGGGCGGGGTTCTTTTTGTTAAGAAGGACGGTACTCTGCGCCCCTGCGTGGATTATCGAGGGCTGAATGACATAACGGTTAAGAATCGTTATCCGCTTCCCCTTATGTCATCAGCCTTCGAGATTCTGCAGGGAGCCAGGTTACTAAGTTGGACCTTCGTAACGCTTACCATCTCGTGCGCATCAGAGAGGGGACGAGTGGAAAACGGCGTTTAACACTCCGTTAGGGCATTTTGAGTACCGGGTTCTGCCGTTCGGTCTCGCCAATGCGCCAGCTGTTTTTCAGGCATTAGTTAATGATGTTCTGAGAGACATGCTGAACATCTTTGTTTTTGTCTATCTTGACGATATCCTGATTTTTTCTCCGTCACTCGAGATTCATGTTCAGCACGTTCGACGTGTTCTACAGCGCCTTTTAGAGAATTGTCTCTACGTAAAGGCTGAGAAGTGCTCTTTTCATGTCTCCTCCGTTACTTTTCTCGGTTCCGTTATTTCCGCTGAAGGCATTCAGATGGATTCCGCTAAGGTCAAGCTGTCAGTGATTGGCCCGTTCCAAGGTCACGTGTCGAGTTGCAGCGCTTTTTAGGTTTCGCTAATTTCTATCGGCGTTTCATTCGTAATTTCGGTCAAGTTGCTGCCCCTCTCACAGCTCTTACTTCTGTCAAGACGTGTTTTAAGTGGTCGGTTCCGCCCAGGGAGCTTTTGATCTTCTAAAAGAACGTTTTACGTCCGCTCCTATCCTCGTTACTCCTGACGTCACTAGACAATTCATTGTCGAGGTTGGCGCTTCAGAGGTAGGCGTGGGAGCCATTCTATCCCAGCGCTTCCAGTCTGACGATAAGGTTCATCCTTGCGCTTATTTTTCTCATCGCCTGTCGCCATCTGAGCGCTATGATGTGGGTAACCGTGAACTGCTCGCCATCCGCTTAGCCCTAGGCGAATGGCGACAGTGGTTGGAGGGCGACCGTTCCTTTTGTCGTTTGGACAGACCATAAGAACCTTGAGTACATCCGTTCTGCCAAACGACTTAATGCCCGTCAAGCTCGTTGGGCGTTGTTTTTCGCTCGTTTCGAGTTTGTGATTTCTTACCGTCCGGGTAGCAAGAACACCAAGCCTGATGCCTTATCCCGTCTGTTTAGTTCTTCTGTGGCTTCTACTGATCCCGAGGGGATTCTTCCTTATGGGCGTGTTGTCGGGTTAACAGTCTGGGAATTGAAAGACAGGTTAAGCAAGCACTCACGCACACTGCGTCGCCGCGCGCTTGTCCTAGTAACCTCCTTTTCGTTCCTGTTTCCACTCGTCTGGCTGTTCTTCAGTGGGCTCACTCTGCCAAGTTAGCTGGTCATCCCGGTGTTCGAGGCACTCTTGCGTCTATTCGCCAGCGCTTTTGGTGGCCGACTCAGGAGCGTGACACGCGCCGTTTCGTGGCTGCTTGTTCGGACTGCGCGCAGACTAAGTCGGGTAACTCTCTCCTCCTGCCGGTCGTCTCAGACCGCTCCCCATTCCTTCTCGACCATGGTCTCACATCGCCTTAGACTTCATTACCGGTCTGCCTTTGTCTGCGGGGAAGACTGTGATTCTTACGGTTGTCGATAGGTTCTCTAAGGCGGCACATTTCATTCCCCTCGCTAAACTTCCTTCCGCTAAGGAGACGGCACAAATCATTATTGAGAATGTATTCAGAATTCATGGCCTCCCGTTAGACGCCGTTTCAGACAGAGGCCCGCAATTCACGTCACAGTTTTGGAGGAGTTCTGTCGTTTGATTGGTGCGTCCGTCAGTCTCTCTTCCGGGTTTCATCCCCAGTCTAACGGTCAAGCAGAGAGGGCCAATCAGACGATTGGTCGCATACTACGCAGCCTTTCTTTCAGAAACCCTGCGTCTTGGGCAGAACAGCTCCCCTGGGCAGAATACGCTCACAATTCGCTTCCTTCGTCTGCTACCGGGTTATCTCCGTTTCAGAGTAGTCTGGGTTACCAGCCTCCTCTGTTCTCATCCCAGCTTGCCGAGTCCAGCGTTCCCTCCGCTCAAGCGTTTGTCCAACGTTGTGAGCGCACCTGGAGGGTGAGGTCTGCACTTTGCCGTTACAGGGCACAGACTGTGAGCCGCCAATAAACGCAGGATTAAGAGTCCAAGGTATTGTTGCGGCCAGAGAGTGTGGCTTTCCACTCGCAACCTTCCTCTTACGACAGCTTCTCGTAAGTTGACTCCGCGGTTCATTGGTCCGTTCCGTGTCTCCCAGGTCGTCAATCCTGTCGCTGTGCGACTGCTTCTTCCGCGACATCTTCGTCGCGTCCATCCTGTCTTCCATGTCTCCTGTGTTAAGCCCTTTCTTCGCACCCCCGTTCGTCTTCCCTCCCCCCTCCCGTCCTTGTCGAGAGCGCACCTATTTACAAGGTACATAAGATCATGGACATGCGTTCTCGGGGACGGGGTCACCAATACTTAGTGGATTGGGAGGGTTACGGTCCTGAGGAGAGGAGTTGGGTTCCGTCTCGGGACGTGCTGGACCGTTCACTCATCGATGATTTCCTCCGTTGCCGCCAGGATTCCTCCTCGAGTGCGCCAGGGCGCTCGTGGGTGAGTGGGGGTACTGTCATGTTTGTCATTTATTATCATGTCTTGTCCCTGTGCTCCCCATTCTATTCGTTTCCCTCTGCTGGTCTTATTAGGTTCTTTCCCTCTTTCTATCCCTCTCTCTCCCCCTCCCTCTCTCACTCTCTCGCTCTCTCTTCTCTCTATCGTTCCGTTCCTGCTCCCAGCTGTTCCTATTCCCTAATCATCATTTAGTCTTCCCACACCTGTTCCCGATCCTTTCCCTGATTAGTAAGTCGCTTTTGGGTCCTCTTTCACCTGCACGACATAGTGTTTCTTCTCCACGATGAGTATGGATATGCATTCCTCCCTGACGTCTTGTTGAATAGGGAACGTTGGGCCAGAGACAGCCTACACGAATCATGAATAAACGTCAGTGGATTCGATAATTTAATTGGTCAGAGAAGATCCAATCGCTGATTTAATTGTTTTGTACAATGCCCCTCATTTTGAAGTCAGCACAAATGACTTCTAGGATGGCAGTTTCAGACTGCATGTACAGTGCATTCGGAAAGTATTCAGATCCCTTGACTTTTTCCACATTTTTTTACATTACAGCGTTAAATTGATTTTTGTAAAAAATTTCGCCTCATCAATTTACACGCAAAACCCAATAATGACAAAGCAAAAACAGGGTTTTTTGATTTTTCTGCAACTGTATTACAAATAAAAAACAGAAATATCACATTTACATAAGTATTCAGTATTCAGACCCTTTACTTGAAGGTGTGTGACTTTCAAATCAATTGCATTTGCCACAGGTGGACTCCAATCAAGTTGTAGAAACATCTCAAGGATGATCAATGGAAATAGGCTACACCTGAGCTCAATTTTGAGTCTCATAGCAAAGGATCTGAATACTTATGTAAATGTATTTTATTTATTTATTAAACCTTTATTTAACTAGGCAAGAACAAATTCTTATTTACAATGACGGCTTACCAAAAGGCAAAATACCTCCTGCGGGGATGGGTGGCTGGGATTTAAAAGAATCATTTAAAACATAAAATATAAATACATGACAAAACACATCCCGCCAAGAGAGACAACAACACTACATAAATAGAGACATAAGGCAACAACATAGCAAGGCAGCAACATATGACAACACAGCATGACAACAACATGGTAGAAACATTTTTGGGCACAGACAACAGCACAGAAGGCAAGAAGGTAGAGACAACAATACATCACACAAAGCAACTACAACTGTCAGTAAGTGTCCATGATTGTTTTCGCTTTGTCATTATGCGGTATTGTGTGTAGATTGATGAGAAAAAAAAATCTTGAATCAATTTTAAAATAAGGTTGTAACGTAATGAAATATGGATGTAAGTCAAGGGCTCTGAATACTTTCCGAAGGCACTGTATGGAGCGATCGATGGAGCAGCAGAATTCTATTCTGGATTGAATTCAGGCAAGTACAATTCATAAATTATCTGAAAGAAGAAAAAAATAGGTTAGTCTGTGAAAACGTATACTTCTTAATGTAAGGTTTCTAGCCCGTTTACTGTTGAAGGGGTTCATGCAGAGAAGGTATACTTGTAAGACAACTTACGCAGTCAGTTTCTTTTATGTTCGGCAGATGCCTTAAGGCTTTTGCTGAGGTGAAAGGCCATGTATCACGTAGTGTCTTGTATACATGATCTGCACTCACCTCTTCCAGACATGTCCAAGCACCTTAAGGCCATTGGTGAGGTAAACGTTAATGTATCTGGTCGTTTTTAATGTCTGGTTATACTTTCTTTGCAACCACCAAACCCTTCCAGTCAAACCCCAAACAATGACTGAAGGTATACTAGTATGTATCTGGTTGTTTGTAGTGTCAACACAACTCCTGCTTCCAGCAGCTGGCCAGTGTTTATGCACTCTGGACACCCCATGCTTTGCAGCTTGTGGGAACCATGTTTGTATAGAGCAACTTCCCAGTGTGAGTGTTGTGTTCCCATCACTGTATGTGTAGCAATCCTCCAGCATGGCTGCAGCTGCTGAAGCACAAAGCTGTGTGTCCCTGTGTGCCTACTTTTTTTCTAATGTCAGTCCCACACGGCGAGAGTCCTTGATAGTCCAGCTGTTTGAAGTCCTCTACTTGCTTTGTACACATGGTGTTCCACACTGTTCTCCTCCGACGCCTCTGGACCAGTAACCAGTTACCTGTATCATTATCACCTTCTGTCAACGACCGTTATCTGACATTAAAATGGCCTGTCTGGCCATCCTTTTGATGTGTGTTTCGTGGTCTCGCTCTCTGCATTTCTTCTCTCTCACAATCACAGGGAAAATAGATGTATGTAATTTCTTCCTCTCGTTGGTAGCGTAAAACGAGGGCGTGGGGGTTGCAGTAGAAAATTGGATGCTGTCTTTCATGTCTGGGCACTGTCTCCCTCCCTTGTTCCCTCCCGCAGTGTTAAAGAGAGGTCGGAGTTACCACATCTCTCCTTCTCTCTGTTTCAATGTTATGTCTCATCCCCTTTGTCTTTGCTCTGTAATAAAGGCCCTCTGTGTCCACCATTTACCTAACCGGTTATAAAACGGTGATTTTTAACTCCATTTTAATGTGTCATGTCTTTGGTCTGTGTTCTATGTAGTTTCTTAGAAATCCTTTGCCATGCTATCGGAAAAGGCTATTTTGTTTTACTCTGATTGGATCTCTCTCTCTCTCTCTCTCTCTCTCTCTCTCTCTCTCTCTCTCTCTCTCTCTCTCTCATATATTTATATAGTAGATATATAAACAATTTTCTGCATAGTTTTGTTCTAGTCTATTGCATAAAATAAAATGTATTAAAAGGTTTTTTTTGGGGCCCTGAGTTCCATTGCTACATGACTGTATTGCATTAGAGACCTGTGCACCAGGCTCAGGGTCAGAGAGACCCTGGATAAGTCATCAAGGGCAGGCCGTGGATACATTGGTTCACAGTGCCTATTTTTTCTGTGTTTCGCCACCCACCAGGGGTTTTTCTGAGAGGCACGTTGCTTTTGCCCTCCAACTCAGATGGGATTGAAGTAACATACCTCATCTCTTGTGGACTGACGCGCGTAACATAGGATGTTATCGTAGCATCTATCAACAGACTGTGGGATGCGATGACTAACAAGGAACTTTGTTTCCGGTTTGAAGATTTGTTTTTCGTCATTTATCAGTTGGACAAATCACGATTCCTCTTGTGTTCGCGTCTTTTGAATTTGGGGAAAAAGGAGACATTTGGTCTAGTTTTGGCTGAGAGTTTCTGTTTCGGGGGTTCGCGAGTCTCATTAGTATCTTTTCTCATACGTCTCCCCCAGAACCAAATCGAGCATCTGACGCAATTATGGGAGATTTCAGTTCTGGGTTTCTGAGAAGACTGATAATTGGGTTCTTAACATGAGTACACCCTTTCCTTGAGCAGGTGCAGGTTGAAATAATCAGAGACACAGGTACAGTGCCTTGCGAAAGTATTCAGCCCCCTTGAACTTTGCGTCCTTTTGCCACATTTCAGGCTTCAAACATAAAGATATAAAACTGTATTTTTTGTGAAGAATCAACAACAAGTGGAACACAATCATGAAGTGGAACGACATTTATTGGATATTTCAAACTTTTTTAACAAATCAAAAACTGAAAAATTGGGCGTGCAAAATTATTCAGCCCCTTTACTTTCAGTGCAGCAAACTCTCTCCAGAAGTTCAGTGAGCATCTCTGAATAATCCAATGTTGACCTAAATGACTAATGATGATAAATACAATCCACCTGTGTGTAATCAAGTCTCCGTATAAATGCACCTGCACTGTGATAGTCTCAGAGGTCCGTTAAAAGCGCAGAGAGCATCATGAAGAACAAGGAACACACCAGGCAAGTCCGAGATACTGTTGTGAAGAAGTTTAAAGCCGGATTTGGATACAAAAAGATTTCCCAAGCTTTAAACATCCCAAGGAGCACTGTGCAAGCGATAATATTGAAATGGAAGGAGTATCAGACCACTGCAAATCTACCAAGACCTGGCCGTCCCTCTAAACTTTCAGCTTATACAAGGAGAAGACTGATCAGAGATGCAGCCAAGAGGCCCATGATCACTCTGGATGAACTGCAGAGATCTACAGCTGAGGTGGGAGACTCTGTCCATAGGACAACAATCAGTCGTATATTGCACAAATCTGGCCTTTATGGAAGAGTGGCAAGAAGAAAGCCATTTCTTAAAGATATCCATAAAAAGTGTTGTTTAAAGTTTGCCACAAGCCACCTGGGAGACGCACCAAACATGTGGAAGAAGGTGCTCTGGTCAGATGAAACCAAAATTGAACTTTTTGGCAACAATGCAACTTTTTATGTTTGGCGTAAAAGCAACACAGCTCATCACCCTGAACACACCATTCCCATTGTCAAACATGGTGGTGGCAGCATCATGGTTTGGGCCTGCTTTTCTTCAGCAGGGACAGGGAAGATGGTTAAAATTGATGGGAAGATGGATGGAGCCAAATACAGGACCATTCTGGAAGAAAACCTGATGGAGTCTGCAAAAGACCTGAGACTGGGACGGAGATTTGTCTTCCAACAAGACAATGATCCAAAACATAAAGCAAAATCTACAATGGAATGGTTCAAAAATAAACATATCCAGGTGTTAGAATGGCCAAGTCAAAGTCCAGACCTGAATCCAATCGAGAATATGTGGAAAGAACTGAAAACTGCTGTTCACAAATGCTCTCCATCCAACCTCACTGAGCTCGAGCTGTTTTGCAAGGAGGAATGGGAAAAAAAATTCAGTCTTTCGATGTGCAAAACTGATAGAGACATACCCCAAGCGACTTACAGCTGTAATCGCAGCAAAAGGTGGCGCTACAAAGTATTAACTTAAGGGGGCTGAATAATTTTGCACGCCCAATTTTTCCGTTTTTGATTTGTTAACAAAGTTTGAAATATCCAATAAATGTCGTTCCACTTCATGATTGTGTCCCACTTGTTGTTGATTCTTCACAAAAAAATACAGTTTTATATCTTTATGTTTGAAGCCTGAAATGTGGCAAAAGGTCGCAAAGTTCAAGGGGGCAGAATACTTTCGCAAGGCACTGTACATATGCAGATACAGGAAAACATGTAAGCACATATGTACACGTGTACACACACAAACACACTCTGCATTATGCAGCCATACAAACACACTCTGCATTATGCAGCCATACAAACACACTCTGCATTATGCAGCCATACAAACACACTAAATGCGGAAAAGTGATTTTTCTTACTGACTGCTTCTATGGTTAATAAATCACACAAAGCACAATTGTATTTCACTACAATGTGTTTGCCAAAGCACCTGTGCTGGTTGCAACATGAATGCCCCTTGGTGGTAGGCCTTGTAAATACACAAATGTTCTCCGCTTTCCACGAGAGGCTTATTTTGACTGGTGACTTGAATGAAGAACTATGCACAAATGCATTAATGGAGTGCACGTTTCAAATAATTGAATTAAAGCTGAGAGGGATTGTCTCCCAAATTACAAAATCACATTTATAAGTAACTTGATTGACTGACACAATCAATTTGTATATACTTTAGGATGAATTGGACATGGAGTGCAAAAATCTTAATATTAGGTACTATTGACTTGCATTGGATTTGGGCCACAAATGCTAAACAGTTAGCATTTGAAACAGTGGTCAGGAATACAAAACCAAAGCATGGATTGTTGTCATACCTTGTCCATAGACTGCTTACAGGGTAAGGAGACCAACATGTAATTGTGTCATTTGGGTGAACTATCCCTTTAAAACATTTAAATGTATTAGTGTTAGCCGAATAGTAATCAACTGAGTTCGCAATTGAATAAGACTAGGCTACGTTTTGTTACACTTGAGTGAAATGAGTTTTGTGCAATGTCTGGAATGACAATTTAATTTTCACCTGGCTGAATGTGCATGGGCTTTTTAATTAAAACCACTGTCTGAAACAGATCTATTGTAAAAGGGCAGATTGTGTAGGCCTACTGCTCTGATGCATTGGGAATGCCTGGTATGTAGAAGGCTAGGCTACTGCAGCCTATTTTGAGTCACAATATGTTCAAGTCCATCCTTTAGATTTGATATTACTAAAATTGTCCAAGGTTCAACATCATTCCAAACAGAAGAAATACTGGCCAAATGTCAGAAAGAGTATAATTATTAACAAAGTAGGCCTAATATTGCAGAAAGTGAGCATTACACACAATATTACTAACAACACACGGAGTGTACAAAACTTAACAGCTCTTTCCATGACAAAGACTGACCCGGTGAATCCAGATAAATACTATGCTCCCTTATTGATATAACTGTTAAATCCTCTTCAATCAATGTATAGGTTAATAAAGAAGGATTTTTGAGAAATGGATTGTGTATCCCCAAGGTAGTTGGTAACGCAGTTATCATAGTCTCTTATTCCCTGGAACTGACAGACGCATCAGCAGGCACCTGTTACCCTTTCCCTTCTACTCAATAGAGCACTGAGTACGGTGACGTCGGGAGAGGGGAGGGCTCTGCTTTCAGCTTAAATAGCTGGCGATCTCCGTAGTACAGACAGACTGAACAGAGCGCGCACTGAGAACTTTAAAACGATAGCCAACTGTTGAATCCAACTTTGGCTGAAAATAAAGGAAACGACGAGGGAGCACATATTGGAACCACTCTACGCACTCTTACTTCACAACCACGATCAAGAAAATGTCGCCTTCAGAGAACGACTTTGATATACCGGCGAAGAACTGTTGTAGGATGGTGATTTTGGGGTCCACCAAAGTGGGCAAAACAGCCATCGTGTCTCAGTTTCTGAACGGGAGATTCGATGAGCAGTATACGCCGACCATAGAGGACTTTCACAGGAAACTGTACAGCATTAAGGGAGATGTATACCAACTGGACATATTGGATACCTCAGGAAACCACCCATTCCCTGCCATGAGGAGACTATCCATACTGACAGGTAAATATCTGATTCCATCTCTGGTTATTGCAACTCAAATAGTGTGCATGTTCAATAACGCAATTTGTGCGTCTTTGTAGTTATTACGCGTTGAAATACTCTAGCATATTTCACTGCGTTTCATAGAAGCTCTGATACTAAATCCCTTTCTCTTGTTTCCATTCAGGTGATGTCTTTATCCTGGTCTTCAGCTTAGACAACAGAGACTCATTCGAGGAGGTTCAGAGGGTCAAGCGACAGATAATTGAGACAAAGTCTTGCCTAAAAAACAAGACCAAGGAGAACGTTGACGTGCCTCTGGTTATCTGCGGCAATAAGGGCGACCGGGAGTTTTGTCGGGAGGTGCAGAGTGAAGAGATTGAGCAGTTGGTGGCTGGAGATGAGCAGTGCGCATACTTTGAGATATCAGCCAAGCGCAACACCAACGTGGACCAAATGTTCCAAACCCTATTCACCATGGCCAAGCTACCCAATGAGATGAGCCCGAACCTCCACCGCAAGGTCTCGGTGCAGTACTGCGACATGCTTCGCACGAAGTCCCTGAAAAATAAGAACAAGAAAAACGATGGAGACGCGTATGGCATCGTAGCACCATTCGCACGGCGCCCGAGCGTCCACAGTGACTTGATGTACATAAAGGAGAAGGCGATCGGTGGCGGGCAGGGAAAGGATAAAGAGAGATGTACTATCAGCTAGGACTATGAGATTAATTTTATGGAAGATATTGTAACCTAAAAGGATATGCTTCATTTGTGATGCACCTGACAGACGGGGTTTGGGCGCGCAAGGCTGCCCATGCCGCTTCCGTTGTCCTTAGTGGGGACACTTGAGACAGCGATGCGAAAGCCAATGAGCTCCAGGAGCAATGATACTGTCTAGATTCAACCTCTCCACAAACGTGGAAGCGCATGTTACATGTCCGCGAGACATTTAAGAACGTTCGCTACTTTGTTCTGTTAGACCAGAGCCTTATGTGATGTGGCTTAAAATATTGTGAGATTATTCACAACAAATGTGTAAAATGTGTTGTTTAGACATCTTAAAACAGACAGGCGATAAAACAGACTCCTGGCGTGGAGTACAATGTGAAGAATGTTGTTTACATTTTGTTATAACATTTTATAACAGATAATTCAACTTGAATGTTGCAATCTGAACAATTTTATATTGTGAATGTATATTTATTATTGTATGTTGACGTCAACTTTTGCAAAGAAAGGATGAAAAGAACTGGAAAAAAATAAATACAAAAATCTGAATCTGCTGTTTCCTTATGCTTTTCTTCTCACAAGGTGTTTTGAAATGGCCCACTCTATTCACACATCATGCCCTTGACCTAGTAGGCCTAGATACTGTGTCTAGGGATAAACTACCTAGGCTAAACACCAAAGCATGAATTCATGAAATAAGCTGCAATGAGCAGTCTAGCATTCAGGACAGTTGAGAGCCAAATGGTCCCACACCAGTTTACAGATGGAGAAATAATTTAGCCTTCTTGGATGTAAGAACTATAATTACCCAATAATGGGAACATAATTAGAGGACCGTGCACTTTCTCAGCTTTTTCACCTTTTGCATTATTGGCTTATTATAGACCTAACTAGTCCTAACACTGGGCACACACTGGTTGAATCAACGTCGTTTCCACTTCAATGAAATTACATTAAACCAACGTGGAATAAATGTTGAATTGATGTCTGTGCCCAGTGGGAAAGTATACTGAACAAAAATATAAATGCAACCTGCAACATTTTTAAAGATTTTACTGAGATACAGTTCTGAGGGCAAAGGGGGGTGCAATTTAATACTAGGAATGTGTTCCTAATGATATGTACACTGAGTGTATTTAAAAAATAAAATAATAAATCTGAGTTAAAAGATTACACTCCTTGGGGACAAACACAAACATGATAAGAATGTATATCCTTGGCCTACATGCCTCTGCCCACACCATGACACTGAAAATATAACAGCTGGTACATGTAATGTCCTACAAGAGAGCATCAACAGAAACAACACGGCTTTCCTACCAGACTAAAGCACATACTGTAGTCCTGTTCTAAACCTTCAACCAACCAGAAACATCTCAACACGTAAAATTCAGCGTAGTCCTGTGGATGGGAGAGTAACAAAGATATCTACATATTGTCTATTTCAGTCACTAGCAGTTCTGGGGGTTGGGGGGGGGGGGGGCAGTGCCCCTGTGATAACAATTTTGGACCCCCTTGTGGTCTGCCTAAACGTGGAGTATGAAATCATTCTTACATAACACATTTTTGCAATCACTTTTTATACATCTGTTATTAGACAGAAAATGCTAATAAATTGTTGAATGATTATAAACACCTTATTTTGCCTGCTAATGCACTGCTCATTGCAGTGAAGAAAACGATAACGTCTAATGTAACTGGCCCCTCTAACAGTACAACTGGCCCCAGCTTTCTGACTGAACTTTATTACCACTTTTTTTCATGTGGCTTCTTCCTTGACACTCCATGAAATGATGACCTCTTCCTAAACATTTGGTAAAATGATAGGGTGACTCAACTTACCCCTTTAGCTCAACTTCCTGTAAACGTCCTGTAAATTCATACACAAGAACAGTGACATGCATGTCTTGATTATGCCTATCCTGCAAAGACTGGGACATGGTTTAATGGCTGAAACGTGTAATTACAATGCTAATTAATATGCAGTTCTCTCTTGGCATTCGACTGCTTTGTGTTGGTACTTCAATGGGCTAGGCCTTTCCAGGAATTTGCTTTGCTATGTCTACCAATCATTGTTATGACTGAATACTTCAGACACCATCCACATAACTGAGAATAACAACAAAAAAAGGCCCAATGAAATGTGTTTATTTCTACAATACAACAATAAAATCAGCTAAATATACACTATTTAACACTTCTTATTGATAATAATTATGTTCTACAATTGCGCGATATCAGTTAGTACTTATCTAAATTGAAAGAAGCCAGGCTATGAACTCACTGAATGATGAACACATTTGGCATAAAAAGGTCAGTCTTTTGTAGCCTGGTTAAACCAGACTGAACGCTGCACTCACCATTATTTAACTTGACGTTAAACAACAGTGAAACCTAGCTAACTTAGTTTGGATGCCATACTTAGTCTTTTCGGTCCATGCCCTGATAATCCATTCACCAAAATGCTGTCCCCATCCCACTATGATTTGGGAGAGTCAAACACACAGAGGCCCTTGTATTTTTGTAGGAGCTGTGTCTTGGTGTCCACCTTCTCTCTCATGGTCTTCAGCTGCTCCTGTTGCTCCCCAGGACTGGACTCTATCTCAGGCATGGCTAGGATCTTCTCCCTGGTCTCTTGAATTTTAGTCTTTAGCTTGGTCAGCTCTTGGTTTACATCCATACTGTCTTTATCCATGCTATTAGAAAGGGAGAAAATATTTAAACAATACTTTAGGCTACATAGCAGTTTCTTATGAAGTACAGCTTGTTGATGCTGCTGATCCCAGCCTTTGCAAGCAGCACGTAACGCCCTGGACCAAAGCCACTTAGCTATAGATGTAGTCATAATAGTGCATTGTGAAAGAGCATACTAAAGTAACAAGGCACAATGAGGCTTTGACAGCTAAATTACATCTCACTATTAACTATCCTATGCTCTGTGACTGCATCTATTATGTGCTGCGATATACCTAACACTTCAAAATCACAAGCAAAACAAACTATCGCTAGTAAGCTAGCCGGTTAGCGTTACCATGGTTCTAGCTAACTAAATAACGTTATCTTACTAACGTTGGCCTCACACGAGAGGAGTACACATAACCAAAAGCTTTGTGTGAAGGGTATTGGAACATGCACAATAAAAAAGGAGCAGAATTAAGTTACCATTTTATAATATCAAGAATAAAAGGAAGCCAGGAGCAATCTTCATTTGTTGCCTCTACCTCCATTGCGTCTGCTAGAATAACTGAAACGTCATCAACAAGCGCTGGTACATGAGTCCGTTCCCCTCTCCCTACCACGTACTTTATGTCGACAGTGAAACACGCGCAAAATGGTATGTTGCATTATCTGGATATGTCTGCAACAAAAATTCAACATTCACCTTCTGCTACCATCTACCAAGCCTTTTAAGCATGCAATTTGATACATACGTTCAATAAATTCAACACAGTACGCTCTGCAGCTCCATTGGAAATGAATGTACTTCTGGTATACCAAAACCTATTATGCTTGGATCACACCGATACTACATTGCGCAAAATGGTATGCAAGCAGCATCATCTGAATTTTTGTGCAACAAAAGTTCAACATCCACCTTCTGCTACCATATTTTTGACTTAACACGTATTTTTCTTAAAACTGCATTGTTGGTTAAGGGCTTGTAAGTACGCATCTAGGTCTACTACACCTGTTGTATTTGGCGCATGAGACAAATACAATTTGATTTGATATGGTGATAAATCCAATCTATGCACCACACATAATACACTGCAACTGCAAGTCAATGTTGCAAGGCAAACACAGCTTTCCATTCGAAATGAATGTACTTATGGTGTGCCAAAATGCAATGACACTGTCGGCGTGATCGAGGCGTTAACTGTCTGTATTATTGAGGTGGTATTCTAACATCGGGAGTCTTCGGGGAAAGCTTGCGAAACAGACCAAGCGGGGTTTGGCTTTTGAGAAGTCAATGAAAGAAAACATATTCCTTATTTGTTAATTTCCTCGAAATTTAAAGGCACTGTCTTAATGAACATGTTATTACCCCCAACCTCGTAAAAGTGACAAACCGGCATGTTTTCATTTTCGTCAAAAGCTACTTTAAATCCTTTGATTTGACGGTCTGTACACGCGCAGTTCACCATGACGTCTTTCTGTGCATGAGCTTGTCATCACCTACAAGTGTGATCTGGGATTTCTATTGTAGAGGCAGTTTCTGCTTACTTTCATACTGTACTGTATTTGTTATAACCTCCTCTGTTGTAACAGATATTGCAGTTGCACAAGCAGGACAGATCTGTTCATGTACTAATCAGAACTAAAAACGTGAAGATTTCCGACTTGCTGGTTCGTTGAACGCAGCACGTGTATAACTACAACTAGTTAGACTAGCTAGACATGTTGAAAATTCAAGGTGTTGCGAGCTGCTAATTTTTTATATCATTCAAATATGCAGTTTATTCTCCCATGCAACTCTAAGGGGGGGCCTATAAAATCTGAGATTTTTCTCCCAATTTATGTTTTATAATGTATAGTTTCTCAGTTTTATTTTTCCTAGTTTTAGATTGTTTTATTTAATTTACTCTCAAAATGACAATTGTTCATAGAGAAACAACGAAATTTGACTTCCCCAGGCCTTGTAAATGCTTAAATCACATCAGAAGACACTTTAAGGTCTGGAAGATTTGGCATCTGGTCCTTTGTGAGGAATGAGGATTGTGCTGTCTGATGTGTTAGTCAAGCAATGGTTCTGTACTGCTGCTGCTCATTTCATGGTAAAGTGTGCAAATAACAAATGATAAATACAAATGATATACTTACTCATGATATACACTTCTGCCAGGTAAGCCTACTTTGCAGTTAACATTTAATTGAGAAGGTTTAGGGGAAAGTATTTCTGTCAACCCACAAGATGGATATGACATCAACTGGCTACACACAGAGTGATAGAAAATGTACGCACCACACAGACAGACACGGGCAATATTACTGTAAATGTATTGTCAGACATTGTTTTAGGTTTGGCTTTTTAAGCTAAGTTGCTAACCAGGGGTGGGGTAATGTCAATGTTGTGTTGATTTTTTTGTCATTTTTTTTCACCATTATTTAACCAGGTAGGCCAGTTGAGAACAAGTTCTCATTTACAACTGCAACCTGGCCAAGATAAAGCAAAGCAGTGCGACAAAAACAACACAGATTTACACATAAACAAACGTACAGTCAATAACACACACACACACAAAAATCTATGTACAGTGTGTGCAAATGTCGAAGAGTAGGGAGGTAGGCAATAAATAGGCCCTAGAGGTGAAAATAATTAAAATTTAGCATTAATACTGGAGTTCTAGAAGTGCAGTTGATGATGTGCAAGTAGAGATACTGGGGTGCTATTTACAGATTGGCTGTGTACAGGTACACAGATCTGTAAGCTGCTCAGACATCTGATGCTTAAAGTTAGAGAGGGTAGACTCCAACTTCAGAGATTTTTGCAATTCGTTCCAGTCATTGGCAGCAGAGAACTGGAATTAAAGGCAACCAAAGGAAGTGTTGGCTTTGGGGATGACCAGTGCAATATACCTGCTGGTGCGGGTGCTATGGGTCGGTGTTGCTATGGTGACCAGTGAACTGAGATAAGGCGGGGCTTTACCTAGCAAAGATTATAGATGACCTGGAGCCAGTGGGTTTGGCGACAGATATGTAGTAAGGGCCAGCCAATGAGAGCATACAGGTCGTAGTGGTGGGTAGTATATTGGTTTTGGTGATAAAACGGATGGCACTGTGATACACTACATCCAGATTGCTGAGTAGAGTGTTGGGGGCTATTTTGTAAATGACATCGCTGAAGCCAAAGATCGGTAGGATAGTCAGTTTTACGAGGGTAAGTTTGGCGGCAAGAGTGAAGGAGGCTTTGTTGCGGAATAGGAAGCCGATTCTAGATTTAATTTTGGATTGGAAATGCTTAATGTGAGTCTGGAAGGAGAGTTTACAGTCTAACCAGACACCTTGGTCAGAACCGTCCAGAGTAGTGATGCTAGTCGGGTGGGAGGGTGTGGGCAGCAATCGGTTGAAGAGCATGCACTTAGTTTTACTAGCATTTAAAAGCAGTTGGAGGCCACGGAATGAGTGTTGTATGGCGTTAAAGGTTGTTTGGAGGTTTGTTAGCACAGTGTCCAAAGAAGGGCCAGAAGTATACAGAATGGTTTCGTCTGCATAGAGATGGATCAGAGAATCACCAGCAGCAAGAGCAACATCAATGATATATACAGAGAAAAGAGTCGGCCTGAGAATTGAACCCTGTGACACCCCCATAGACTGCCAGAGGTCCGGACAATTGGCCCTCCGATTTGACACACTCTACTCTGAGAAGTAGTTGGTGAACCAGATGAGGCAGTCATTTGAGAAGCCAAGGCTATTGAGTCTGCTGATAAGAATGCAGTGATTGACAGTCGAAAGCCTTGGCCAGGTCAATGAAGACAGCTGCAAAATATTGTCTTTTATCAATGGCGGTTATGATATTGTTTTGGGACCTTAAGCGTGGCTGAGGTGCATCCATGACCAGCTCGGAAACCAGATTGCATAGTGGAGAAGGTACGGTGGGATTCTAAATGGTCGGTGATATGTTTATTAGCTTGGCTTTCAAAGATTTTAGAAAGGCAGGGCAGGATGGATATAGGTCTATAACAGCTTGGGTCTAGAGTGTCTCCCCCTTTGAAGAGGACGATGACCGCGGCAGCTTTCCAATCTTTGGGGATCTCAGACGATACGAAAGAGAGTTGAATAGGCTAGTAATAGGGGTTGCAACAATTTTGGCAGATAATTTTAGAAAGAGAGGGTCCAGATTGTCTAGCCCAGCTGATTTGCAGCGATCCAGTTAAAAAGCATGGCCAACAATGGAAAAATGCTTGTTGAAATGATCGATTATCATAGATTTATCGGTGGTGACAGTGTTTCCTGTCCTCAGAGCAGTGGGCAGCTGGGAGGAGGTGCTCTTATTCTTATTAGTGCTACAGGATGCAAATTTCAGTTTGAAAAAGCTAGCCTTAGATTTCCTAATTGACTGAGAATGCTGGTTCCTGACTTCCCTGAAAAGTTGCATATCGCGGGGGCTATTTGATGCTAATGCAGAACACCAAAGGATGTTTTTGTGCTGGTCAATGGCAGTCAAGTCTGGGGTGAACCAAGGGCTATATCTGTTCTTAGTTCTACATTTTTGGAATGGGGCATGCTTATTTAAGATGGAGAGGAAAGCACTTTTGAAGAATAACCAGGCATCCTCTACTGATGGGATGAGGTCAATATCCTTCCAGGATACCCAGGCCAGGTCGATTAGAAAGGCCTGCTCGTGTTTTAGGGAGCGTTTGACAGTGATGAGGGGTGGTTGTTTGACCGCGGACCCAGTACGCACACAGGCAATCAGGCAGTGATCGCTGAGGTCCTGGTTGAAGACAGCAGAGATGTATTTAGAGGGCAGGTTGGTCAAGATGATATCTAAGAGGTGTCCATGGTTACAGATTTAGGGTTGTACCTGGTAGGTTCCTTGATGATTTATGTGAGATTGAGAGCATCTAGCTTAGATTGTAGGACGGCCGGGGTGTTAAGCTTGTCCTAGTTTAGGTCATCTAACAGTACGAACTCTGAAGATAGATGGGGGGGGCGATCAATTCACATATGGTTTTCAGGGCACAACTGGGGGCCGAGGGGGGTCTATAATAACCGTCAACAGTGAAAGACTTGTTTCTGGAAAGGTGGATTTTTAAAACTAGAAGCTAGAATTGTTTGGGCACAGACTTGGATAGTTTGGCAGAACTCTGCAGTAGATTGCAACTCCGCCCCCTTTGGCAGTTCTATATTGTCAGAAAATTTATAGTTCGCGATGGAAAATTGTGGAGTGGTTGAAAAATGTAATGACTCAAACCTAAGTGAGTTTTAATGACTCAAACCTAAGTGTATGTAAACTTCCAACTTCAGAAGTACTGTATGTATGTAGTAATGTAGTAACATGTAGAATAAACAACCCTTTACACAGGGTTGGGTAGGTTACTTTCTAAATGTAATCTGTTACAGTTACAAGTTACATGTCCAAAATTGTAAATCGGTAACGTAACTTTTGAATTACTCAAAGTCAGTAACGTAATATACCTTTACGTTGCTTTCCCCTTAAGAAGCATTAGAAGAAAACAAAAATGTATGTTAACAATTGAACCACATCTATTGCATGATAAATTAATGTTAAAGTTTACATAGCTGGCCATATTACAGTATGGATGTAAAATTTTACTTTATTGTTTGGTTAAGTAGGCTTCTTCTAACTCATCGCTTTCTAGTACATATAATAATACAATTATATCTTTACATTAAAAACCAGTCTATCAGAATTCCATTCATTCCAATAAATGTTATACCCCTTGAACTTCAAGAATAGGACTTGGAAATATGGAAGTATAGATTAGCCAAATTGTTTTACCTGAGCATGACACCAAAACTAAGGACATATTTGCCAGCCCTGCTCTATTGTTTATGTTGTCATGGAGGACTGATTGGGCTCATTGATTCGAGTTGAAAAATAAATGCTGCGCTCATGGAATGGCATGCTTTACCAAGAGTGTGCAAAGCTATCATCAAGGCAATGGGTGGCAACTTTGAAGAATCTAAAAAAGTTTTGATGTCTTCACTATTATTCTACAATGTAGAAAATAGCAAAAATAAAACAAAATGCTTGAATGAGTGGGTGTGTCAAAACTTTTGACTGGTACTGTATATGCAATTTATAAGTCCAAAAATAGATTTTTTCCTTTTAAGTCTATCAAAAGTGTGCAAATTTAAGCATGTCCATTAGGTCTATGGATTTTTTGTTTATAAGTATGAATTACAGTGCCTTGCGAAAGTATTCGGCCCCCTTGAACTTTGCAACCTTTTGCCAAATTTCAGGCTTCAAACATAAAGATCTAAAACTGTATTCTTTTGTGAAGAATCAACAACAAGTGGGACACAATCATGAAGTGGAACGACATTTATTGGATATTTCAAACTTTTTTAACAAATCAAAAACAGAAAAATTGGGCGTGCAAAATTATTCAGCCCCCTTAAGTTAATACTTTGTAGCGCCACCTTTTGCTGCGATTACAGCTGTAAGTCGCTTGGGGTATGTCTCTATCAGTTTTGCACATTGAGAGACTGAAATTTTTTCCCATTCCTCCTTGCAAAACAGCTCGAGCTCAGTGAGGTTGAATGGAGAGCATTTGTGAACAGCAGTTTTCAGTTCTTTACACAGATTCTCAATTGGATTCAGGTCTGGACTTTGACTTGGCCATTCTAACACCTGGATATGTTTATTTTTGAACCATTCCATTGTAGATTTTGCATCATTGTCTTGTTGGAGGACAAATCTCCGTCCCAGTCTCAGGTCTTTTGCAGACTCCATCAGGTTTTCTTCCAGAATGGTCCTGTATTTGGCTCCATCCATCTTCCCATCAATTTTAACCATCTTCCCTGTCCCTGCTGAAGAAAAGCAGGCCCAAACCATGATGCTGCCACCACCATGTTTGACAGTGGGGATGGTGTGTTCAGGGTGATGAGCTGTGTTGCTTTTACGCCAAACATAACGTTTTGCATTGTTGCCAAAAAGTTCAATTTTGGTTTCATCTGACCAGAGCACCTTCTTCCACATGTTTGGTGTGTCTCCCAGGTGGCTTGTGGCAAACTTTAAACAACACTTTTTATGGATATCGTTAAGAAATTGCTTTCTTGCCACTCTTCCATAAAGGCCAGATTTGTGCAATATACGACTGATTGTTGTCTTATGGACAGAGTCTCCCACCGCAGCTGTAGATCTCTGCAGTTCATCCAGAGTGATCATGGGCCTCTTGGCTGCATCTCTGATCAGTCTTCTCCTTGTATGAGCTGAAAGTTTAGAGGGACGGCCAGGTCTTGGTTGATTTGCAGTGGTCTGATACTCCTTTCATTTCAATATTATCGCTTGCACAGTGCTCCTTGGGATGTTTAAAGCTTGGGAAATCTTTTTGTATCCAAATCCGGCTTTAAAACTTCTTCACAGCAGTATCTCGGACCTGCCTGGTGTGTTCCTTGTTCTTCAGGATGCTCTCTGCGCTTTTAAACGGACCTATGAGACTATCACAGTGCAGGTGCATTTATACGGAGACTTGACTACACACAGGTGGATTGTATTTATCATCAATAGTCATTTAGGTCAACATTGGATCATTCAGAGATCCTCACTGAACTTCTGGAGAGAGTTTGCTGCACTGAAAGTAAAGGGGCTGAATAATTTTGCACGCCCAATTTTTCAATTTTTAATTTGTAAAAAAAGTTTGAAATATCCAATAAATGTCGTTCCACTTCATGATTGTGTCCCACTTGTTGTTGATTCTTCACAAAAAAATACATTTTTAAGCCTGAAATGTGGCAAAAGGTCGCAAAGTTCAAGGGGGCCAAATACTTTCGCAAGGCACTGTAGATTGAGAAATAAAAGCCCCACTTTTATTCCATAGGCTTGGAGCCGCACTATGCAAATTTTGCAAGAGCGCATTTTTCACTGGCTGTCCACTGGTTTCAAAAACAATGATTGATAGGCCACTTAAACTTCTTGAATTCAACCATTATTGGGTTCAAATACACATTTAGATTAGTGAACAGCCATCCACATCAACCACAATCCGTAAGGCGCAAATAGCTAAATGAGAGAGGAGCAGCGTGATTCACATCAGTGCGCTATGTAGATATCAATAATAAGTGATATCTGTATCGTCGTAGACGACACCACTACTGTCATCCTTACCTCCAAGTGTTTGCTCAAGTTGGATAATCTTTGGAGTCCGACAGCAGTCGCTCCATTGGAAGACATAGCTTGGACAGTAGCATACAAAAGCCTATTCCTGCTCTTTTCCCAAGATCCATCAAACACATTTGGTGTGTCATCATAGTGATCTCTGACTTGTGGTCAGACTCGCTCAGACGGAACAAACTTAAACGTGCGCCTTTTTTCTATGCTGATTTGATTGTCATTGAGAAAACTGAGAAGTGTCAAGATTTTATTTTGCAAACATCCTTTCTGAATTTAAAAGTCACCCTCGAAGTAATCATCTAGTTTTTCAAAAGTATTCAGCAATCTGATTACAATATTTTTTTGGTAACGTAACCGATTACCGTTACATTTTTTTGTAATCCCTTACATGTAACAGATTACATGCAATCCGTTACTCCCCAACCCTGCCTTTACATAATACCATATAAGCAGTGTCCTGCTAATATAGCAATGTGCACTTTTCATTGTCATTCCCAGCCAATACAGCATTTTGTCTGGTGGTAATGGTGCTACCTTGGCAAATGTCAGAGTCGTCATGCCTTCCTGTGTGGTGTCCCGTATACAACAGGAATTCCCTGATCCTGGTCCAGAATGCACAAAGTTACTCCCTCCCCATATTGGCTGACACCATTCAATTCAATGATTAAAAAAAGACAACACAAGTAAAAGTTGTGTCTAGCAAAAATGTTATGCCGAGTGCCAGGTCTCGGTGACAGTCTGGACTTCATCACATCACCTTGCAAGTCTCCATGTGCTGGTTCCATACATGTTTCTGTGAACACATACACATAGTCACTGTTCTATTACCAGTGCCAGTTAGGATAGGTCATATCTGATGGCATGTGCGTTTCATAGGAGTGGAGGGAGACTCCGTCAACATCGGAGGAGGTGTAACAAGGGTTTTAATTCGGAGGTCTTGCCTGACAAGCTGAGAAAATAGCAAGTGAACAAAACTATTTTTGGATGTCGCTAAACCATTGCAATCACATTGGTGGACATGTTATGATACCCATCTTTGCTCCTTCTGGTAGGTCCCGACATATGTTAATAACAAAGACATCAGTCTGGCACCCAACTGTGCACTTTGTCTAACAGCAAAACAGGTTCAACGATTGTCATCATCCCTCAATTATAAACATAGCTCGTAATCTCGTTTGGAAGCTAATTCTATGCTTTACAGCTGTCTGGCTCCAGATTGGATTAGACTCGGGCCGGTGACGCCGTTACACTAAACAACCAACTGTGACATGTTTTGCTATGGCTCTGGGTTGGTTTTAGTTTGTTGCTGCTAGTTAGTACACTGTTTGTAGTCAGACATGAGTTTAGTTTAGTTTATTAGGATCCCCATTAGCTACTGCACATGCAACAGCTACTCTTCCTGGGGTCCACATAAAACTTACAAATGCATCAAAGTACAGAACAGTTTTAGACAGTTAATTTTTTAAATAATAATATATATATATATATATAAATAAATACATAAATATATATATATAAATATAAATAAATATATATAAATAAATAAATATATATGTATATGGGAAAGACACCAAGAGACAACAAAAATACTATTGACACACTATTCATATATACAGTTAAATTATGTTAGCTAGTACCACCATAGCTGAATCCAATATTTATTTGTGCCCTAGTGATGGCTTCACCCTCATAGGTTAATGTGACTGTTTAGTCTGAATTACACTAATTTAGTGGCATGGGAATGCGATGACATTGCTAAAGTGGGCAAATAACTAGTAGGAAACAACTTTGCCATATTATGATATCTTAATGTACTTTAAAGGGATGGCAACCATCCGAGATCCTCCCCAAGAGCTGCCCCTCAACCATCCAAGACCCTCCCAAAATGCCCCCTGAGAAATCAACCCCTTCATTCCCTATCCCCAAACACCTACCCCCCCCCCCTAAGAAAAAAGGTAAACAACAACAGAAAACAACAATGTAAAAACAAAAAGACATGTATGTGTGTTCGTGTGCATGTGTGGCACTATTTGCATGTGTGTGTGTGTGCATTCTTGGTGAGGATCAAAAGGACCCATCAGCTAGGCAAATGTCTGGGGATAGCCATAGGAGAGGGGGGGAATTTGGCCTATTTTATGACTTAAATACCTTGCAGAAACTCTCCCTTTGGCTCTGCAGAAATGTATACCTGAAAATCCTTTGTTACAGAGAGACTTTGCCACCAAAACTCCAAGATCCAAAAGTGGATAATGAAACAATATTTCTAACATAAAGAATGGGGAAATGGTCGGTGGGGATTTAAATAACAACCCTGTCAAAGTGTTTATTATTTTGTGATATCATTAAGGGTGGTATAACTAAATGACTAACCTGACAACTAGAATGTGTACACCCTCAGAGATAGTTATCTAAATGTTGTATAAAATATATAAGTAAGTATGACAATATTTAAACAAAGATAGAAATGTGATTTTACCCTTCTAAAAGAGATAATGGCTTTTCATATAAACCTGGGCCCAGTCAGAGCACAGACATTGTGTCGGCGTGTTGGAACGCCCCTAAGGGAAGAACAGCTCCCCCTGAACACCGTATGGTACATCTGAAGTATCGATTCTAACGAACAAAGATGCCTACAAGTAAGAAGGACATTGTGAACTCTGGTGGACAACCAAAGACTACCATCAAACCACTTCCCATAAACAGATCGAGTGGTTTCAACAGCGGGTCGACAGAAAAAGACATCTACGCATAAATATATATTGCATTTCTGTAAGGTTCTGTGTTTATTTTCTTAGCCAAGCACTGTATTTCATTTTTGTTCATTGATTTCACCTGTGTTAGTTACTCACCAGGTCTCATCAGCTCCTTATTTAGATCAGTTCATTCGGTTTGTGCCTTGTGAGGTATTGTTCATTTTGACTCCACTAAGCCTTTTCCTAGCTTGTTTGTGAAAACCAATTATAGACTTCAGTTCTAGTGTTTAATTCACTTGCCTGTTTGCCTACCTGTGTATGACAATTGCCTGCCTGTGACGACGATTCCTGCCTTCTGTCGAGGTGAAATAAACACCTGCCGTGCTCTGCGGGTGAATCTAAACCTTTTTCTCCCTGAGTAGTCATTACAATTTCTAATCCGAATGAGCGGTTGTTAGGGTGCTAAGTATTCTGGTTACGGTGAGCATAGTTTCGAAATGTATGTACGATAAGTTGACTCTGTCTCTCCCTTTCCTTTTATGCCCACCCTTTCCATCACGTAACCAAATGTTCATGCTTTTGTTAGTCCACTGGGGACCTGTTTTCATTGTATTATGTATGTAATCAATAACCTTTGCTGTGTGTGTTTACGTATTATGTGTGATGATTTAGTTAGCTAGTAAATACGTCAATTTGGGTATCGCTGATTCATCACTTAGGTTATGGTTCATGCAGATATCCAAGGATTTATGCACCATTCATAATGAGACTGATGAGGTAATAATTGACTGTTATTGATGTAAGAGATATTTAGATCATCTTCAGAGTTTAAGTCGGGAGATGGTAAATCGGTAAACTGTTCCCGTGGTGCCCCAAATTCCTAATGGGTTAATTGTTGCATGATTAATTTAATCAAGTAATAATTAAGCATAGTATGTAATTATTTGATAAATAGCAGTCATCACATTAATGATAGTCACAAGAGCTCTTAAGTTAAAACCAAAACTCAAATTTAGGGGTATAGGCATATCTTTAATTACTTTAAAATGTAATATTTTGGTAATTTGTGTGGTATTAAAAATGATTCTGCTAATATGTAAAATGAAATAGAATTGCAGGAAGTGTTTAGCAAATAAATTATCAGACTTGCAAATATGATGATATATGAAGGCAAGGCTTTTACTATAAAGGTGATCTTTCCACTCCTACTCTTGTACAAGGTGGTCTGTGAACCCACAACCTTCTGGCCCGCAGCCCTGTGCCCGATCAAAATTACTGTGTTGCCATGTAATGCTTTCATGATGACAAACAGTTTTTAAAACTGCATATTTAAGGCTCTGGTCTGTCCAAGAAGTGAGGGTAAATGGTTGACATGTTCTCTGCTATCCATTTTATGTTTAAATTATTATTTTGGGTATAGGGGAGGGTCACTTGTTTCATTGCAAGTGTGAAGGGAGGGTTAGGTAATATATATTTTTGCTGAAGGGAGGGCAATCAATTTTAATTTGAGTCTGATTTTCTCCATGTAACCCATAAATAACATTCACTCCCTAAATTGTGCGAGATATTTGTTTTGTGTCAATATGACAGTGAAATATGTCTGACCTAAAAAACAATCATCGCTTTCACTCATTAGCATATTATCCCGTTAGAGACAACAGTCAATACATATTACTTTTCTGAAACACTGCAATATCCATTTAGGGGGTGCGGTCTCCAAACCTGACTTGGTTAAACAATTAACAGGAAGAGGGAGGATGATGTGGGCCAATTCTGTGTATGACTGTGTGCAGGGTAGTGTTGACAGTTTGATATATTTGGATACATTCCAAGAAATGGGCATAGAAATACCACCTCCTAATAGGAGATCACATTAGTAGAAACATCTTTGGTCAGGACATCCATGAGTGAGCAACTTGAAGCTGTTATTATGTTGACATGCCCTTACGCATGGATGCATGCACAAACACGCACGCACACACGCATGCACGAACACAGAGAGAGAGAGTCACAGGAATACACACACAAACAGGTGGGGGCTGTATATAGGCGTGTAGAGAATGGAGGATGAACCTTCCTTACCTTATCAGTACCCATCTTTCTCCTTCAAGAGATTTTAAAAAAGTAGAACTGAAACCTACTGTATATTGGACTTCCAATTAGCTTTCAATAACATCACAGATCCAAAACAACAATCACTTTCCTCGACACCTCTGCATCTTTCTTATCCTTGGATTTCAAATATTCAGATGGATTCATCATCTTTGCTTTCATTTGGTGTTTTCATCAGCCCCGTCAAGCCTGCCTTGGGGATCAAAACTGAATGTAAACAAACAAGAGACAAATGAAATTACAGATGATATCAGCTATGAAAGCGTTCCGGTTGGGTCCGATGGGCCGTTCTCTGACGCACTGGCTCGCTCAAACACAAAAACAAGCGCAGCCTTCCTAAACCCATGGAAATGATTCCAACCACATGATTAACAGTATGTTAGGGCTTGTGACTCAGGCCCTGGCATCTCTGCTTAGGATCATTCCTCCTGTTGCCCATAATTTCCTTGTTATGGTTTTTCTATGTTGTGGTTATGTTGTGGTCTGGTCGGCTGTCTGACAAGACACAATATTTGTTATGTTTTCATTTATGCTCAAACCTATAGAAAGATCACTGGTTAAGAGGTGTGTGTGTGTGTGTTGTCTCTGTGTTTGTGAATGGTAGCTCTTTCTCCATGGGTCTTGTTTGTTCATCTGTTCTTTGCTTTTTAACTCGACCAATCTCACTTTGATATCTGTTTAGTTAGGCACTGTAAGTACATTTTTCAGGAAATGTGTGAACATTGGCCAAATTAGTAAAAACCCAATCTTACTTATGGCCTCAGTTTGGCCTGCAGTGGCCTCAAAATGACATCTTAGACAAGTAAGCCTTGACCTACTAACCTTGAGTGAAATGAAAGAACATGCATTGGTATTGTATTGAGATAAAGATAGACAGACAACTTACCTTTTCATCCCCATACTACAATGGTCAGACTGCCAGCTCAAAGACAAGTACAACCTGCGTGGATTAACATTGACACAGATGTTAATATTAACTCTGTATCTAACAATAAGTACTTTTCTTAGACAGACTAGAGCAGCTGTCCAACATTTCACACATTGAGTTGAACTGGGTCAATGTGGGATTTTCCCTAACCAAGATAACTCTCGCGCTTTGGAGATCCTTTGAACATGAGTTTATAGCTACAGGATTATGTAACCGAGAAGTACTAGGAACCTGATTTTCAGATAGGAAATGTACAGTATATTCTTGTGATTTTTACCCGGTACATTTAAATAAATGTTATTCAACATACCCTTCCATGCTCTGTTTCTATACCATGTGACTACTTTGGCCATAAGTAAGCTATGATTTATTCTAGAAACAGTCCAACGATTATAGATCTCATTGTAAATACCTCTTTTCCATTGGTTCCATGAGGGTTGCCATTCTTGAGCCATCCTGCACAATACAGAGATACTACTGAAAGTCTTAATGTATAGATGATATTGTACAGTTATCCTTTGTGGGCTAATTAGTGTGATCATGTTCATGAAAATGGTCCTATGATTTTACCTAAGTTGACTTGTAACATAAGAGTAGCCTGCTGTGACTTTCACCATGGGGAGAGGGAAACTTGACTGACTGGGCAGTGGAAGTGCATAATAATGCCAGGCCTATGTTGTGAGATCAGATAACAGGGCCTTCCCTCAAATTATCCCTCAGTTACAGAGCTCACATTAGTGCCCATTAGCCTCACATTATGCCTCTCACTTTCCACTTGAACTGCGTCTTTAACATACAGTGCCTTCAGAAAGTATTCACACCCCTTCGCCTTTCGCACATTTGGTTGTGTTACAGCCCGAATTTAAAATGTATTATATTGAGATTTTGTGTAACTAATTTACACACAATAACCCAAAATGTCAGAGGAATGTTGTTTGTAGAACATTTGAGATATTAATAAAGAATGAAGAGTGTTGCTGGGCAACACGGACTTTCAACTCCCTCCAACGATTTTCTATGAGGTTGAGATCTGGAGACTGGCTAGGCAACTCCAGGACCTTGAAATGCTTCTTACGAAGCCACTCCTTCGTTTCCCGGGCGGTGTGTTTGGGATCATTGTCATGCTGAAAGACCCAGCCACGTTTCATATTCAATGCCCTTGCTGATGGAAGGAGGTTTTCACTCAAAATCTCACGATACATGGCCCCATTCATTCTATCCTGGTTCCTTCTGGGATTTTTGCTCATCGTTCCTGTGATCATTTTGACCCCACGGGGTGAGATCTTGCGTGGAGGCCCAGATCGAGGGAGATTATCAGTGGTCTTGTATGTCTTCCATTTCCTAATAATTGCTCCCACAGTTGATTTCTTCAAACCAAGCTGCTTACCTATTGCAGATTCAGTCTTCCCAGCCTGGTGCAGGTCTACAATTTTGTTTCTGGTGTCATTTGACAGCTCTTTGGTCTTGGCCATAGTAGAGTTTGGAGTGTGACTGTTTGAGGTTGTGGACAGGTGTCTTATATAACAGGTGTCTTATATAACAAGTTCAAACAGGTGCCATTAATACAGGTAATGAGTGGAGGACAGAGGAGCCTCTTAAAGAACAGGTCTGTGAGAGCCAGAAATCTTGCTTGTTTGTTTGTAGGTGACCAAATACATATTTTCCATCAAAAATTGGCAGTGTATCAAATACTTGTTCTCCCCACTGTATATACAGTATATCACAAAAGTGAGTACACCCCTCACATTTTTGTAAATATGAGTATATCTTTTCATGTGACAACACTAAAGAAATTACACTTTGCTACAATGTAAAGTAGTGAGTGTACAGCTTGTTTAACAGTGTAAATTTACTGTCCCCTCAAAATAACTCAACACACAGCCATTAATGTCTAAACCGCTGGCAACAAAAGTGAGTACACCCCTAAGTGAAAATGTCCAAATTTGGCCCAATTAGCCATTTAGCCAATTAGTCATTTTCCCTCCCAGACCAGGTTCCCAGACGCACTGTCCCGGATGTATGACACAGAGGAGCGGTCCACGGATCCCACTCCCATACTTCCGGCTTCTTGCCTGGTGGCACCGGTGATATGGGAGATTGACGTGGACATCGAGAGGGCGTTATGTGCGGAGCCCACTCCCACTCAGTGTCCAGTTGGACATCTGTACATTCCGTCTGATGTCCGTGATCGATTGATCTGTTGAGCTCACACGTCACCCTCCTCTGGTCATCCTGGCATCGGTCGGACAGTGCGCCGTCTTAGTGGGATGTAATGGTGGCACACTTTAGCTAAGGACGTGAGGGTGTATGTGTCCTCCTGCTCGGTGTGCGCCCAGTGCAAGGCACCTAGACACGAACCCAGAGAGAAATTACAACCCCTACCCATTCCACAACGGCTGTGGTCACACCTATCGGTGGATTTTGTGACGGATCTTCCTCCGTCACAAGGAAACACCACAATTCTAGTGTCTGATCGGGGTCCCCAGTTCACATCAAGGGTCTGGAGGGCGTTCATGGAACGTCTGGGGGTCTCGGTCAGCCTGACCTTAGGGTTTCACCCTGAAAGTAATAGGCAGGTGGAGAGAGTTAACCAGGATGTGGGTAGGTTTCTGCGGTCTTATTGCCAGGCCCGGACGGGGGAATGGGCGGCTTTCATCCCCTGGGCAGAGATGGCCCAAAACTCCCTCCGCCACTCCTCTACAAACCTGTCTCCGTTTCCATGTGTACTAGGTTATCAGCCGGTCCTGGCACCGTGGCATCAGAGCCAGATCGAGGCACCTGCGGTGGATGAATGGTTTCGGAGCGCTCTCATCAAGGATCTCTCTGCACTTTGCCCCGTTCATCTTTCCCTCGACTCTGACTAGTCTCCCAGACCCTGCCGCTGAAAAACATCCCCCAGCATGATGCTGCCACAAACATACTTAACCGCAGGGATGGTACCAGGTTTCCTCCAGACATGACACTTGGCATTCATGCCAAAAAGTTCAATCTTGGTTTAATCAGACCAGATAATCTTGTTTCTCATGGTCTGAGAGTCATTTAGGTGCCTTTTGGCAAACTCCAAGGGGGCTGTCATGTGCCTTTTACTGAAGAGTGGCTTCCGTATGGCCACTCTACCATAAAGACCTGATTATTGGTGTGCTGCAGAGAGGGTTGTCCTTCTGGAAGGCCCTTCAAGCTGTATACTGGACCCTATTCCAACTAAACTACTGAAAGAGCTGCTTCCTGTGCTTGGCCCTCCTATGTTGAACATAATAAACGGCTCTCTATCCACTGGATGTGTACCAAACTCACTAAAAGTGGCAGTAATAAAGCCTCTCTTGAAAAAGCCAAACCTTGACCCAGAAAATATAAAAAACTATCGGCCTATATCGAATCTTCCATTCCTCTCAAAGATTTTAGAGAAGGCTGTTGCGCAGCAACTCACTGCCTTCCTGAAGACAAACCATGTATACGAAATGCTTCAGTCTGGTTTTAGACCCCATCATAGCACTGAGACGGCACTTGTGAAGGTGGTAAATGACATTTTGATGGCATCGGACCGAGGCTCTGCATCTGTCCTCGTGCTCCTAGACCTTAGTGCTGCTTTTGATACCATCGATCACCACATTCTTTTGGAGAGATTGGAAACCCAAATTGGTCTACACGGACATGTTCTGGCCTGGTTTAGGTCTTATCTGTCGGAAAGATATCAGTTTGTCTCTGTGAATGGTTTGTCCTCTGACAAATCAACTGTACATTTCGGTGTTCCTCAAGGTTCTGTTTTAGGACCACTATTGTTTTCACTATATATTTTACCTCTTGGGGATGTTATTCGAAAACATAATGTAAACTTTCACTGCTATGCGGATGACACACAGCTGTACATTTCAATGAAACATGGTGAAGCACCAAAATTGCCCTCGCTAGAAGCATGTGTTTCAGACATAAGGAAGTGGATGGCTGCAAACTTTCTACTATTAAACTCGGACAAAACAGAGATGCTTGTTCTAGGTCCCAAGAAACAAAGAGATCTTCTGTTGAATCTGACAATTAATCTTAATGGTTGTACAGTCGTCTCAAATAAAACTGTGAAGGACCTCGGCGTTACTCTGGACCCTGATCTCTCTTTTGAAGAACATATCAAGACCATTTCGAGGACAGCTTTTTTCCATCTACGTAACATTGCAAAAATCAGAAACTTTCTGTCCAAAAATGATGCAGAAAAATTAATCCATGCTTTTGTCACTTCTAGGTTAGACTACTGCAATGCTCTATTTTCCGGCTACCCGGATAAAGCACTAAATAAACTTCAGTTAGTGCTAAATACGGCTGCTAGAATCCTGACTAGAACCAAAAAATTTGATCATATTACTCCAGTGCTAGCCTCTCTACACTGGCTTCCTGTCAAAGCAAGGGCTGATTTCAAGGTTTTACTGCTAACCTACAAAGCATTACATGGGCTTGCTCCTACCTACCTCTCTGATTTGGTCCTGCCGTACATACCTACACGTACGCTACGGTCACAAGACGCAGGCCTCCTAATTGTCCCTAGAATTTCTAAGCAAACAGCTGGAGGCAGGGCTTTCTCCTATAGAGCTCCATTTTTATGGAACGGTCTGCCTACCCATGTCAGAGACGCAAACTCGGTCTCAACCTTTAAGTCTTTACTGAAGACTCATCTCTTCAGTGGGTCATATGATTGAGTGTAGTCTGGCCCAGGAGTGGGAAGGTGAACGGAAAGGCTCTGGAGCAACGAACCGCCCTTGCTGTCTCTGCCTGGCCGGTTCCCCTTTTTCCACTGGGATTCTCTGCCTCTAACCCTGTTACGGGGGCTGAGTCACTGGCTTGCTGGGGCTCTCTCGTGCCGTCCCTGGGGGGGTGCGTCACCTGGGTGGGTTGATTCACTGTTGTGGTCGGCCTGTCTGGGTTCCCCCCCGCTATACTCGGCCTTGTCTCAGGATGGTAAGTTGGTGGTTGAAGATTTCCCTCTAGTGGTGTGGGGGCTGTGCTTTGGCAAAGTGGGTGGGGTTATATCCTTCCTGTTTGGCCCTGTCCGGGGTGTCCTCGGATGGGGCCACAGTGTCTCCTGACCCCTCCTGTCTCAGCCTCCAGTATTTATGCTGCAGTAGTTTATGTGTCGGGGGGCTAGGGTCAGTTTGTTTATCTGGAGTACTTCTCCTGTCCTATTCGGTGTCCTGTGTAAATCTAAGTGTGCGTTCTCTAATTCTCTCCTTCTCTCTTTCTTTCTCTCTCTCGGAGGACCTGAGCCCTAGGACCATGCCCCAGGACTACCTGACATGATGACTCCTTGCTGTCCCCAGTCCACCTGGCCATGCTGCTGCTCCAGTTTCAACTGGCCTGGGCCCTAGGACCATGTCCCAGGACTACCTGACATGAGGACTCCTTGCTGTCCCCAGTCCACCTGGCCATGCTCCTGCTCCAGTTTCAACTGTTCTGCCTTACTATTATTCAACCATGCTGGTCATTTATGAACATTTGAACATCTTGGCCACGTTCTGTTATAATCTCCACCCGGCACAGCCAGAAGAGGACTGGCCACCCCACATATGCTCTCTCTAATTCTCTCTTTCTTTCTCTCTCTCGGAGGACCTGAGCCCTAGGACCGTGCCCCAGGACTACCTGACATGATGGCTCCTTGCTGTCCCCAGTCCACCTGACTGTGCTGCTGCTCCAGTTTCAACTGTTCTGCCTTATTATTATTTGACCATGCTGGTCATTTATGAACATTTGAACATCTTGGTCATGTTCTGTTATAATCTCTACCCGGCACAGCCAGAAGAGGACTGGCCACCCCACATAGCCCGGTTCCTCTCTAGGTTTCTTCCTAGGTTTTGGCCTTTCTAGGGAGTTTTTCCTAGCCACCGTGCTTTTACACCTGCATTGTTTGCTGTTTGGGGTTTTAGGCTGGGTTTCTGTACAGCACTTTGAGATATCAGCTGATGTACGAAGGGCTATATAAATACATTTGATTTGATTTGATTTGATTCTCCCCGATTGCTCAGTTTGGACTGGCGGTCAGGTTCTAGGAAGAGTCTTGGTGGTTCCAAACTGTGTTTTGTAAGTCGCTCTGGATAAGAGCGTCTGCTAAATGACTTAAATGTAATGTAAATGTGTTCTTGGGGACATTCAGTGCTGCAGAATTGTTTTGGCACCCTTCCCCAGATCTGTGCCTCAACACAATCCTGTCTCTGAGCTTTACAGACAATTCCTTCGAACTCATTACTTGATTTTTGCTCTGACCTGCACTGTCAATTGTCGAACTTTATGTGGACATGTGTGTGCCATTCCAAATCATGTCTTATCAATTGAACAAGTGGACTCCAATCAAGTTTTAGAAACATCTCAAGGTTGATCAGTGGAAACAGGATGCACCTGATCTTAATTTCGAGTCTGATAGCAAAGGGTCTGACTACTTGTGTAAATCTTTAGTCAATGGTGATGTAAGAAGTTCAGTGTGGTTTCCAGTGCCCTGTCTCCTCCCAAGAGTCCAATCAGAGCTAACTGAAAGAATCCCTCAACAGCCATCTGCAATTTTAGGCATCACACCACAGCCAGAAGTATTCTAAACTTTAGTTTAGAATGTACCCTACATACAAAGTCTCACACAGCGTATTTTTGTTCAGTGCACAGAAACATCCATACTAAAGGCCATATCACAGGGATATTAGCTTGTGTCTGGTCTGCACCAGAAGAAGAGAAAGCCTTTGCAGAATAACTTGCTGAAAGTACCGCCACATGATCAAAATAACACATTTGTGTGCTACTGGCGAAGAGTGTCCTCTGTTGACTGTTCACATACAGTAGCCTCCTTTTGTATCATAGATTGCCTTTGATCCAGCATTATCGTTTAATCTCTCTAACCTTTTGATGGCAGACACATGCACTCGCTCACTCGCAAAAACACATGCACTCGCTCACTCGCTCTCTCCCTCCTGCCTGTACACACTCCCTCACGCACACAAACCAGCAGACACAACCGCAAAGCTTTTGAAGTGTTTCTCTCAATTGAGACTAATGGAGTTTACAAAAGTTCAAATCAGGAAGGCTGGTCTGAATGCTTATTTAACTTCATCCTGTAAGCATAACATAATTCCTATTATAGAGGCATGGTGGGAATGAACACAAACGTACCATCATCAGCATAGCGTCTCATTCTTCTCTTCTTTCCTATTAGCCATGTGAGGAATGTGTATATTAATAAGAATGGTGCAGGATGGGATGGCTGCCATTTTACAGGCTCCTAACCTTTGTTTTGTTGACGTTGAGTTAGAGGTTGTTTTCCTGACAACACACTCAGAGTGCCCTCACCTCCTCACAATAGGCTGTCTCGTCGTTGTTGGTAGTGCCTGAAAGAGAGAGATGGAGGAATGAAACTCCCTGCCAGATACAGCATGACACGTGCAAACTCCTAGCACTGCTGGCGCTGAACATGTGAGGGAGGTTTCAATTATTTTCAGTAGTAGCCTAGAGGTTAGAGAGGCAGTCTAGCAGTCGGAATTGAACTGGCAGCTGGAAGGCTGCTCGTCTCTTATCCAATGTACCATCTCCTGCCATTGTACCCTTAAGCAATGCACTTAACCCCTTACAATTGCTCTCCATCTAGGGGTGCTGCAGTGCTTCTGACCCTGTGCCTCTTAAAGGTGTGCATGTATGTTTATGTGTGTGTGTGTGTGTGTGTGTGTGTGTGTGTGTGTGTGTGTGTGTGTGTGTGTGTGTGTGTGTGTGTGTGTGTGTGTGTGTGTGTGTGTGTGTGTGTGTGTGTGTGTGTGTGTGTGTGTGTGTGTGTGTGTGTGTGTGTGTGTGTGTGTGTTGGGAAAGGCAGAAGACACATTTCTGTCGTAACCAATGGACAATAAAGTTGTATTCTATGCTATTCTATCGAGTTGTTGCTTTTACCATCTTCCTTCACTGACACAGTCAATATTTTAGAATCTACCATGCAGTCTTTCATTTCAGTGCACAGAAACATCCCATACTAAAAGGCCAAATCACAGCACCAGTAGCTTTGGTCTGCTCTACACCAGGAGAAGAGAAAGACTGTGCAGAATAACCTAGCTGAACGTAAGGCAGCACGATCAAAATGAATACATATGTCTCATACTGGTAACAGTGGCGTGTATTCATGGATGCCAATGGAAGCCTGGCTTCCCCCAAAATGTGTAATTATTATTTCTTTTAAATAAAATAATGCATATTTGGACTCCATCTGCAAGTGGCTGAGTGCATCTCACTGGAGAAAGCATCAAAGTGAACAAAACAGCACCCCTCTGTCTCTGTATTTAGAGCCCACCTAACTGATTCTGTCTGGTTAGAAAAAATATGAGATTGTTGCCAACCATCGCATTGAATTAAATAGCAATGGAAGCAAGTGAGCATTTGGCCTATTTTCTTATATAAAAGGAATAATCAATCAATGTTAAGCTAAACTGAGTGAGCTCAACCGTGAATGGTCCTGGCGCACCAAAAACAAAGTTCGGATTTGGCTTCACGCCAATCACATCAAAAGCAAAACGTAATTGACAGAAAAAAAATCTAATTGTTGCATCTCATTGTGTCGTTACCCTCCGGTGGCTAGCTAGCTAAAATCGTCCCTTTCCTAAATTAGCCATGGATGGACACACACACACACACACACACACACACACACACACACACACACACACACACACACACACACACACACACACACACACACACACACACACACACACACACACACACACACACACACACACACACACACAGCAAGAACCATGGACAGCCACATGATATTTAGCTTACGTTGATTGGACTAAATCGTTTTTGGGATCTTTAAGTTGTCACTGTATTAGCATTCACCTGCAGCCAGGTGGTTTATTTGGGATGGGGCCTTACGACACTGACAGAGCTGGTCTGTGCTAAATGGATAACACTAGCCCACTGTTTGTGACAGACAAATAGATATTTTGCACTTTATAAATAAAATACATTAATATTGTGTGTCCATACAGTATGTTGACTGCATAACACACTATAATGTACACTACCGTTGAAAGGTTTGGGGTCACTGCGCAAAATGGCTCTAACCAGAATAGAAAGAGGAGTGGGTGCACAACTGAGCAAGAGGACAAGTATATTAGTGTCTAGTTTGAGAAACAGACCCCTCACAAGTCCTCAACTGGCAGCTTCATTAAATAGTACCCGGAAGACACCAGTCTCAACAACAGCAGTGAAGAGGCAACTCCGGGATGCTAGCCCCCCTCCACCCTCTGAGGATATGTATAACTTAATATTATGTCTACAGAGAAACCCGTTTTGACATTTTTGGATTTGCCCTAGAGTAACTACTTTTCGGAGATTACACACCAATACAGATCTCTATGTATGTTCAGATGGTGTCTGAGTTCTGTATTGGAGTTCTATCAAGTACACCTTTGGCAGATTTTATATGCAAAAACATATAATTAATTTGGGTTTTGCAGACAGTAATACGATACATGGTATTGAAAAGTACAATCTTAGGCAAATACATGGGGTGCTAATTGTCACGTTCACCGTCTTTAAACTCCCTGTCATAAATGAGCAGCGTGCATGTAATTCCACATCTTTTAATAAAGTGAAACTTTCACAAAAAAAAAACAGGTAAACAGAAACCGACCATGACACACACAAACAGAAAAATAAATAATTACCCACAAACACAGGTGGGAAAAAGGCTACCTAAGTATGATTCCCAATCAGAGACAATGATAGACAGCTGCCTCTGATTGGGAACCATACCCGGCCAAAAACAAAGAAATAGAAAACATGCCCACCCAAGTCATACCCTGACCTAACCAAATAGAGAAATAAAACGGCTCTCTCAGGTCAGGGCGTGACAGCTATATTTCGGCAGACGATCTGTCCATCTGGTCAAAATCACTGATACAGGTCCCTCTCCACCATATGGTGGTATGGATAAATTGTAATTATGTCTCCTAGATCTCCATGTCCTTTTTATCAAATTTCTATAAGCAGACTTACTGTGGGTGTTTTTGGCTGGGGTTAAAATGACCCAAGTCGGTCATATGAGGGTTAAGGCTCCTGCAGCTTCAAAACATATTTTCCATCCATTTATCTCCCCTCTCCCTTTATACTGCTTTGGTACTATAGCTCAGTTGTTGGCTCTTGGCGATTACACTTATTGCGATAGGCAGAACAACCCAATCATAACACTGCAAGGGTTTCAAGGAATCATCCTCTTATTTATTCCCAGAAAGAGTTTGGATAGACAGGCAGTGTCTACTCCAATTGTTTTTGTTAAGTGAGGAGATTTATAGTTTAGGGCAATGACGCACTTAGAGACCTGCATTTTGAGTGCACCCCACTGTTTTTGCACTTTTCATTCAGTTGGAGTAACTCAATTTCCAGGTAAATCACTCAAGAGTGACTTCAAAATTGGACGTGCCTTGATTTGAAGGGAAATGCCTTCAAATCAAATTGTATTGGTCACATACACATGGTTAGCAGATGTTAATGAGAGTGTAGCGAAAATCTTGTGCTTCCAGTTCCGACAGTGCAGTAATATCTAACAAGTAATCTGAACAATTCCCCCAAAACTACCTAATACACATGTAACGGATGTGAAACGGCTAGCTTAGTTAGCGGTGTGCGCTAAAATAGCGTTTCAATCGGTTACGTCACTTGCTCTGAGACCTTGAAGTAGTAGTTCCCCTTGCTCAGCAAGGGCCGTGGCTTTTGTGGAGCGATGGCTAACGATGCTTCGAGGGTGACTGTTGTCGATGTGTGCAGAGGGTCCCTGGTTCGCGCCCGGGTATGGGCGAGGGGACGAGTTTAAAATTATACTGTTACATTGATGCTGTTGACCCGGATTACTGGTTGCTGCGGAAAAAGGAGGAAGGTCAAAAGGGGGGTGAGTGTAACGGATGTGAAACGGCTAGCTTAGTTAGCGGTGTGCGCTAAAATAGCATTTCAATCGGTTACGTCACTTGCTCTGAGACCTTGAAGTAGTAGTTCCCCTTGCTCTGCAAGGGCTGCGGCTTTTGTGGAGTGATGGTAACGATGCTTCGAGGGTGACTGTTGTCGATGTGTGCAGAGGGTCCCTGGTTCGCGCCTGGTTATGGGCAAGGGGACGAACGTAAAGTTATTCTGTTACACACACAAATCTAAAAGGGGCGAATGAGAATATGTACATATAAATATATGGATGAGTGATGGCCGAGGGGCATAGGCAAGGTGTAATAGATGGTATAAAATACAATATAAACATATGATGTGTAATGTAAGATATGTAAACATTATTAAAGTGGTGTTATGTAAAGTGTCATTGTTTAAAGTGACAAGTGATCCATTTGTTAAAGTGGCCAGTGATTGGGTATCCATGTAGGCAGCAGCCTCTGAGTTAGTGATTGCTGTTTAGCAGTCTGATGGCCTTGAGATAGAAGCTGTTCTTCATCACTCGGTCCCAGCTTTGATGCACCTGTACTGACCTCACCTTCTGGATGGTAGCGGTGTGAACAGGCAGTGGCTCAGGTGGTTGTTGTCTTTGATGATATTTTTTGCAATAGGTGTCCTGGAGGGCAGGTATTTTGCCCCCAGTGAGGTGTTGTGCAGTGATGTGGAGTGCCTTGCGGTTGAGGGTGGAGCAGTTGCCGTACCAGGCTGTGATACAGCCCGACAGGATGCTCTCGATTGTGGATCTGTAAAAGTTTGTCAGGGTTTTGGGTGACAAGCCAAATTTCTTCAGCCTCCTGAGTTTGAAAAGGCGCTGTTGCGCCTTCTTCGCCACACTGTCTGTGTGTGTGGACCATTTTAGTTTGTCGTTGATGTGTACGCCGAGGAATTTAAAACATTCCACTTTCTCCACTGCTGTCCCTTCAATGTGGATAGGGGGGTGCTCCCTCTGATCATGTCCTTTGTTTTGTTGACATTGAGTGTTTTCCTGACACCACACTCCGAGTGCCCTCACCTCCTGTAGGCTGTCTCATCGTTGTTGGTAATCAAGTCTACTACTGTTGTGTCATCTGCAACCTCGATGATTGAGTTGGAGGTGTGCATGGCCACCCAGTCATGGGTGAACAGGGAGTACAGGAGGGGGCTGAGCACGCACCCTTGTGGGGCCCCAGTGTTGAAGGTCAGCGAGGTGGAGATGTTTCTTACCTTCACCACCTGGGGGCGGGCCGTCAGAAAGTTCAGGACCGAATTGCACAGGGCGGGGTTGCGGCCCAGGGCCTCCAGCTTGATGATGAGCTTGGAGGGTACTATGGTGTTGAATGCTGAGCTGTAGTCAATGAACAGCAAAACCGTCCACTAGGGGGCAACAGTGAGCGCTCTTACTATCAAGTATGCGTGGATTTTGCTATGGTATTGTGGACGGGTTTGTATGACAGGCATAATCTCACGACTCTGGATCAGAAGGTTGCATGTTTAATCCCAGTGATGGACACTTCTAACCATTCGGAATGAGTGCCTAAACTTAATGTTTTAACCCTATCCAAAACCCTAACCATTAACCTTCTAAGTGTGAAGTTTGGAAATTTGACATTTTTTAGAAACAGTACGATACTGAGCAGGAGAAATCAACCCAGTGTCAAAACACACACTTTTGATGTTTGGAGAAACATAGACAAACGTCTAATTCTGCATTGAGACTGAGAGCTTGTTGCAATTTCTCTGTGTCATGTTGGCCTTCTAAAGTGTCTTCCTTCTCTCTTCTCTGCCGGCACACTAATTTGCATGTTGCCTTTGCAGAAACTACTGTTAGTGTTGCACACTTTAAAACTGTTCAATGGACAAATAACAGTGAGTCACTTGTTTTTTGTTGTTGTTATTGTCTAGTGGTGATTGAGTCGTTTCACATATGGTCACGTAGATAAGAAATCACTATGGATTGATTAAAGGATTACAGTGGGTAAACCCTCAAAATTACTGGTACAAAATTATGTGCCATGTGCGTAAGTACATGCGTGATCAGTTGCCTATTTAAGTTCCATTCAGAGTCAGTGTGTGTGTTTCCTCAAGCTGTTGAGGTGTCGGAAACGGATACACACCCCCATTGACACTGGCAGTAGCATGAATGAATCCGAGTGTGTGATGATATCGTGTGCGCGCATGTATATGTGTGTAGCGGGAGCTGGTCGTGGATGGATTGGCACTCCCTCCAGAAGCGAACAGGAATGTAGGACGTTCTGGGCTGGTGACCATTTCCAGGGCTGCAGCCTTGTGCCAAATTAATAGCTGCCTTCAATCTCTATCCACACGTTATCTGTGCTCCAAAGGCGGAGTGTGAAAAAATTGCTTGGGCGCTGGGCCCAAGAGAAAATAAACCACCTACAATCATTATAGAGTCTAAAATAGCCCCAAATTGGAAAGAGCGACAGCATGTCGGAACATGATGGAGTTAATACACGTGTCAGAATCATCAACACGTTTGTTGTGTTTACCAGCGTGGTTAGTCTGCCCAGCAACAGACAATCACAATCAGGCTGCAGATGGACACCACCACTGTCCACTGTCCACTGGTCCCATTGGGAGTCAATGTTCAGGTTATATTCTGCATCCTGCTTAGAGAGTTTTGTGGTTTCAATGAAATAGCACATGGAAACTTCCAGGATGGTGATGATTCACCTGTGTTCTGCAGAAGCATTGAAATGTAATGAATTTTTTTTTAATAGACTGCTACATCACAAGAGGCTGCTGAGCTCATAATAATGTCAGTTCCACTGACATTCCACTGATTCTGCTCCAGCCATTACCACGAACCCGTCGTCCCCAATTAAGGTGCCTCCAACCTCCTGTGTGTGAAGTGACTATAATGAGAATTTCCGTGCCTAGTCATTTTCTCTGTTCTACTGAAATCGTTAACTGCTGCTAATCCTTTAGTAGGACAGCCTTAATAGTGGAATTTCAGTTGTAAAATTAAGCATTTTGACATAAACCCTAAGAAGGGAATTCTAAATGTTTAGACACAAGTATGAAATGCTGTGACAAAACATGTCTATTTTGGGCCTGTGCTCCCCACCAAACAATGTCTCATAGAAGCTTCAATCCTGTAAAACACCTCTTAGAACCTCACCCCTCCTTCCAACTCCCAATAAGGACATTCTGAAGTATTTGCTCCATGTGTGAGTCACAATTCCTCCATCTAATATTTTTTTTAAAACTCCTGATATTTTTAGCATGCATCTTTCTTTATGCCTCGGGGCTTGGTGATTAAAATGTGCTGTTCAAGTCCACCCAGACAAGTCCAAATTCGAAAAGCCAAATACATTCACACTTCCACCCAAGCTGCATACCAATCACATCTATAACGGGCGTATGCGTTAGTGAGTGATGTCAATGTCTGTACGCTTCCGCATTGTATGGATTGATTGGAATGTTGTCTTCCGTTTTTGCGCTAAGCTTGTATTATTTATGCCACCAGTCTATGCCTGCTTACGTATAGACATTAATGACTCATGTTAGGAGCCCCTCGCAAATGTGTGGTGTCGACTCACCAAAGGTAGGTCAAGGCCATGGATACACCTACGCAACATCCACATCCACGGCCATGGAAGCACCAACGCAAAAAGATCACATTCAAATACAATGTCATTGCAAATGGCCAAACGTTTCACGTCGTATCCTTCTTTGCAAAAATCTTCGATACAATTGGCTTGTTGTCGGTTGGTCTTTCGGATAGTGCTGTTGTGTTGTGGTCACTCAGATAATCTGGCTGTGTCGTGGTAAACCATGCATTGTGCGTCGTGTTGCTGTAACTATATGTGATTGTGTTGCGAATGCTCGGTGCCAGTGTTGCAGAGATGTGTTACGTTAGGGGACCCATGTTATTTCTGAGTGGTGACAAAGGCCAAGCACTGAGCAAACAGTTGTGTCACAGACCCTTCAGATACTGTAACCCAATTTAAGGGGAGGCTGATGGAGGATGAATGGACACTGTGTGTGTGTGTGTGTGTTCGCGTGTGTGTGTACAACTGGACATTTTTCACAACAGACACACTGTAAAAAAGATGCCTTAACCAATCGCTTAATCAGTTTTATTCTGTGAGTTGAGTGGACTTCAAATGGACAAGAACTTGAGCAAATGTGCTAAACTCTGCTCGAAGTGAGCTGAATTTTAAAATGCTTGGTTAGTAAAATTACAAATTCATGTTTGCTTTTGGAAAGCAGCACTGTATATTGTTTCAGTTAAATGCCCAAATGTTGAGCAAACTCACAATTCTATTTGTATTCTTTGTAGTTGTTAACATACCACCACATTCAGTGGCTGCCACTAAGACAGCATTGCATGAGCTGTATTCCGCAATAAGCAGAACTCACCCAGAGGCGGCGCTTCAAGTAGCCGGAGACAATAATGCAGGGAAACTTAAATCCATTTTACCAAATGTCCATCAGCATGTTAAATGTGCAACCAGAGGAAAAGGAACTCTGTACCACCTATACTCCACACACAGAGATGCACACAAAGCTCTCTCTCGCCCTCCATTTGGCAAATCTGACCATAATTCTATCCTCCTGATTCCTGTTGACAAGCAAAAATGAAAGCAGAAAGCAGATGCTAAGCTACAGGACTGTTTGGTTAGCACAGACTGGAATATGTTCCGGGATTCCTCCGATGGCATTGAGGAGTACACCACATCAGTCATTGGCTTCATCAATAAGTGCATCGATGATGTAGTCCCCACAGTGACCGTACGTGCATACCCCAACCAGAAGCCATGGATTACAGGCAGCATCCGCACTGAGCTAAAGGCTAGAGCTGTGTTAGAGGAAAATATAGTTTAGATGATCAATTGTATACATTAATGATTAGAACCATTTATGCTAATACTATTATGTTATGATCTGAAAAGTATGGGTCTTAATTGTACTGTTACTGAAAATGTAAGCAGAAATGAATTGTGTCTGTGTCTCCTGGGAAAGTTTGAAGGAGGGATAAGATAGATTTTCAAACAGATAAGAATGTTTTGGTTGGATTCCATTAGGGGAGATAATTTATCCTTTAGACAGGTTGGAATGTAGTTTATGAGGGGAGTGAAACTATCTCCAGGACCGAATACTACGCCATTGTAAGGCTGGGAGAGGGTGTGAAACTGATGACGTCATTTTATGTCTTCTTTCTTTAAAATGTAATGTTCTTTGTATTTTGGGTCAGTACTCACTTGAATTAAACGCTATTTACCTGGTTTTTAAGACTGGTCTCAATCTATTTCATGCATAATTAATGAACTTACAATTCATTAATGAATTAGATATGAGTGTTAATTGGTTTCGGCAATTAAAGCAAACAGGAATTTAGAATTCCTCTATCAAGCTGTCGTTTTGAAGGAGCAGGACTCTAACCCGGAAGCTTATAAGAAATCCTGCTATGCCCTGCCATCAAACAGCAAAGCGTCAATACAGAACTAAGATCTGTATTCAAATAGGAATTCAAATAGGAAGATTTGATAGATTCAAATAGGAATTCCGGGTGTGTTACCACCGTAGAGGAAATGTCCTTTCCTTTCAGACTGATTTCACAGTATCACCAAATGGAAAAATATACTAGATCTTTCTAATTTGTTTTTATGTGATTTTTTTCCCCATGGTCCGTCTTCCTAGATATTTACCTTCCTGGTAGGTCTGCTAATTTGAAGTGAAACCCGCAAGGAGCATAGATATCCAGGAAAAGAGAACAGTTTAATAAACAGAAAAAGTGCAATAATGATGCTTATACTGTATGCTAGATAAAGACTGCACACATATTGCCCACAGAAACGTCCCTTATTTACATATAATTTATATGTTTGTCTGTAGGCCCCCTCTTTCAACAACATTTCTGTGTACTCTGTAGGTTTTCACAAGCCTGTCAATAGGGAAAGCTTTGGGACACAACACTGGGAGTCTGTGTAATGGTTGGACTCCCTGAGTTGTGCATGGATCTGGTGGGTGGCAACGGAAAATAACCTTACCCCGATATGGCGGTTTAACAAAAAAAAAAAGTTTCCCGTCAACAAAGATATATGTATAAACTCTAGGAACTCTACTTACCAGACATAAAGTGAAATGTGTCCCTCGCTATCAAATACACGTCTGAATCCAACTTTTGTCCGAAACACCATATTTTAGTGCTAGATTTATTGGTGGGAGGTCTCGTGTCAAATGGCAGCCTGCTGTCAAACTCACCAGGATTATTTAATTAATTTTAGAATAAGGCTGTAACGTAACAAAATGTGGAAAAAGTCAAGAGGTCTGAATATTTTCCCAAGGTACTGTACATCGCATATGTGTTTTCTCAGCACATTCGAGATATGAAGCTATATGGATTCCACAAATGCTTCTCTTGGCTGTGGTGCATATGCGGATCTTCATATGCTTTTCGATATGCTGAAAATAAGGAGAATTTCTGATGCATTTCTGAGTTTTCAGCACATGCTTAATTATTTGACAAATATCAAATCCATATTTTTATTTCATGCAACAGATATAATATAAGTGGGTGCACACGCATCAGGTTCGTGTCTTCAATTTATCTCACCTCAGATATATCCCTGGACTCATACAGTAGCAGTGAGATTTTTGAGGTCCGGATTGGATGCACGTAGAAACTGTCCCATTAATCCATTAAGGAGAATATTGTTGCTGCGTATATGAAATTACGGACATGCATATCTGGAACATGTCTGCTCCTTATATCTTATAAAATATCTGATATCCGGAAATACATAAATATATCCAATAACCTAAAACACAAGTCCAATCTACACTGGAGTTGTTTACCAAGGGAATTTTGTGGCGGTGTCATGACTTGTTCGGGCGGTGTTCGGCGATAGATGTCCCCGGCTTTCTAGCCATCACCGCTCCATTTTCCATATATCCCTTTGCCTTGTCTTGTTTCCATACACACCTGGTTTTCATTTCCCCAATCAATCTACTTGTATTTAACCCTCTGTTTCCCATCATGTTTTGTGTGTAATTGTTTCATCGTTAAGTGGTGTGAGTTTACGCACATTACTTTTATGTTCCATTTTTTGAGTGCGTTTGATTTATGTCGTGCTCTCGTTTTTGGAACTATAATAAAAGTGCGCCTGTTCATTATACTCTGCTCTCCTGCACCTGACTTCGCCTCCAATATACCATTTACAGGAGGAGTTACATTTTTGACTTAAATCAACTTGAAGATCTATGGCAAGAGCTGAAAATGGTTGCCTAGCAATGATCTAGAGGCGAAAGAAACGTACACCAATTTAGGCGAGTTGCTGGCGGGGAACACTTAAAAAATGTGGGGAACACTTAAAAAATAAAGGAGAGCCGCACACTCTTGGAGCGCAGATGCAAAAATATTTATGTCCAATGTTTCGACAGACAAGCTGTCTTCATCAGGGTATAATGACAAACACTACGGGATGACTCATTTATATAGTGTCAGAGACACACACAGGTGTCTGTAATCATGGCCGGGTGTGGCCTGATATCATTGGTTAATTCTCATACATTAAAAGAGCATACAAAAAACATAAATGGATAGCGTACGATAGATAGATACAATTTGACTGCATAAGCCTAAATATTTACATTAGCAAGATCACAATAATGGCTCCAGATCAAAGTCTACTTTGAGACCGAAGGGAGCAAGGGTCTTTAAATGAAAGATCCAGGCAGCCTCTTGTTTTAACAATAAATTGTGAGGTCACCCCCTCTCCTAGGGAGTGTGACATGTTCGATGCCAATATAACATAGAGATGAAATCGAGTGGTTTTCTTACAAAAAGTGGGCCGCAACTGGGTAAATCGAGTTTTTGCACCAAATGGTGCTACGTTGCTCCGAGATACGTACTTTTAATTTGCACTTTGTTTTACCCACATCACTTTTTTACCACAAGGACAAGTTATAGGTTAAGTAACTGCCGTAGTGGAGCACGTGATAACACCTTTGATTGGGATCTGTTTCCCTGTTTGGTTGTTTGAAGGATCTACATTTATAAGTGCCATTGCATTGAGCACAGCCATTACATTTGTAGTTTCCATCCAGTAGGTGCACAAATAGACATTGTACTTACTTATAAGGTCTTCAATACTTACCTTTGGGCTAAAGGGGAATACTATATCATTACATTTTATTATTTTGTATTTATTAATTAAATATGTAGCACCTACTTGCTTGTTTCCTAGGAAGTATGTTTGGTACTAAATTGTTACCATGTATTTACTTTTTGTTCCTAGGTATTTACCTTGTTAATATCTAGTAATTACCGGGCTGCTAAATCCAAAGACTCACACACCTTACAACACCTTACAACACACAACTGCTGGCATTCCACCACTGCACTATACTATCTATGTATTACCAAGTATGTTTACATAACAGTTCAACACTTTCCATGACTACACAGTACTTCATTCTTCATTTGGATCCCAATTAGGACAAATATTACATTTGGTGATGCCATTTCTTTTTATGTGAGTTGTTCCATGGTCCGCCTTCCTGGAAATCTAAAAGGGAACCGTTTCGTAAATAAAAGTACAATAACAATGCCTCCATGCTAGATGAAGACTGCGCAAATATTGTTTCTCAAAAGTTTGTTGCCCACACAAACCTCCCTTATTTATATATGTTTTATGTTTGGTTGTAGGCCTCCCTCGTTCAATAACATTTCTGAGTACTCTGTAGGTTTTTACACTTAGTTTTGGGACACAACATTGTGATTCTGTGTACTGGTTGGACCTCCTTGAGTTGTGCACTGTTCTGGTGGGCGGCGAAGGAAAATAACCCTTCCCCAATATGGCTGGCTTCACCCTAAAAAAAAACATACCCCCCCAAAAAATGCTAACCTCCCTGTTATTGTGATGGTGAGAGGTTAGCATGTCTTGGGGGTATGATATTTGTGCCTCTGTAACTTTCTCACTCATTACTCATGATTAATTCAGGACGATCCGTAATCATGCTAGCATCCACATTAATGTAGAAGTGTTTAGGAACATTATATTCTTATTTACAATAAAAGTGACTCCAAAATGACACAGTACATTATTTCACATTCAATTCTATTGGGCACAAAAAAATTCAGAAACACCAAAACAAAGAGCAAATGCATATGTTGAGCTTTACTGTGCCTGGGTCTGAAGTGCATGGTAAGAGTGGCCCCTACTGCTGAATCTGGATATTTTTTCCCCCCCTAAACTCAAGACATGTTTTGTACTTGACCTTTAACAGGATCATGTATCATGTAAAACTTTCAATAAATCATTGAATACCCTATATTTTCAATATGTTGCATTCTTTATGTAATGGCTACATTTGGTATATTTTCTGTTCTGCAAAAAAAAACACATTGGCATATTATTCAACACCAAAGACACGAGACAATCACGGACAAGATGCAGTGACATGTGAAGAGGCTTTGTGAGATGCAGTGGACAGTAGACACACACATCACTTAACCCTAACTCGCCCCAGAGACAGTCATCATCAGGGCAAACACTTGTTGTCCAACAGTCTTGACAACATGATTTTCCTAATCTCCTTCCCTTCATGACAACTGTAAAGACACTTGGAAGGTTAAAAATCATTACAAGAAAAGCCTACCAGTGCTTTTACAATTTGATTAACACCAGAGATAAGAGGAGAGGAAAGGAGGGGGCATTGGTACAAAGGCATTGTGTGAAACAAGATTCAAATGAGTTAGCTACAACATCATGCTGATACGGTTAGACTGAAAGCAGTTAGAACCAGAGCCGTATAGAGGTCAGGCCAAAGCTTGCTACGCCCGCTCTGTGAGTCACTGGGGGAAAGGACACTCACAATAGGTGAACTAGCAATGAACAACATTTTAGCACCAATTTAAAATGATTTTGTAAAACTTAATTAGAAGCTAGAGACATTCAGCTAGGCCTAAGTACTGTACAGAAAATCATCTCAGTATGAGTGATGGATGAAACATTTTAGAAGCTTGATAGGCCATTGACAATGTTGCCTGCGATTTACATTTTAGGAAGTGGCAGCAATAGCTGACACCATTTCAACAAAAATCACAAAATGGTTACCCGTTTAGTTGTTAGCTCGCAATCAGTGTTGCTCTTTGTTAATAAAGGCAACTTGATCATAAGTTCTTCACTAGACCACTGTGAATATACTGCAAGGCCTGCAAAGAGATATACATGCTTTTTGATAGTAGACTCCTATTTGTTCACAGCAGAGGGTATAGGATATTTTGAGGTTAAGGTTTTTTTTTGTCTCTCTAACAATAAGACACATAAAAGACTAATGCAAATAAGTTACGCTTAGATGAATGACAATGTTGAAATAAAATGTGATTTAAAAAAAATGTATATTAAAAAAATTAAGTGTGTTCACTTTCTTGAACTTTATATATTTAACATGCATTTTAAATCATGCCACCTAGTTATATGTCCTTCCTTATACCTGCATGTGGATTGGTAAGGATGCATATAACTACATAAGCTATGGGTGCAGCTTGAAAACATATTCATTTATATAACCCTCTATATAATCGACCTAAGTAGGTTGAAAAAATATATATAGGCTACCATTTAATCTACAGTATGTTGGCACAATGGTGAAAAACAACATTTACAATATGGAGTCATTCCCATACAGTACATGTAAAACATAGGCCCATGGTCCTTGGGCCAATGTACTTGTCAAATTACAAAATGTGTATGCGTGTGTTATATATTTCAGGTGATTGACAGTGGTGACTATTTAAACATTTTGCAATGATGTGTGCCTTTGGGTGGAGTGATAGTAAATCTCTCTGTCAGTTGATAAGGAATGGTGCTTAATCGATGGTTAAAGTGCACACCACACTAAGCAACTCTAGACCACTTTTAAAATGGATCATTTTATCCCTTTGAAATTATTTTCTATTCTCCCAAATTGTCAAAACACAGGCTGCTGTAAGGTGCCTCACTAGGACGAGGTGGGTGCAAGAGTCAGGAGCAGGAGAGCACTGAGGTCCAAATAGAAAATATTTATTTGGAAATCCCAAAACACAACAAAACTGGTCAGGAAACAAACCCAACGAAGGCGCCCAACAAAACAGGAATTTGAAGTGACAAAAGGAGGAAAAACGATATACTCCTAAATTAAATCACAACGGCACAAACGACCGTGAGAATAGCCTGTGATGCAATCTAGCACACACACCAAAAAAAATATTTAAAAAATAATCCCGCACAAAATACCAGCAGGCAACGAGGTTAATAAACCCACAGAAATTAACTCAATAGAACACAGGTGTACGAAACAGACAGAACCAAACGAAAAAGAAAAATGGTTCGGTGGTAGCTAGTAGGCCGGCAACGACGACCACCGAGCACCTCCCGAACAGGGAGAGGAGCCACCTTTGGTGGAAGTCATGACAGCTGTAAAACTTTACAAAACCATACAGACAGACAACTGATAATAGATACCCAAACAACTATAATGAGTGTGTAAAAACAGTAAAATCATTTTCATTTATTTTTTTTGATGTGCCGAGTACTCGGACAAAACGAGTACCGTAATAGAGATGACTTTTCCAAATACGATTATGAAAAAAATAAGTATTTTTTTGTAATCATTTGTGATCGAAAACTCCCCTCTGCCAAACATTGTGTATGAAACAGAATCCATAGCTAGTTATTTCCTGTCGACTTTGCTGAGGCCATACGGTTGTTTAGTAGGCCTACTTTGTCTGTCCATATATTCCATCGGTGACGACGTCTGTCATTAAATCGTGATCCAAACCCATGCTTGCTTGCTATTATTATTTACTCTAGCCCATACAATTTTACAGAGCGAACAGATCAGTAGAAAATAAAATGGCAAATGTAGATTGTTTATTTTGATTGTACAATTGTTGTGGCATAAGTATCTGGAGGGAAAAGTTTTGCTCCTCTCGAAAGTGAAACAATATATGGGGCAAGCGAATTAGCCTAGCTAATTCAGGGAAATTCAGGGAAACGCAGGGAAAGTTAAATCAGTTCTACCAAATCTCTATCAACATGTTAAATGTGCAACCAGATGGAGAAAAAACATCTCAATCACCTATACTCCACACACAGAGACGCGTACAAAGCTCTCCCTCGCCCTCCAATTGGTAAATCAGACCACAACTCGATCCTCCTGATTCCTGCTTACAAGCAAAAATTAAAGCAGGGAGTACCAGTGACTCGGTCTATAAACAGATGGTCAGATGAAGCAGATGCTAAACTACAGGACTGCTTTGCTTTTTTCTTCCGATGACATTGAGGAATACACCACATCAGTCACTGGCTTTATCAATAAGTGCATTGAGGACGTCGTCCCCACAGTGACTGTATGTATATACCCCAACCAGAAGCCATGGATTACAGGCAACATTCGCACTGAGCTAAAGAGTAGAGCTGCCACTTTCAAGGTGCGGGACTCTAACCTGGAAGCTTACAAGAAATCCTGCTATGCCCTGCGATGAACCATCAAACAGGAAAAGCGTCAGTACAGGGCTAAGATTGAATCATACTACACCGGCTCCGACGCTCGTCGGATGTGGAAGGGCTTGCAAACTATTACAGACTAGAAAGGGAATCACAGCCGCGAGCTGGCCAGTAACACGAGCCTACCTGACGAGCTAAATCACTTCTATGCTCGCTTCGAGGCAAGCAACACTGAGGCATGCATGAGAGCATCTGCTGTTTCGGACAACTATGTGATCATGCTCTCTATAGCCGACGTGAGTAAGACCTTTAAACAGGTCAACATACACAAGGCTGCGGGGCCAGACGGATTACAAGGACGTGTGCTCCGGGCATGTGCTGACCAACTGGCAGGTGTCTTCATTGACATTTTCAACATGTCCCTGATTGAGTCTGTAATACAAACATGCTTCAAGCAGACCACCATAGTCCCTGTGCCCAAGAACACAAAGGCAAACTGCCAAAATGACTACAGATCCGTAGCACTCACGTCCTTAGCCATGAAGTGCTTTGAAAGGCTGGTAATGGCTCACATCAACACCATCATCCCAGAAACCCTTGACCCACCACAATTTGCATTACCGCCCAAACAGATCCACAGATGATGCGATCTCTATTGCACTCCACACTGCCCTTTCCCACCTGGACAAAAGGAACACCTATGTGAGAATGCTGTTCATTGACAACAGCTCAGCGGTCAACACCATAGTACCCTCAAAGCTTATCACCAAGCTAAGGATCCTGGGACTAAACACCTCCCTCTGCAACTGGATCCTGGACTTCCTGACAGGCCGCCCCCAGGTGGTGAGGGTAGGTAGCAACACATCTGCCAAGCTGATCCTCAACACTGGAGCTCCCCAGGGGTGCTCAGTCCCCTCCAGTACTCCCTGTTCACCCACGACTGCATGGCCAGGCACGACTCCAACACCATTAAGTCTGCTGACGACAAAACAGTGGTAGGCCTGGTCACCGTCAACGACGAGACAGCCTATAGGGAGGAGGGTCTGTAGTGGAGCAGGTTGAGAGCTTCAAATTCCTTGGTGTCCACATCAACAACAAACTAGATTGGCCCAAACACACCAAGACAGACGTGAAGAGGGCACGACAAAACTAAAAAGATTTGGCATGGGTCCTGAAATCCTCAAAAGGTTCTAAAGTTGCAACATCGAGAGCATCCTGACAGGTTGCATCACTGGCTGGTACAGCAATTGCTCGGCATCCGACCGACCGGAAGGCACTTCAGAGGGTAGTGCGTCGTGAAGAAGGCGCAGCAGCGCCTATTCAACCTCAGGAGGCTGAAGAAATTCGGCTTGTCACCAAAAGCACTCACAAACTTCTACAGATGCACAATTGAGAGCATCCTGGCGGGCTGTATCACCGCCTGGTACGGCAACTGCTCCGCCCTCAACCGTAAGGCTCTCCAGAGGATAGTGAGGACTGCACAACGCATCACCGGGGGCAAACTACCTGCCCTCCAGGACACCTACACCACCCGTTGTTACCGTTGTTACAGGAAGGCCATAAAGATCATCAAGGACATCAACCACCCGAACCACTGCCTGTTCACCCCGCTATCATCCAGAAGGCGAGGTCAGTACAGGTGCATCAAAGCTGGGACCGAGAGACTGAAAAACAGCTTCTATCTCAAGGCCATCAGACTGTTAAACAGCCACCACTAACATTGAGTGGCTGCTGCCAACACACTGTCATTGACACTGACCCAACTCCAGCCATTTTAATAATGGGAATTGATGGGAAATGATGTAAATATATCACTAGCCACTTTAAACAATGCTACCTTATATAATGTTACTTACCCTACATTATTCATCTCATATGCATATGTATATACTGTACTCTACATCATCGACTGCATCCTTATGTAATACATATATCACTAGCCACTTTAACTATGCCACTTTGTTTACTTTGTCTACACACTCATCTCATATGTATATACTGTACTCGATACCATCTACTGTATGCTGCTCTGTACCATCACTCATTCATATATCCTTATGTACATATTCCTTATCCCCTTACACTGTGTATAAGACAGTAGTTTTGGAATTGTTAGTTTGATTACTTGTTGGTTATCACTGCATTGTCGGAACTAGAAGCACAAGCATTTCGCTACACTCGCATTAACATCTGCTAACCATGCGTATGTGACAAATAAAATTTGATTTGATTTGATTTTGATTTGCTTACGGCCCAGTACATCACTGGGGCAAAGCTGCTTGCCATCCAGGACCTCTACACCAGGCGGTGTCAGAGGAAGGCCCTAAAAATGGTCAAAGACCCCAGCCACCCCAGTCATACCCCCCCCACCCCTATTTTATGGTGCTGCTACACTCTGTTTATCTTATATACATAGTCACTTTAACTATACATTCATATACATACTACCTAAGTTGGCCCCTACCAACCAGTGCTCCCGCACATTGGCTAACAGGGCTATCTGTAATATAATAAATAATAATAATATATGCCATTTAGCAGACGCTTTTATCCAAAGCGACTTACAGTCATGTGTGCATACATTCTACGTATGGGTGGTCCCGGGGATCGAACCCACTACCCTGGCGTTACAAGCGCCATGCTCTACCAACTGAGCTACAGAAGGACCTCCTTTTTTACGCTTCTGCTACTCTCTGTTCATCATATATGCAGTCACTTTAGTGATACCTACATGTTCATACTACCTCAATAGGCCCGACTAACCGGTGTCTGTATAGCCTTGCTACTCTTTTTTTCAAATGTCTTTTTACTGTTAGTTTAATTTCTTTACTGACCTACACACACACACACCTTTTTTGTTTGTTTTTATTATAATAAGTAAGTAAGCATTTCACTGTAAGGTCACTGTTGTATTCGGCGCAAGTGACAACTAAACTTTCATTTGATTTGATTAGCGTTACATTCATCTAAACCTGTGTCTGGAATAAATGCAGGCAATAGTAGCCAGTCATGCATTAGGCTATTTATTAGCCTGTTTCGTTGATAGGACAAAGTAAGTAAATCATGTGCATTTTCATCTGTCTTTCTCATTTAACAATGTGTGCATGAATGAGTGAAGGGGCATAACAATGCACATTTGAGTGATAGCGCAGTAATGCGCCCTGAATGTATAGGCTTTACCCGCATTTAAAGCGCACTTCTGGGTTTTCAGATCACAAGTAAATCCGATTATGAGTATGAGATAAAACAGATAATATGACGAGTAGGATGAGATCGGCACACCACTTATTTCTACCTCATGCTTCAGTCTATGTGTGCCCCCTAGTGGTCAAACAGATGAATACTCACTTCACTTCAAGTTGGAGAAGTTAGTGGAGGTATTCACTCTAGCAGTTGAACCCCAATGTAGTGTAGGTCATCAGGGTGGAGAAGGGGAGGTTGGTATGTGTGCTTAAGGGTTCAGCGCCTCTTGGTCTCCAGGATGGCCCTCCAGTCATGGGCCCAGGAGAGCAGGCGCTGGCTGGAGCTGGGGGTTACATTTTTGTTGTTGTTGTGGCAATGAACAGGATGTGCTCCCAGGTTGGGTTGGGCTCTACACCTGCAACAGCGGCACATCACAAAGGCCACGTAATGCTTGTCGATTAATCTAACGGTCTGGAGTACTAACTACCAACAAACTAAACTGTAATATACCTAAATGTATGACAAAGTAGCATGCATATGGCACCATCACATAAATGCAAAACACATACATTTAAACACACCCAGTTTTCCAGCTTTGCTACAAACACTCGACTCGCCTCGGATGTCTGGCGTGTCATCTATGAGGATGTCCCCAGTCACCATGGTCTTGTCTCAGGTCAGGAAGATCTGCTCCAAGAAGTCATAGCTCAGGTGTTTCTCTATCCAGGCACACTGAACACGCATGCGCAAGGGAGAGTGCAAAGTCCATTATTGTTAGAGAGAGGTAACACAATCACCACTCTGCCTCCAGCCGACAGGGTTTCTGTCTTGACTCTGAGCTTACCTTCTCACCAGGGCAGTGTATATGATGTTTTATAGAGCTGGTGCAAATAAAACCATCTGTGCTGGAAAACAGAGAAGAAAACATAAGGGTTAGTTTGTTTTCAAAGTAAATTTTCAACAGCATACCGTTTTTGAAAGGTGAGCAAAGAAGATGTCCTAACATGAGAATGCAGGCTAATGTTGGAACAGGGAGACCTGTGAATTTGTTAAATGAGGACAATTGCCCTTGAAGTTAACTGCTATATGGTTGTTCACATCAGCTAGGCCAAAGTGAAACACTAACAAAGGGCAAAGCAAAGGTTCCAGCTATAAAGTTAGTGCCTACAGTATTTCTGGGAAAACTAAGCATGGTGACATTTTAGCTATGCAAACGATGCATAGCAAAGACATACTATGTCATGAGTGCTGCCGAGTGGCGCAGCGGTTTAAGGCACTGCATCTTGGTGCAAGAGGCATCACTATAGTCCCTGGTTCAATTCCAGGCTGTACCACATCTGGCCGTGATTGGGAGTCCCATAGGGCAGCGCACAATTGGCCCAGCGTCGTCTGGGTTATGATTTTCAGGGACTGGGAGACTGGTAATGAATGGAGCCAAAATAGACAGTTCAGAACTACTTCAACACAGATCATGCTTCAAGTTCCCATACTGAGATGACACCCAGAATCTTTGTCTGTCCTCCAGGGTGATGTACAGTTCGTTGGGGTACCTGGCCCAATATTTCTTTTCAGGAATCCCCCTTCTAAGTCTGCAATGAACCCATCCATGTCCACCAGGGGAAGAAGACATCTTCACGGATATACACTTGAACAGGTCATGAAGAAAAGTTATCTCACTGCCAATTAGGAGTAAAGTTATCTTAGGCAGTAATGACATTATTTACATGTCTGACTAATTTTTGTCCGTGATCGAACAATGGCTTCACGAAGCATGAGATGTTTGAAAGTCCAGAACGTCAATGTGTTATTCTTAATAGGGTTCCATTTAAATAAAAACGATTTTGGAATGCTGATTCGTTACTAATGCAACTAACTAATTGACACTGTCAAATATACTTTTTCTGGTTTTAACCTTTATTGCAATTGGTCAGACTTTGACATTTGTGCTGCATAGCATTAGCCAGCAAGCTAGCTAAACTAAGCACTATGTTGATTATGCCTTTCAGCACTGTATTTGGACTTGTTACCGACTATCAGTATGGACTGGTGTCACAACCCTCAGCTATTAGTGCCGCAACCCGTCAGCCGCACAGCAGCTGTAAAATTTGGTGCAAATGCTCCCAGAAGTGTTGCCTACTGTACAACAGCCCCCAAGATGTAAAGTCTGCCTACATCTTCATCAAAGACAATGTCCTGAAACAAGATGACGCACATGTCCTCAGTTTCTCTGTTGGGTTTACAAATCCAGAGGCAAACTTGTACCATGAAAGGTTAAACATCAACAACATTCAATATTAGCATATCAACATGAACTTTTCACATCAAAACATGCTGAGGGCATGCATGCAGCAGGAGAAGCAAAATAACAGTGAAGGGAGGAATCAGTCAGCTCTGGGGACCACTTCTTCTCCATACGTAGGGTTTTCAGACTCTTTTCTTTAATATCAACAAGACGGAATCTTTCATATAAAAGATATACACTTGCTGTAGCAGTTTGCACAGACAGACAAGCTGTGTGTGCCTACAGTTGACCAACTACACTTCCTCCTCAGTTACGCTTACACACAAGTGTTCTGAGCATGCTAGATAGCTAATTAGTAATATAATAATAATAATATATGCCATTTACGCTTACACACAAGTGTTCTGAGCATGCTAGATAGCTAATTAGTACAGGTGGCTGGCCACCTATTTCTTCAGTCTTTCTTCCAAGTGATGTAATATGGAGATATGGCTGTGTGGGAACACTTAAGCTAACCCTATAAAAGTTGTGTAGTAATTTAACCTTTTTAAAATTATTATTTGTTGCTGATATGAAAGACATATTCCTTATGTTTCCAAAACCATACCACAAGCGATGCATTTTAACGTTCAGAACAAGTGTCGGGGGTCTTAACAAAACGCCCCCGAACAGAAGATACTATCGTTAATGGGCGCTAAATCAGTTAGCATCTATTAATGGTCAACCATGAGTCTATTAGTGCCAACCATGAGTCTGGCAAGCAAGACTAAGCAGCTGTAGTCAATTGCAAGACCGATCCAATGAGGCACCAGAACAATGAAGACATCCTGAGAAGCAGTATCAGGCAGCTACAGGTAGGAGAGTGGAGTGTGCTGGCCTACTGTATGGTTTGATAACTGTCTGTGGTACTGGGTAGGAAGCAGGGGTGGCCTCTGGTTCATTGGTAAGCTTCAGGGAGGTGTTGAGTGTCCCCTTGTAGGGGCCCCCAATAATTTTGTTTGCCAAATCACACCTGGAAAAAGGATAAAAGTCTGTACATTATAATCCATGTATTATTTATTGACGTTTAACTTTCTCCTATTCTTATTATGTCGCATTGTTGAGCGGGGATCTTGTACGCACATTTTAAAATGTAGGTGCAGAGCTATCCAATTCCCCTTGTGTTACAGGTGTCCCCATCTAGATCTGAATCAGTCCAATTAGAAGGAAACTATGAAAAACAGTACCGCACTCTGGCCCTCCAGGGCTGTAGTTGTGTGGGAAATCTCCAACTTTATAATATCTTTGCCTGCAACCCGGTAGCATCTGCACTGCCCTTCCTGTGTTTACTTGGCTGTGAGGGAAAAAGTGAGCCACCTTTTATAATAAGGGAGCCAAATTCCCAATTATAACAAATAATGATAGCAAAGAACAACAATCACAAGATGTTTTCAGGGGGATTACGTTTAGAGAAAAGTGGCAAATAAATGGTAGCAAACAGCAATAACAAGGTTCCTGAAATGAATATTTAGCAAAACCCTATGCCTGTTCCTTTAAGAGCCTAAAGTTCCAACTGTAAATCTCGTTGTTTCCCGTCTGTTCTTACTAAGGTCTCGCGATACTTTTCTCTCAGTGGCGGCTGTGTGGCCCCCTGTCTCAGTCCGGACGGAGTTGTTTCTGACATCTGAATGAAAAACAGTCTGAATTGCTACCACTTTGGACATATATAACAATGGCTTCAGCCTTGGAGCAGTTCGTGAACAATGTGCGGCAGCTCTCCGCTCAAGGTATGGACAATAAACATGTTTTAGTTCTCAGACGAGCTGGAACTATTAGCCAATGCTAAGCAATGCTTTGCTTTGCTGTGCTGATAGCATAGCTAGCTAGCCAAACTGGATAGCTAGATCCTCCTTTTTGCTTTATCATGTAAACACAGCCCTAAATTTATTGTTTTTGGGAATGAGGCCTCAAAAAAGTAGTTCAGAAAGATGTGTTTTTACCCCTGGACACCTAAAGCGTACAAATAACAACATAGTAAACGAATACGTGTTTTAAAATCTAACTTTGTTTTTGTTCGAGAAAATATTTCAGTGGAATGCTTACCGGTAGTTCCGCCCTAAGTAGGCGCGATTGGTTGCAGAGCGCCATTGTCAACTGTTATTGGTCGACAGTCCCATCTGTAACGCAATATGCGTTACTTTCATAGCTAATGTAACCAGTGCAGGCCTTGACAGGACACTTGACCGGCCGATATATTTTACAGTAACTGCAAAGAATATGAACAATGCAGCTGGACCGCGTTTCATTCTAAAAACATGCTCAATGTTCTTCGTGGCACCCAATGTTTTAAAAATGTTTTATTACTTAATTATTATTTACATATGCAGGTGTATTCAGTTGACATTCTGGTTAGTTTTTGGTACAGAGTTTTTGTAGCCTGCATTACAATATCGTTAGAAATACGCATTAAATGGAGCAACATAATGAAATATTTAGTTATGACTGACATATGCTGTCATCTCTGGGTTAGATGGGTGTGAACTGTCATTGAAAATAAGAATTTGTTCTTAACTGACTTCCCTAGTTAAATAAAGGTAAAATAAAAATTCAATGTAGGTTAAATACTCAACAACATAACACATGAACTGTTATCTGATATGGACCTGTACTTCTCTTCAACCAGCCCTTGATAGCTTGACTATAGCTTGACTATAGCTTGACTATCAAGGGCTGCATTGTTTGTTTACCAATTGTCTTAACTGTTGCATCTCAGGTCAGATGACACAGCTGTGTGAACTGATCAACAAGAGCGGGGAGCTGTTGGCCAAGAACCTGTCCCACCTGGACACTGTACTGGGGGCCTTGGACATCCAGGAGCACTCCCTGGGCGTCCTGGCTGTGCTGTGAGTAGCCTGCTCTCCTCTGCAGTCCTTTAATCACTGATAAATGAGTATAAGTAAATCACTGATCTAGGCTATGACTTCGAGTCATTTTCCTATGCATTCGGGGCTCATGACTCAAAAGTATATCACACAGATCAAGGTTTCTACCCCTGGTGTTCAAATTAAATTATGTGCCTGTTGAAACTGTCTTACACAGCCTACAATCTTTTTTGTTTTCATGTACTGTGTCAAAATGTTTTCCTTGTGTGCTCACTGCCGGTTTTCACTTTCCCTTCATACAGGTTTGTGAAGTTCTCCATGCCAAACATCCCTGACTTTGAGACGCTCTTTTCCCAAGTCCAGCTCTTCATCAGTACCTGCAATGGGGAGCACATCCGATATGCAACAGACACTTGTAAGTCTTTACTGAAATAACTTTTGGTTTTTAGAAGCCTTGGATTCAACTGAGTTTCAGAGGAATGGTTTACAATTATTAGAGTCAAATCCTAAGGAATGTGGAGAATGTTCAAGGTCAAATGTTCAGGGCAAAATTAGTTTAGCTTGATTGAACCTGTTAAACCTACTTACTACTTTTATTATTTCTCTTCACAGTTGCCGGCCTCTGCCATCAGTTGACAAATGCCCTTGTAGAACGGAAACAGGTAAGACTTGCCAAACGGGGGCAAAACATTTAAACCAGAAGAGCTAATGCATGAGCTTACTTGTCTATTAACACATTTACATGCTCTATTTAAAGAAATGACTTGTGTTTTTACAAGATCAGACCCAGATTATAGTATTACTATTCTACATCATTCAAAAACAAAAAGCCAACCCATGAGAATGCATATTGAATAGGGCTGGGAATTTTCATGGACCTCACGATACGATATTATCACAATACTTAGGTGACAATGCAATATATATTCTGATTTGATGTTCCAAACATATTGCTCACTATATTCTGCTGCAGAGAGGCATGACTGCAGAGAGGTATGAGAGTTTATTTTGATCAGTCATGGAAATAACAATGCTAAAAACATGTTGGCTCACTATTTAAAAAGATGGCGAACATGCCATAGGATGAAATATACCGGAGTTTTGGCATAGGTGCAGCCGACCTAGTGCACACTACCAAACCTGCTTTTTTATTTTTACAAATCGATACTTGGAGTCAAAGTATCAATCAATATACAGTGCCCTCTATGCTAATTTTGTGGCACCCTTGGTAAATATGAGCAAAACGGGCTGTGGAAAACATTTCTTTGCTGTTTATCCTCTTGGTTTTTCATTCAAAATATTTACAAACATGGAACCTTCAGGTAAAATGATTGAAGAAGAAAAAAAGTGACATTAATATTTTTCTTTGAAACATCTCTGAAACACATTTATTGGCACCCCTAGAAATTCTTATGAGTAAAATCTAACTGAAGTATACTCCCATTCATATTTTACGTGTTTAAGTTCACCTGAGTGATTAGGAACACGTACCTCATCCCCACTGTGAAGTGTCAAATCAAACTTTATTTGCCACATGAGCCGAATACAACAAGTGTAGACTTTACCGTGAAATGCTTATTTACAAACCAACAGTGCAGTTCAATAAGGTATTTACCAAGTAGTCTAAAATAAAAAGTAACACAATAAGAAAAACGAGGCTATATACAGGGGGCACCGGTACCAAGTCAGTGTGAAGGGGTACAGGCTAGTTGAGGTAATCTGTTCATGTTGGTGGGGGCGAAGTGACTATGCATAGGTAACAAGCAAACAGCGAGTAGCAGCCGTGTACATGAGGGGTGGTGTCAATGTAAATTGTCTGGTGGCGATTTTTATGAATTGTTCAGCAGTCTAATGTCTTCGGGGTAGAAGCTGTTGAGGAGCCTTTTGGTCCTAGACTTGGCGCTCCGGTACCGCTTGCCGTGCAGTAGCAGAGAAAACAGTCTGTAACTTAGGTGACTGGAGTCTCTGACAATGTTATGGGCTTTCCTCTGACACTGCCTATTATATAGGTCCTGGGTGGCAGGAAGCTTGGTCCCGGTAATATACTGCAGTGTTCGCACTACCCTCTGTAGCGCCTTACGGTCAGATGCCGAGCAGTTGCCATACCAGGCGGTGATGCAACCGGTCAGGATGCTCTCGATGGTGCAGCTGTAGAACCTTTTGAGGATCTAGGGGCCCATGCCAAATCTTTTCAGTCTCCTGAGGGGGGAAAAGTTTTTGTTGTGCCCTCTTCACGACTGTCTTGGTATGTTTGGACCATGATAGTTCGTTGGTGATGTGGAGACCAAGGAATTTGATACTCTCAACCTGCTCCACTACAGCCCCTGTTGATGTTAACCTCTCTGGGATATGTGGGACGTGAGCTTCCCACCTCGCCAACAGCCAGTGAAAGTGCAGGGCACCAAATTCAAAACAACAAAAATCTCATAATTAAAATTCTTCAAGCATACAAGTATTTTACACCATTCTCGTTAATCCAGCCACAGTGTCTGATTTCAAAAAGGCTTTCCAGCGAAAGCACCACAAACGATTATGTTAGGTCACCACCAACTCACAGAAAAACACAGCCATTTTTCCAGCCAAAGAGAGGAGTCACAAAAAGCACAAATAGATCAAATTAATCACTAACCTTTGATCTTCATCAGATGACACTCATAGGACTTGTTACACAATCCATGTATGTTTTGTTTGATAAAGTGCATATTTATATACAAATCTTTCAGTAGCTCTAAAACATGCAGTGATTTTGCAGAGAGCCGCATAAATTTACAGAAATACTCACCATAAATGTTGATGAAAATACAAGTGTTATACATGGAATTAGAGATATACTTCTCCTTAATACAACCGCTGTCAGATTTTTAAAAAAAAAAAAGAAAACAATGCAATAATCTAAGGACAGCGTTCAGACAACAAAGCAGCCAAAAAGATATCTGCCATATTGTGTAGTCAACATTAGTCAGAAATAGCATTATAAATATTCACTTACCTTTGATCTTCATCAGAATGCACTCCCAGGAATCCCAGTTCCACAATGAATGTTTGATTTGTTCGATAAGGTTCATTTATGTCCAAATAGCTTCTTTTGTTAGGGCGTTTGGTAAACAAATCCAAACGTTCGTTCAAGGTCCAGCCGAACGTCGGACCAAAAGTTCAAAAAGTTCAGTTACAGCCCGTAGAAACTTGTCAAACTACGTATAGAATCAATCTTTAGAATGTTTTTAATATAAATCTTCAATAATTTTCCAACCGGAGAATTCCTATGTCTGTAGAAAAGCAATGGCACGAGAGCTAACTCCCGTGACCGTGCGTCAGAGCCTGTGGCACTCTGCCAGACACCTGACTCATTCCCCTCCACTTCACAGTGGAAGCCCCAAACTAAGTTCTAAAGACTGTTGACATCTAGTGGAAGGCTTGGGAAGTGCAATATGACCCCATTTACACTGTATATTGGAATGGCAAAGAGTTGAAAAACTACAAACCTCAAGATTTTCCACTTCCTGGTTGGATTTGTCTCAGGTTTTCGCCTGTCATATGAGTTCTGTTATACTCACAGACATCATTCAAACAGTTTTAGAAACTTCAGAGTGTTTTCTATCCAATACTAATAATAATATGCATGTATTAGCATCTGGGACAGAGTAGCAGGCAGTTTACTCTGGGCACCTTATTCATCCAAGCTACTCAATACTGCCCCCCTGTCACCAATAAGTTAATGGGGGCCAATTCGGCCCGCCTTTTCCTGTAGTCCACTATCAGCTCCTTTGTCTTGCTCACATTGAGGGAGATGTTATTGTCCTGGCACCACACTGACAGTTCTCTGACCTCCCTATAGGCCGTCTCATTGTTGTCGGTGATCAGCCCTACCACTGTTGTGTCGTCAGCAAACTTAATGATGGTATTGGAGTCGTGTTTGGCCACGCAGTCATGGGTGAACAGGGAATACAGGAGGGGACTAAGTACACAACCCTGAGGGGCCACAGTGTTAAGGATCAGCGTGGCAGACGTATTGTTGCCTACTCTTACCACCTGGGGACGTCCCGTCAGGAAGTCCAGGATCCAGTTTCAGAGGGAGGTGTTTTGTCCCAGAGTCCTTAGCTTAGTGATGAGCTTCATGGTCACTATATTGTTGAACGCTGAGTTGTAGTCAATTGAACAGCATTCTCACATAGGTGTTCCTTTTGTCCAGGTGGGAAAGGGCAGTGTAGAGTGCAATAGTGATTGCCTCATCTTTGGATCTGTTGGGGCGGTATGTGAATTGGAGTTGGTCTAGGTTGTCCGGGGGGATGCTGTTGATGTGAGCCATGACCAGCCTTTCAAAGCACTTCATGGCTACGTGAGTGCCACGAGGCGGTAATCATTTAGGCAGGTTACCTTCGCTTCCTTGGGCACAGGGACTATGGTGGTCTGCTTGAAACATGTATGTATTACAGACTCGGTCAGGGAGAGGTTGAAAATGTCAGTGAAGACACTTGATAGTTGGTCTGTGCATGCTTTGAGTACATGTCCTGGTAATCCGTCTGGCCCAGCGACTTTGTGAATGTTGACTTGTTTAAAGGTTTTGTTCACATTGGCTACCGTGAGCGTTATCACACAGTCGTCCGGAACAGCTGGTGCTCTCATTGCATGATTCAGTGTTGCTTGCCTCGAAGCTAGCATTAAAGGCAGTTAGCTCGTATGGTAGGCTCGCGTCACTGGGCAGCTCGCATCTGGGTTTCCCTTTGTAGTCTAATAGTTTTCAAGCCCTGCCACATTGGTGGATCTTTGATGTCGTGGGGCTGTTTTTCTCCAAATGCCCTGGACAACTTGTTAGGATACATGGTATCATGGACTCTATGATATCAATACCAAACTGCCTCTGCTAGGAAGCTTAAACTGGGCCGTGGTTGGAACTTCCAGCAGGACAATGATCCAAAGCACACCTCAAAATCAACACAAAAATGTTTCACTGACTACAGAATCAAGGTTTTGCCATCCCAGCCCCCTGACCTAAACCCAATAGAAAACCTGTGGGATGATTTGAAAAGGACCTCGGAATCTGGAGAGATTCTGTATGGAGGAATGGTCTCAGATCCCTTGCCATGTGTTCTCCAACCTCATTACGCATTATAGGAGAAGACTGAGTTGTTTTCTTGGTAAAGGGAGGTTGCACGAAGTATTGAATGAAGAGGTGCACACACATATTTTAGAAAAATATTTGTTTCATGATAAGAATGTATTTTCTCTTGCAAATGATTTTACTTTAATTAAAGGTTTGATTTTTGTGAATATTTTGAATGAAAGACCAAGAGGATAAACTTTTTTTTTTTTTTCACGGCCTGTTTTGCTAATATTTACCAAATGGTGCCAATATTAGTGGAGGGCACTATCATATCGTCCAAAATAATATTGTGATATATAACTATCGATCCCCCATCATTAATATCGGTTCATTCTACGTGATCTAAGTGTAATGCAGGTGTTTTTCAAAGAAGGATATGTGAAACTAGGGCTGGGCGATATATCATGAATCAACATACCAGTATGGGTTTTTACAATACTGTCAATGATATTTTAATATAGTGCTAAATTAAATGAAAGGTTCTGCACATTGGACTACTTCACTGTCAGTTTTGTCTGAGTTTGGTTGAGTATAAAACCATCAGAATGGAGAAAGGCCCAAAACCCCCAATTTAGAATTTAACTGTACCCTGCAAGTACATCTGCAGCCCTGTGCATGTGACTAATAAAATCATATATCATTAAACATATTTAAAACTTGGATTATTCAGAAACATAAAATACTGCCATACTGTCAAAGAAATTGAAATATAGTGATATATTTTGGCCATATCGCCTAGCCCAATGTGCTAGCTTAGCAGGATTAGCTTTCTTCCTCTCTGACGACAACTCAGGGCAAACTGACCGTACCACACCTCAAACCTGGGGCCCTCTGCCTTTCCAAATCAAGTGATCGCCCTGATTGACAACGTCGTACTATCCAGTTGTGCCACTGAAAAGGAGCGCTTTCGATGGCATTATTGGCAACATTTCAAGCTAGCTGTGTGGAGTGCGCTTACGACACATTCTTATCTCTGTTACGTATGGTTTTAATGCATCTCTTTCTTTCACAGCCATTGAGGGGTGTCGGCATTCTAAAACAGGCAATAGACAAAATGCAAATCAACACAAACCAACTTACCTCAGTTCATGCAGACCTGTGTCAGGTGAGTAAACTGATTCGTATCAACAGGATCTTTGACTTTATATGATTATTGGAATGTATTGACGTTTGGCTGCGAGACTTCGAATGAATGACCCCTCAACAATTTTTGTGTGTACATCCACAGCTGTGCTTGTTAGCAAAATGCTTCAAGCCTGTCCTCCCATTTCTTGAGCTTGACATGATGGACATCTGTAAGGAAAATGGCGCCTACGACGCAAAGCACTTTCTATGTTACTACTATTACGGAGGCATGATCTACACGGGTCTGAAGAACTTTGAAAGAGCACTGTATTTTTATGAACAGGTAATGGCTTATTTGAGAACCTAAAATGTGTGTGCTAAAGCTGTTTTAGATGTGACCTAGTGTTCCTGTTATCAAAAGTGAATTGATTTAGCATACTACTAGTAAAACCTTTGCTCATTGTAATAACATTTGAAATTACAGTCAAATTACTATTTTGATGCATACAGTAGTCAAGTACACTACACACTGAGATGACATTTAATCTGTAATGGCAATGACATATCAAATCAGAGGTTTTTTTGTCACATGAACAGGATACAACGGGTGTAATCAGTACAGTGAAATGTTTACTTGGAAACTCTTTCCCAACAATGCAGTATTTTGTTTACATCTCCTGTTCCCTTCTGTGATATTCTGGTGATCTCTTCTCCACCAGGCAATAACCACTCCAGCCATGGCTGTCAGTCACATCATGTTGGAGGCCTATAAGAAGTACATCCTGGTCTCCCTGATTCTCCACGGCAAAGTGCAGCAGCTCCCCAAGTACACGTCACAGATAGTTGGCAGGTTCATAAAGGTGAGAATGAAGATCCAAAATGGGCCATATATCGCATCTTTAAGGCTTAAATATGCCATTATATTTTGAATTGTCTGTTGTACTACATACTATACATATGACATATATTTTACTGCTTTTTGTTTCTGCAGCCTCTCAGCAACGCGTACCATGAGCTTGCTCAGGTGTACGCCACCAACAACCCAGCAGAACTGCGCTCCCAGGTGAATAAACACAGTGAGACCTTCACACGCGACAACAACACAGGGCTGGTCAAGCAGTGCCTGTCCTCCCTCTACAAGAAGAACATCCAGAGGCTAACAAAGGTATACTTCCTTCCCCTTCAGATCATATCTTCTTCACCTCAAATACGACCCCTCACCTCACATATACCTCCTAATATGTCTATCAATAGTCCTCGCTCATCTCGGTTACCCCCAATACACCATTCTCATTCTTAATATATCTCCATCTGCACTTACCTCGACTATATTCAAAATATACCTCCCGTCCTTCACCTCAAATCTAACTTCTTCGTCCCTATCTTCACCCTGTTACCAGGGTGTAAACAAAGTATTTAAAGCAAATGGTCAGAAAGGCAATGTATCATGACCACCCTTCTTTCTTTGCAGACTTTCCTGACGCTGTCCTTGCAAGACATGGCAAGTCGAGTGCAGCTGTCAGGGCCCCAGGAGGCGGAGAAGTATGTCTTGCACATGGTAAGCCAACGTGACCGCAGGAGGATAGACACGCTTTATCTCAGTACTCTGGGAACACTCAATTTTGAATGTATCAAAGAAAATGGCGTTCACTTCAAAGAGGGCTAGATCTAACATTGATTTGTTCATTAATGACCTTTCTGTTCCTTACAGATTGAAGATGGTGAGATATATGCCAGTATCAACCAAAAGGATGGCATGGTCTGTTTCCATGACAACCCAGAGAAATACAACAACCCCGCAATGCTTCACAAAATTGACCAAGAGGTAAGAGAATGGCAGTATTTGATTATCTATCCTTATATGGAAATTACTATTGGGGTGCAATGAAGTGACAACAATTATTTGAATATCATTTGGCACTGTTTTAGTGAAGTAAATGCCTTGTTTTGTGTCCTTCACAGATGTTGAAGTGTATAGAGCTGGATGAGAAACTAAAGTCCATGGATCAAGAAATCACAGTAAACCCGCAGTTTGTTCAGAAGGTAGGAAGCAACAATTAAATTCTTTAGGCTCCTCTAGTGGTTTTCCAAGAGGAGTATTTTCACAGTTTAGTTGGTTGAGTATTTGTTGGTATTTTTATTTATTTATATGAAACCCCTGGTCTTTCAGTTAGTTTTAAAATGATTGCTAATGGTTTGTATCACACTGTATGTTTCAGAGTATGGGAACGCAGGAGGACGATGTCGGCAGCAAAACATCAAGTTACTCCTGAGGGGCATGGACAGGGGAGAACGCTGCCACCCTTCAGGTTCTTGTTGGATTACTTTTTTTAAAGAGGAAAAACATTCTATTGAGTATGGACATTGGTCAAGGAAAATATAAAATGTGTGGAATGATAATTTGGTTATTTCTTTCACAGTGTCTTGAGGAAACCTTAACAAAAACATTTTTTGTCAGTGTTTTATTTATCAATGTTCAGATGGAAGAGCCACTGCTGCATTAACAACCATAATAATAAAAACTGGACTTATTTGTTCAAAAAATAATATGTTGCATGTTCATTTCTTTGGTATTTCCTTCTAGCCAAACTTGAAATTTGAGGAAAGCTTAAGTCTCCTGTTTCCAAGATCAGTAATTTCCCTCGACGAGCTAGCATATTTTTTGGGGGGTCAAATCAAATGTAGATTTGACAACAAAAGCAAGATTGTACTTCTGCCCTTGACCAAATGTACAGAGGAGAGTCCAGCTTTAAAAAAAAATGCTGCACTGTTTTTTCCCATCCCCTAGAGGTCTCTCGTGTACTTTTGTACTGTAGTTTGCATTTACTGCAGGTGGGATGAGCACTGAACTGAATAAATATTTCTGTAATGTGGAAGGACTCAAGATTAGCGATTTTGAATGTTGGAATAAATTGATTCAGTAAATTGACACAATTTTGCCTTAAATGGATCACGTCACATTACTATTTTGTCAGCATGGTTTACCCTAGTTGTCTGACATTGTGTGCTACTTATTGCTCAGGTATTTGTGCAGTGTTATGTAGTTAACACAGCCACCAAGTCATAATTATGGCTAAACCCTGCCCATTTCTACAATTTTTCTTCTTAAAATCTAATTTAATACCTAACCTTAACCACATTGCTAACCTTATGCTTAACCTTAAATGAAGACTACAAAGCTTTGTTTTTGTAGCCAATAGATGTGGTAAAGAGGTCAATGGGATGCTGGAATGGGCACATTTAACACATCTGATCGAACAAAGTCGATATTTTTCAAATCCGTATTAATTTATGTCTTGTAACAGGCTCACAGTGTGGTTACTAAAGTCTGATTTGGATACAGACCTTTTCAACTGTCAAAACAACAACCCGTACTATGTACACGCACAACCAATAGGTTCCCCAGTAAGGCCTCAAATCACACCTACAGCGTCATTGCGCAAAATGGTACGCAGCATCATCTGTATGTTTGCAAAAGTTCAACATTCACTTTCTGCTACCATTTTCTATCAAGTCGTCTACGCATACGGTTTGACGCATACGTTCACATAAATCCAACGTATGCACCACACAGAACGCATTGCAACTGCTTCTGCAATGCTGCAAAGCAAATGCAGTGTTCCATTGGAAATGAATGTACTTCTGGTTTACCAAAATGCAATAACGCCTCGATCACACCGACAGTGTCATTACACCAGAAGTACATTCGTTTCCAGTGGAACACTGCGTTTGTCTTGCAGCGTTGCAGTTGCAGTGCGTTCTGTGGTACATATGTAGGATTTATGTGAACGTATGCATTAAACTACATGTGTAGACAGCTTGACAAAAATGGTAGCAGAAGGTGAATGTTGAACCTTCGTTGCACACCTATCTAGATGATGCTGTGCAGTTGTGAGTTTGGCATGTAGATATTGGTGGGGCAACGCCCCCCCCCCCCCCCCCCCCAATTTTTTATTTTTATGCATGCCAGCAAATCCACAACACTAAAAAATACATGAACTGCACTATAACGGTGACAAACAGTACCCACAAACTGTTAGGGCCTACTGTCCCAACTGCAGTGTCCCAACAACTTACCACTGCTACACCTGGCTATCAACGGAACCTTGTCCGGCAGCAAAACAGTTCATTCAGCCTCATTTACTGCCTTTAAAAATGTTTTTGCTGATATGGCTGTATGTAAGTATGATGTTGACATGATCAGTCCAATCAAACTATGGTAGATATAAAATTACATCAAATCACGTTATCTGTGGCCAATGACCTTGAGCCTTCATGGATGGGCACTTCTCATGTAACTCAATGGCAGCACCCAAGGGACATGAATTTTCGAGCTCTCCCTGTAGATTTTGCTGCGATGTAGAGTCCCCATGAGTGACAGAACAGTGAGCCAATCATGGCGCAATTACAGAACATTACCAACCCCTACGCTACATACCTTCCGCTGGCTGCGACTTTATTAACTCTATTATATATATTTACATGGTTTGCAAACTGATATGTGGCTCGTACTAATGCCAAAATAACGTGCAAAACAGGCACACACAAAAAAGCTCAACAGGCGGGGGTTCAAAACAGCCCTGAATGACGGGTTGCCACTGATGTGTAGCATTTTGCGCAATAACACACACATGTGATCTAGGTGTAAACATCTGGCGCTGCAGCGCGCCATAATTGCGTACTAGGAAATGACTAGTACTTGGCTAACGTTACTGAGCTAGCACACATTGTTAAATTCGTATTAATTGATCCAACCAACAAATGAATTATATATACACATTGAATTGTTGCCACCAGATCAAACAAAAAATCATCGGCAATGTTTATTTCCCGTTAATTATCCATTTGTTCTGGTGGTGTTACATTTGGCTAGCAATAACTACATCACGCTGGCTCTGTGAAGGTAGAGAAAGATCAGTTTACCTTTTTAGCAGGTAGATTAATTTACCTCATAACAGCCAACAATATAACTCAACTAAATGTGGCTAGCATACGAGTAAATGAGTCCAACGTGCGATGGCCACATTGTTTACATCAAAGTTAACTAGCAGCAGTAATTCACACTATCACCTCTCCCCCCCCCACCAATCTGTCTCTCCTAGCTCTTCGTCTGGTTCCTCCAAAACGCAACTATATTTTACCCGGGTGTATTGTACACTTAGTTTCAATTAGGAAACATACTGTAGCATTATTGATCTCCCGTTACGAGACCAAGCCAGTGGTTTGTTTACATGTAGCAAAACAATTGCTAACGCTGACACCTTGTGGTTATAATGTTGAACTGCATATGAATTACACCGGGATGATGCATTACATGAAGTTCAAATTGCAACTTTATTTTAAGCAACATGTATTTTGACATTAAATCAAATAAACCTTAACATATTAATTTCTGCACCCCCTATTGAAAGTGATATTTGCTAAAAATGTCTCTTCTGAGCATGTCATCCTTAAGGCCAACCTTCATTACAAGGGTAAGGCTTGCAATAATCAATTTCATGGTGGCATGTACAGTAGGTGTAGAAGTCAAATCTGGTATCCTTCAACATGGTTAGCCTCAATGTCTAATGAAAAAGAAAATCCCACACACTGATCTTGCCAGTTTCAATCAAATTATTCCCACACACAAGTTTGACGATGTGTGAGTGCTTTTCCTATTTCTAATAGTGTATCATTTCCAATGTAGAAAACATCTCAGCAAAATGTAAACAATGTGTGAGGATTTGTGAATCCTGTTTCAGTATAGAAATGACAAGCCACATGTACAAGTGCATTGGACAAGACCACAAGGCCAATACTAATCCCATCATGTTTGCGATGGGCGTGTATTCCATAAATAATCTCACATCCACTGTAACCAAAAGGGTAGAGCGTGGATAGTGGAGACAAAAGAAAAACACCCTGGAGAGTGACCACAACGAAGGGTAACTTTTACATGGGCTGCAAAGTAGCTATGGAATTTATGAGTTCCATCCCTGTATGGCTGACCGGCCAGGACACAAAACCCTAATCAAATTACACGAGTAGCTAGCATGCCAACCACTGGAGGAGGAGGATAGTGAGTGTAGCAGAGTGAAGCAAATCGGCGCAAAATTATGGGAGGAGATTCACCCGCAGCCGAGATGTTTACAGTATTAAAATATCTATACATTCATGATAGGCAGTAGGAGACACGACTTCAAATCTCCTCTCCGACATACACACCCCTTCCACCTCCTACCCCACCAACAGTATATCTCAGCCACTGACAGTGATCTGAATCAATGTAGCACAATTAAATACCCACAAAATTAAATCTGTGGGTGCTAGATTGACCCAGTTCACACAGTCTTCTCTGCTGGCTGCTGAGGTTGATGAGGAGAAGGAGGAGGTCAGTGAGCGTAGCAGAGGGGTGAGTGTGTAGCACATATGAACTAGTTTACAGGTGAATGCTAGGCTCTTTCTCAATTCATTGCCTGGGGCAGAACGACAGATTTGTACCTTGTCAGCTTGGGGGTTTGAACTTACATTGGAAACCTTCAGGTTACTAGTCCAACGCTCTAACCACTAGGCTACCCTGCCGCCCCATATCATGTGTTATATTATGTGTTATATACTGTAGTGAAGACCTCAACACAACATGGTAATGACCACCTGACTACAGCTTATTACTGTAAAAAGTATTACAGAGGATAAAGTTGGATATTGAAAACATGGTTCATTAAATTTCTGTATTTCCATAGTCACCAATAAAAGTTGAAATCTGCAACACATTGTTACATTTAAAATAGATAGCAAGTGTAAAAACAAATCAAAGAATTTTGCACATCTGCATACAGTAATTGTTTCATAATTCACCAACAGACATTACATACATCGAAAGCCTGGGACACAGGGTATATAATTGCAGATTGTTTTTTTAAATTAATTATTTATATGAGTAGTGTGATGGGTCAGATCTGCAGTGAAGAGAATCAGCGCATTACAACTTGATCAATTTGAGATTTAAAAGAAAACTAGAAAAGGATATTCCTCAAGAAAATGTAGTCTATCTATTTCTATGATGGATCACACCAATATGTAGATATACCCTTGCGTGTTATTTGGGTTCTTGCATTGTAATTATATTGAATCTCGCTGCGCTCTATCAGCACCATGGACAGTGCCCTACACACTAAAGCAAGATTTCTTATAAAAACCAACCAATTGGATTGTTTCAATCTTAACTTTTCAAAAGTTGCAGCTTCCTTGATGCTCTGTTGAACTCTCAAATACCAGTTTGATTAGTTGAATTTTCATTGGGTGTAGCGTGCTTTTTCTGTGCTGACTGAAAACGTTTGTCAAAGTGGAAAGTGGGTTCTCTTATGTACCCTAAAAGTCCGTCCATGTTTCAGTGCAGTAAGCACGGTCGGCATAGCGGATAGAAGCCCAGATAATTGGAGCCAGAGCAGGCAATTTCAGTCTTGGCAAGCAACACTAAATTCAGCTTCCACCCAATCGGTTTTCTCAACATCACAAGTCTCAACACCAGTCTCAACGTCATGTGGTAACCCAGGAGGTCTACCCCGGGGGATGGCAGTTGACTGCAACTTCATGCAGACTTGTTTACATGCTGCTGTGCATTTTGTTGCCAACCTTAGTTTTCTACCTGACAATTTTATTGTTTTTACTTTTTAATTACCGTTTATATTTTTAGTTTTTCCCTCACTCAACTTTTCTTCATTCAAATGTTTCACTCCGGATGTTTTATCTGGACATGGTTCGTCAGGACTTCCAAAGGGTCGAAGCTAAGTAGTAACATTAACAAGATGCCTTCTAATTGCAGTCGCTGTACTCATAATATACAGGAGAAAATATATACTCATAATATACAGGATTGCCTTACGGCAAGGATAGCTGTGCTACGAGCCCAGCTTCAGACACAATCTTTAGGCAAGGGTCATTTCAATGTAGGAAAGGATGAAACCGTGTCTGTGCCACCAGTAAGTACAGATAGTAACGTTAGTATAAATCCCCTCGCACGGTCCCCGCAGCCGGACAACTTTCTCATGGCTTCTGGAGGGAAATGCTGTAGGAATGCTCAACTGGTGTCGCTCATTCAGCCGACAGAAACTTTCAACCGGTTCTCCCCATTATGCAGTGAGTCAGAGGCCGAGCCTTCTCTGGTCTCTACTCCTCCCGTTACAGGGTCTGAGACGCCGAAGCTTCCCACCATTAGCTCTGACAAATTGAAAACCCTAGTCAGTCTGCCAGGTTAGTGGAGTCTGCCACTAGCACAGTCAGTGGAATCAGCTCGACCTAGGTTGGGCAAAACTAAACACGGCAGTGTTCACCTTAGCAATCTCACTAGAATAAAGACCTCCTCCATTCCTACCATTATTGAAAGAGTTTGTGATTCCTCACATCTCAAAATAGGGCTACTTAATGTTAGATCCCTCACTTCAAAGGCAGTTATAGTCAGTGAACTAATCACTGATCATAATCTTGATGTGATTGGCGTGACTGAAACATGGCTTAAGTCTGTTGAATTTACTGTGTTAAATTAGGCCTCACCTCCTGGTTACACTAGTGACCATATACCCCATGCATCCCGCAAAGGCGGGATTTACGATAGCAAATTTAAATTTATGGGAAAAAAACTAACGTTTTCGTCTTTTGAGCTTCAAGTCATGAAATCTATGCAGTCTACTCAATCACTTTTTATAGCTACTGTTTACAGGCCTCATGGGGCATATAAAGCGTTCCTCACTGACTTCCCTAAATTCCTATCGGACGTTGTTGTCATAGCAGATAATATTCAAATATTTGGTGACTTTAATATTCACATGGAAAAGTCCACAGACCCACTCCAAAAGGCTTTCGGAGCCATCATCGACTCAGTGGGTTTTGTCCAACATGTCTCTGGACCAACTCACTGCCACAGTCATACTTTTGACCTAGTTTTGTCCCATGGAATAAATGTTGTGGATCTTAATGTTTTTCCTCATAATCCTGGACTATTGGACCACCATTTTATTACGTTTGCAATCGCAACAAATGATCTGCTCAGACCCCAACCAAGTAGCATCAAAAGTCGTGCTATAAATTCTCAGACAACCCAAAGATTCCTTGATGCCCTTCCAGACTCCCTCTGCCTTCCCAAGGACGTCAGAGGACAAACATCAGTTAACCACCTAACTGAGTAACTCAATTTAACCTTGCGCAATACCCTAGATGCAATTGCACCCCTAAAAACTAAAAACATTTGTCATAAGAAACTAGCTCCCTGGTATACAGAAAATACCCAAGCTCTGAAGCAAGCTTCTAGAAAATTGTAACGGAAATGGCGCCACACCAAACTGGAAGTCTTCCGACTAGCTTGGAAAGGCATCACCATGCAGTGTCGAAGAGCCCTCACTGCTGCTCGATCATCCTATTTTTCCAACTTAATTGAGGAAAATAAGAACAATCCGTAATTTATTTTTGATACTGTTGCAAAGATAACTAAAAAGCAGCATTCCCCAAGTGAGGATGGCTTTCACTTCAGCAGTAATAAATTGATGAGCTTCTTTGAGGAAAATATTATAATCATTAGAAAGCAAATTACGGACACCTCTTTAAATCTACGTATTCCTCCAAAACTCAGTTGTCCTGAGTCTGCACAACTCTGCCAGGACCTAGGATCAAGAGAGACACAAGTGTTTTTGTACTATATCTCTTGACACAATGATGAAAATAATAATGGCCTCTAAACCTTCAAGCTGCATACTGGACCCTATTCCAACTAAACAACTGAAAGAGCCAAACCTTGACCCAGAAAATATAAAAAACTATCGGCCTATATCGAATCTTCCATTCCTCTCAAAATAATTTGAAAAAGCTGTTGCGCAGCAACTCACTGCCTTCTTGAAGACAAACAATGTATACGAAATGCTTCAGTCTGGTTTTAGACCCCCATCATAGCACTGAGACTGCACTTGTGAAGGTGGTAAATAACCTTTTAATGGCGTCAGACCGAGGCTCTGCATCTGTCCTCATGCTCCTAGACCTTAGTGCTGCTTTTGATACCATCGATCACCACATTCTTTTGGAGAGATTGGAAACCCGAATTGGTCTACACAGACAAGTTCTGGCCTGGTTTAGATCTTATCTATCGGAAAGATATCCATTTGTCTCTGTGAATGGTTTGTCCTTTGACAAAAAAACTGTAAATTCCGGTGTTCCTCAAGGTTCCGCTTTAGGACCACTATTGTTTTCACTATATAGTTTACCTCTTGGGTATTCGAAAACATAATGTTAACTTTCATTGCTATGCGTGTCATGTTTTGTCTTATATTATCTTGTCATTTTGCTTTTCCTTCTGTTCGTTTTCCCCCTGCTGGTCTTTTTAGGTTCGTTCCCCTTTTTCTCTCTCCCTTCCTCTCTCTCTTCTCTCTATCGTTCCGTTCCTGCTCCCAGCTGTTCCTATTCCCCTAATCAATCATTTAGTCTTCCCACACCTGTTCCTTATCTTTTCCCCTGATTAGAGTCCCTATTTCTTCCCTTGTTTTCCGTTCCTGTCCTGTCGGATCCTTGTCTATTGTTCACCGTGCTGTGTCTGTGTATCGCCCTGTCGTGTCGTGTTTCCCTCAGATGCTGCGTGGTGAGCAGGTGTCTGAGTCTGCTACGTTCACGTGCCTTCCCGAGGCAACCTGCAGTTATGATCGAGTCTCCAGTCGGTTCTCGTCATTACGAGTGGAATTATGCTTTATGATTGTAGATTTACTTTACTGGATTAAAGACTCTGTTTTCGCCAAGTCGCTTTTGGGTCCTCATTCACCTGCATAACAATGCGGATGACACACAAATGTACATTTCAATGAAACATGGTGAAGGCCCAAAATTGCCCTCGCTAGAAGCCTGTGTTTCAGACATAAGGAAGTGGATGGCTGCAAATGTTCTACTTTTAAACTCGGACAAAACAGAGATGCTTGTTCTAGGTCCCAAGAAACAAAGAGATCTTCTGTTGAATCTGACAATTAATCTTGATGGTTGCACAGTCGTCTCAAATAAAACTGTGAAGGACCTCTGCATTACTCTGGACCCTGATCTCTCTTTTGACAAACATATCAAGACTGTTTCACAGACAGCTTTTTTCCATCTACTGTATGTAACATTGCAAAAATCAGAAACTTTCTGTCCAAAAATTATGGAGAAAAATTAATCCATGCTTTTGTTATTTCTAGGTTAGACTACTGCAATGCTCTACTTTCCGGCTACCCGGATAAAGCACTAAGGAAACTTCAGTTAGTGCTAAATACAGCTGCTAGAATCCTGACTAGAACCAAATAAATGGATCATATTACTCCAATGCTAGCCACCTACACTGGCTTCCTGTTAAGGCAAGGGCTGATTTCAAGGTTTTACTTCTAACCTACAAAGCCTTACATGGGCTTGCTCCTACCTATCTTTCCGATTTGGTCCTGCCATACATACCTAAACGTACGCTATTGTCCCTAGAATTTCTAGGCAAACATTTTTATGGAATGGTCTGCCTACCCATGTGAGAGACGCAGACTCGGTCTCAACCTTTAAGTCTTTACTGAAGACTCATCGCTTCAGTAGGTCATATGATTGAGTGTAGTCTGACCCAGGAGTGTGAAGGTGAATGGAAAGGCTCTGGAGCAACGAACCACCCTTGCTGTCTCTGCCTGGCCGGTTCCCTTCTCTCCACTGAGATTCTCTGCCTCTGACCTTATTACAGGGACTGAGTCACTGGCTTACTGGTGCTCTTCCATCATGTCCCTAGGAGGGGTGCGTCACTTGAGTGGGTTGAGTCACTGACGTGGTCTTCCTGTCTAGGTTGGCTCCCCCCCTCGGGTTGAGCTGTGGCGGAGATCTTTATGGGCTATACTCGGCCTTGTCTCAGGATGGTAAGTTGGTGGTTGAAGATATCCCTCTAGTGGTGTGGGGGCTGTGCTGTGGCAAAGTGGGTGGGGTTATAATCTTGCCTGTTTTGTCCCTGTCCGGGGGTATCATCGGATTGGGCCACAGTGTCTCCTGACCCCTCCTGTCTCAGCCTCCAGTATTTTGCTGCAGTAGTTTATGTGTCGGGAGGCTAGGGTCAGTCTGTTATATTTGGAGTATTTCTCCTGTCTTATCCTGTGTCCTGTGTGAATTTAAGTATGCTGTCTCTAATTCTCTCTTTCTTTCTCTCTCTCGGAGGACCTGAGCCCTAGGACCATGCCTCAGGACTACCTGGCATGATGACTCCTTGCTGTCCCCAGTCCACCTGGCCGTGCTGATGCTCCAGTTTCAACTGTTCTGCCTGCAGCTATGGAACCCTGACCTGTTCACCTGACGTGCTACCTGTCCCAGACCTGCTGTTTTCAACTCTCTAGAAGAGACAGCAGGAGTGGTAGAGGTACTCTCAATGATTGGCTATGAAAAGCCAACTGACTTGTTGCACCCTCGACAACTATTGTGATTATTATTATTTGACCATGCTGGTCATTTATGAACATTTGAACATCTTGGCCATGTTCTGTTATAATCTCCACCTGGCACAGCCAGAACAGGACTGGTCACCCCTCATAGCCTGGTTCCTCTCTAGGTTTCTTCCTAGGTTTTGGCCTTTCTAGGGAGATTTTCCAAGACACCATGCTTCTACACCTGCATTGCTTGCTGTTTGTGGTATACAGGCTGGGTTTCTGTACAGCACTTTGATATATCAGCTGATGTAAGAAGGGCTATATAAAGACATTTGATTTTATTTGATTCATAGGGGAGGTACGTGATGCGATGTTGGCTCTCTCTGCTGGGAGTACATGAGCTGGGCACCCCAACACGGAGGTAATTAGGGGAAAGTGCCAACCAGCCCTGGAGGCCAAATAAAAGGAGCACTGTAACACATCGCCAGGCAGGACGGAGAGAGACCAACACAGAGCCAAAGCTGAGAAGAAGGACTGAGCCAAACCTACTTGATTTTCTTTGTTATGTTTATTTTATGCCCGAGTAAAGTTGTTTGTGGACTAAAACTTCCCTGTCTCTGTGTTAATCTCTGCACGCTCAACCCAACACCCCATGGTTTACCACAGTCAACAGTGAAGAGGTGACTCCGGGATGCTGGCCTTCTAGGCAGAGTTGCAAAGAAAAAGCCACATTTCAGACTGGCCAATAAAAATGGGCAAAAGAACACAGACACTGGAGTCTGCCTAGAAGGCCAGCATCCCGGAGTTGCCTCGTCACTGAGACTGGTTTTGTGCTGCCATCCTGTTAGAAGGTAACAGATTATTTTATTACAATGGTTAAATTGGATTTTCATTGTGTTCAATGGTGTTATTTGCCCCCTAGTGGCGCTTTCTGGTACTTAGAAAGACCACGCAAACAGGAAGTACAGAATTTGTTTTGCACGCATAGAAACAGCTACAAACAACGCTACGGTGCAGGTCTTTCAATTTTCACA